>NC_086446.1:531423319-531785819 GCF_028390025.1 Pseudophryne corroboree | reverse complement strand
ACTGCTTCTTATCTTTGGCAAAGAGAGGAAAGGCATTGATCCCTACTTTAAGTACCCACCATGTATCCAGGATTGGTCAGTGTTCACAACAAATGTGACAGACCTGCCAAATACCCAATACACCGCCCCATACATATGACTAAGTACTAGTAAAGTGGCCGCTTGGAGCTGGAGGTGTGACCTTAAACTGATTAGCACTGCCGGGACTATGGCTCTCATCTTGGCCAGATTGTTTATACAGAAATAAATGCCCAGCGCTCTGTGAGCTGCAGACATTGCCCCAGTCCCTGTCTAATGGTAAATAGATGCTGTGCACATGTGCACAGCATCTCTTCACCATTGCTCTGCTAAGCAGAGTAGCGAGTGACAGGGGGCCTCGTAACTACCCCCTTCCCCTCCGCGGGACACTGCTGCCCGCAGTTGGGACAGTGCCCGAAATTTAGGACTGTCCTGACAAAATCGGGGACAGTTGGAAGATATGGATCCATCCGAAATCAGTCAGATCTCTGCATACCCACAATTCTGCATAGCCCTCAATTCTGCCTACCAACACTTAGTGTACATGCGAATGCCACATTCTGCCCATTTACACCCATGCAGCCACTACTGAGGTGTGTATGTCTCTGCATCTCATATAGGGGGTAATTCCAAGTTGATCGCAGCAGGATTTTTTTTTAGCAATTGGGCAAAACCATGTGCACTGCAGGGGATGCAGATATAACGTGCAGAAAGAGTTAGATTTGGGTGGGTTATTTTGTT
This sequence comes from Pseudophryne corroboree, assembly GCF_028390025.1. NCBI lineage: Eukaryota > Metazoa > Chordata > Amphibia > Anura > Myobatrachidae > Pseudophryne > Pseudophryne corroboree. The sequence continues at coordinate 531,785,060 of NC_086446.1, read as the reverse complement.
TCTGTGCAGGGTAAATACTAGAGATGAGCGGGTTCGGTTCCTCGGAATCCGAACCCGCCCGAACTTCAGTTTTTTTTACACGGGTCCGAGCGACTCGGATCTTCCCGCCTTGCTCGGTTAACCCGAGCGCGCCCGAACGTCATCATCACGCTGTCGGATTCTCGCGAGGCTCGGATTCTATATAAGGAGCCGCGCGTCGCCGCCATTTTTCACACGTGCATTGAGATTCATAGGGAGAGGACGTGGCTGGCGTCCTCTCCGTTTATAGAGATTCGAGAAGAGAGTGAGACAGTCTCACTAGAGAGAGACACAGTAGTAATTTTGGGGAGCATTAGGAGGAGTACTACTACTACTACTAGTACTTGCTGAAGTGAAGTGATAGATAGTGTGACTGTATTGTATTATCTGACTTGTGGGGGAGACACTGACAGTGGGGAGCAGTTAGAGTCTGAGAGCAGGACTCAGGACTCAGGAGTACATACTACATATAACGTACAGTGCACACTTTTGCTGCCAGAGTGCCACACCAGTATAATATATATTGTGATTGTATGCTTAGGAGTACTACTTGCAAGTTGCTGATAGTGTGACCAGTGACCTGACCACCAGTTTAATAATCACCACCAGTTTAATTAATATATATATATATATATATATACAAATATGCAAATAGGCGGCACTCACGGACTTCTCAGGAATAACACTCGAGATCACTCAAGGTTAAATGACTTAACGTTTCGGTTTATTAAACCGTCATCAGAAGATACAAAAACAATCAACATTATCTTACCTTTATACAAGTTGCTAAACACCGCCAGTGTCACGTCCTCGGCGTGCACGCCGGGACTAACTTCCGGACGCGTCATCAATCTGGGACACTGTTGCCCTGACGACGGCGCAATGCCGGCTAACGTGCTCTACCCATCACCATGACAATCTTAAAAACAAAACAGAGCAGGAGAAGCTGTCATACCGATGCAAAGCATACCACTAAGTGAACAAAATAAACTTATACTTCAACATGTATATTGCCTACAATGACAAATCATAATAAAAAGGTTAAGATTATAAATGCTATAGGAAACATGTCAACGAAAGTGTTTCATTCAGGCCGTATGGAGCCACCGTGTTTAATCGGTGAATCCAACGGGCCTCTTTCTGTAATAATGCCCTATTTCGGTCACCTCCTCGTTTTGACAATGGAACTTGCTCCAGCATCTTGTATCTAAGGGTAGACAGGCCATGATGATGTAATTTAAAATGTTTAGCCACTGGCTGATCTATACTTTTCCCCTCTAGAATTTGTTTTATAGCACTTCTGTGCTGTGTCATCCGTTCCTTGAATTGGCAGCTAGTTTTGCCTATATAACATAGACCACATGGACACCTGATACAGTACACAACATATCTACTGGTGCATGTCAAAATTTGCTTAATTTTGATCTTTTGACCTGTGTGAGGATGTGTCACAAAATCACCGGTTTCTAGGTACAGGCAGGTAGTGCACCCTGTGCATTTATAATTTCCTGGTTTTCTTGAAAGAAAAGTACCAGAATTTATTATTGATAAAGGGGAGATATCATTATGAACTACCATGTCCCTAATATTGGTGCCTCGCCTGTAACAGGGCTTAAATCTACTTGATTTTAAGCTAGTCAAGTCAGGATCTGCTTGGATGACCGGCCAAATTCTCTTGGCTGTTCTAGTTAAATTGTGGCTGACAGTAGTATAATTGGTTACACAAGTAACCACATTAGAGGAGGTGTTATTAGAACTGTTCTTAGACACAGGTACTTTGGGCTGTAACATGGCCTTTGCCCTAGCTGTCTGAAGCAATTTATTTTTGTAACCTCTCTCCAAAAATCGATTGGTCATGAGGTCCATTTGGATCTTTTCATCTTCCAAGTCACTGCAGATGCGGTGAACCCGCAAATACTGGGAATAGGGTAAACCATTCCTTAATGCCTTAGGGTGATGACTCGAGGACAAGAGAAGACTATTGGCGTCAGTGGGTTTACTATAAACCGAGGTCTTGAATCTGCCTTCGGCCAAAGTAATTCTGACGTCCAAAAAATTAATGCTGACAGGCTGTATATCAAAAGTGAACTTGATTGATGCATCACTCTGATTAATCTCTTGCATCATCATAATGAAGTTCTCTCGTGTATCGGTCCATAAGATGAACACGTCATCTATGTACCGTGTAAACATGGCTATATGCGATTTGAAATGTTCTTTCGAAAAAAATAGGTTCTGCTCTACTCCAAACATAAACGAATTCGCATATGCCGGAGCTGCGCAAGAACCCATGGCGTAGCCCTGCACTTGCCTGAAAAACTCGTTATTAAATAAAAAATAATTCCTTTGAAGTGTCAAATCTAATAATGTTAGAAAAAAAGTGATGTCTGGACCTGCATAATGCGGGCTAGATTCTATTAATGATTTGACAGCTGACAAACCACGTTCATGGGGAATGCTGGTGTATAAGCTGATGACATCAGCTGTACACAACCAGCATTCACCGGCGGGCACATCTATGCTTCTCAATTTCTGTAAGAAAGTCGCAGTGTCTTTTAGATATGTGTCCTGTTTCTGAATAACCGGTTGCAAAAAGTAATCAATATACTGTGCAATCTTAGAATACAACGAATCCCTAGCCGCAATAATGGGGCGTCCCGGTGGCTGTACGGGATTTTTATGAAGCTTAGGGATTGTATAGAAGACTGGCACATGTGGTGTACTAACAACTAAAGCCTTTCTGGTGGTGACAGAAATGATACCACTGTCTTCAGCCTGTTGTAGTAAAAAATTAAGTTCACCGGTATATTCAGAAGTAGGATCCACAGACAACCTGCAATAGACTGATTGATCATCAAGCTGACGATAGGCCTCTGACTTATAGTCAGTCAAATCCTGAATCACGATGCCACCCCCCTTATCGGCCGGGCGCACCGTGATATCAGGATATGACGACAAGTCACGTAGAGCCTGAAATTCAGAAACAGTTAAATTTTTAACAATAGAATCACAATTTTTGCCACATTCATCAATACATTGGGACACAGTCCTGGTGAATACTTTGATAGCCGAATTAGTGGAATAAGGGTCAAAAGACGACCTTGCTCTAATTGGGCAATCAACTGGATTCTGTGTAGTATCGGTTTTGGCATTAAAGAACTCTTTAAGACGTAACTGTCTATTGAATCGACATAAATCAATTCTACTGTCCAAATCGTTATGTCCCCTGGTAGGCACAAAGTTCAGACCTTTAGACAGTACGCTGATCTCATCCTGAGTGAGTGTCCTAGAAGATAGATTATAAATCACTTCTTCACTTTTGTGCCTTTTGCGCCCTTCCCTTTCGCACTGCCCGCCACGTCGGGTTCTGGCTCTGCTGGAATGTCTCGCTGGGCTCTGGTCTGGACACCCAAAGGGGCTGAGGGTGCGGTAGGGCGCCGTCTTGAGGTGGCACGATCCATCTCACTATTAGAGGTGCCGCTAGACGAATCTGTCTCCAATTGAAAGCGGCGTGGTCCTTTATTGGTCCTCTGCCGATATGGTCTGGGTTTAGAGGTAGTGTTGTTAACCCAAAAGTATACTTTGTTTTCTGCATAGTCTTTTTTAACTGTGGCAAATTTTTTGGATTTAAATTTAACCAAATCTGATTTATACTTCTCAATTTGTGATGTAAGCTTAGCTGACCAATCACAGCTAGTGTCGGCACTCAAGATAGGTAATGTGGTAAGCTCCAGATCACGTATTTTTGACCGTATCACTTCAAGCTCCCTTGTTGCTTCCTCCACCACCAGAAGGATCAAATCAAATGAAGCTTTATTGAGCACGGCGGCCCATTTACGACAAAAATCGGGGTTATACCGGCCTATGGTAGGGGTATTCCTGATGCGGAATCCCCGAGGTAACATCCGTTCCCGATAATAGTCTGACAAACAGACTCCATGTAAATAAAAATCAGTCTCTTTATTTTTCATTTTGAGTAAATGCAGATAAAGCTGCTCTGGTGAATCCGCAGCCATGGTTGAAGAAAGTTTGTCTTTAACAAGAATCCTCTCAGCGTCAACATCAGAGAGAGATAACAGGTCACCTTGGGGTATGCTTGCATAACGGAATCCAGAAACATCCTCCTGCAATGTCTCCATTCCGATGGTCCGTCTGCGCAGACTTGGGGTGCAATGCTCACCCTAAACCAATGTGGCAGTGTCCAAACACTGTTTGTTGGGTGCCTTAATAATGAGGTAAACGCCGTAACAGACGTACCTGATATTATATGAAAAGAGATATTCGGCACTCCACTGAGATGCAGTAAGACAGCCTGCCGGGTGCCCTCCAGGTATCGGATCATATACAAATATGCAAATAGGCGGCACTCACGGACTTCTCAGGAATAACACTCGAGATCACTCAAGGTTAAATGACTTAACGTTTCGGTTTATTAAACCGTCATCAGAAGATACAAAAACAATCAACATTATCTTACCTTTATACAAGTTGCTAAACACCGCCAGTGTCACGTCCTCGGCGTGCACGCCGGGACTAACTTCCGGACGCGTCATCAATCTGGGACACTGTTGCCCTGACGACGGCGCAATGCCGGCTAACGTGCTCTACCCATCACCATGACAATCTTAAAAACAAAACAGAGCAGGAGAAGCTGTCATACCGATGCAAAGCATACCACTAAGTGAACAAAATAAACTTATACTTCAACATGTATATTGCCTACAATGACAAATCATAATAAAAAGGTTAAGATTATAAATGCTATAGGAAACATGTCAATGAAAGTGTTTCATTCAGGCCGTATGGAGCCACCGTGTTTAATCGGTGAATCCAACGGGCCTCTTTCTGTAATAATGCCCTATTTCGGTCACCTCCTCGTTTTGACAATGGAACTTGCTCCAGCATCTTGTATCTAAGGGTAGACAGGCCATGATGATGTAATTTAAAATGTTTAGCCACTGGCTGATCTATACTTTTCCCCTCTAGAATTTGTTTTATAGCACTTCTGTGCTGTGTCATCCGTTCCTTGAATTGGCAGCTAGTTTTGCCTATATAACATAGACCACATGGACACCTGATACAGTACACAACATATCTACTGGTGCATGTCAAAATTTGCTTAATTTTGATCTTTTGACCTGTGTGAGGATGTGTCACAAAATCACCGGTTTCTAGGTACAGGCAGGTAGTGCACCCTGTGCATTTATAATTTCCTGGTTTTCTTGAAAGAAAAGTACCAGAATTTATTATTGATAAAGGGGAGATATCATTATGAACTACCATGTCCCTAATATTGGTGCCTCGCCTGTAACAGGGCATAAATCTACTTGATTTTAAGCTAGTCAAGTCAGGATCTGCTTGGATGACCGGCCAAATTCTCTTGGCTGTTCTAGTTAAATTGTGGCTGACAGTAGTATAATTGGTTACACAAGTAACCACATTAGAGGAGGTGTTATTAGAACTGTTCTTAGACACAGGTACTTTGGGCTGTAACATGGCCTTTGCCCTAGCTGTCTGAAGCAATTTATTTTTGTAACCTCTCTCCAAAAATCGATTGGTCATGATGTCCATTTGGATCTTTTCATCTTCCAAGTCACTGCAGATGCGGTGAACCCGCAAATACTGGGAATAGGGTAAACCATTCCTTAATGCCTTAGGGTGATGACTCGAGGACAAGAGAAGACTATTGGCGTCAGTGGGTTTACTATAAACCGAGGTCTTGAATCTGCCTTCGGCCAAAGTAATTCTGACGTCCAAAAAATTAATGCTGACAGGCTGTATATCAAAAGTGAACTTGATTGATGCATCACTCTGATTAATCTCTTGCATCATCATAATGAAGTTCTCTCGTGTATCGGTCCATAAGATGAACACGTCATCTATGTACCGTGTAAACATGGCTATATGCGATTTGAAATGTTCTTTTTTCGAAAGAACATTTCAAATCGCATATAGCCATGTTTACACGGTACATAGATGACGTGTTCATCTTATGGACCGATACACGAGAGAACTTCATTATGATGATGCAAGAGATTAATCAGAGTGATGCATCAATCAAGTTCACTTTTGATATACAGCCTGTCAGCATTAATTTTTTGGACGTCAGAATTACTTTGGCCGAAGGCAGATTCAAGACCTCGGTTTATAGTAAACCCACTGACGCCAATAGTCTTCTCTTGTCCTCGAGTCATCACCCTAAGGCATTAAGGAATGGTTTACCCTATTCCCAGTATTTGCGGGTTCACCGCATCTGCAGTGACTTGGAAGATGAAAAGATCCAAATGGACCTCATGACCAATCGATTTTTGGAGAGAGGTTACAAAAATAAATTGCTTCAGACAGCTAGGGCAAAGGCCATGTTACAGCCCAAAGTACCTGTGTCTAAGAACAGTTCTAATAACACCTCCTCTAATGTGGTTACTTGTGTAACCAATTATACTACTGTCAGCCACAATTTAACTAGAACAGCCAAGAGAATTTGGCCGGTCATCCAAGCAGATCCTGACTTGACTAGCTTAAAATCAAGTAGATTTATGCCCTGTTACAGGCGAGGCACCAATATTAGGGACATGGTAGTTCATAATGATATCTCCCCTTTATCAATAATAAATTCTGGTACTTTTCTTTCAAGAAAACCAGGAAATTATAAATGCACAGGGTGCACTACCTGCCTGTACCTAGAAACCGGTGATTTTGTGACACATCCTCACACAGGTCAAAAGATCAAAATTAAGCAAATTTTGACATGCACCAGTAGATATGTTGTGTACTGTATCAGGTGTCCATGTGGTCTATGTTATATAGGCAAAACTAGCTGCCAATTCAAGGAACGGATGACACAGCACAGAAGTGCTATAAAACAAATTCTAGAGGGGAAAAGTATAGATCAGCCAGTGGCTAAACATTTTAAATTACATCATCATGGCCTGTCTACCCTTAGATACAAGATGCTGGAGCAAGTTCCATTGTCAAAACGAGGAGGTGACCGAAATAGGGCATTATTACAGAAAGAGGCCCGTTGGATTCACAGATTAAACACGGTGGCTCCATACGGCCTGAATGAAACACTTTCGTTGACATGTTTCCTATAGCATTTATAATCTTAACCTTTTTATTATGATTTGTCATTGTAGGCAATATACATGTTGAAGTATAAGTTTATTTTGTTCACTTAGTGGTATGCTTTGCATCGGTATGACAGCTTCTCCTGCTCTGTTTTGTTTTTAAGATTGTCATGGTGATGGGTAGAGCACGTTAGCCGGCATTGCGCCGTCGTCAGGGCAACAGTGTCCCAGATTGATGACGCGTCCGGAAGTTAGTCCCGGCGTGCACGCCGAGGACGTGACACTGGCGGTGTTTAGCAACTTGTATAAAGGTAAGATAATGTTGATTGTTTTTGTATCTTCTGATGACGGTTTAATAAACCGAAACGTTAAGTCATTTAACCTTGAGTGATCTCGAGTGTTATTCCTGAGAAGTCCGTGAGTGTCGCCTGTTTGCATATTTGTATATGATCCGATACCTGGAGGGCACCCGGCAGGCTGTCTTACTGCATCTCAGTGGAGTGCCGAATATCTCTTTTCATATAATATCAGGTACGTCTGTTACGGCGTTTACCTCATTATTAAGGCACCCAACAAACAGTGTTTGGACACTGCCACATTGATTTAGGGTGAGCATTGCACCCCAAGTCTGCGCAGACGGACCATCGGAATGGAGACATTGCAGGAGGATGTTTCTGGATTCCGTTATGCAAGCATACCCCAAGGTGACCTGTTATCTCTCTCTGATGTTGACGCTGAGAGGATTCTTGTTAAAGACAAACTTTCTTCAACCATGGCTGCGGATTCACCAGAGCAGCTTTATCTGCATTTACTCAAAATGAAAAATAAAGAGACTGATTTTTATTTACATGGAGTCTGTTTGTCAGACTATTATCGGGAACGGATGTTACCTCGGGGATTCCGCATCAGGAATACCCCTACCATAGGCCGGTATAACCCCGATTTTTGTCGTAAATGGGCCGCCGTGCTCAATAAAGCTTCATTTGATTTGATCCTTCTGGTGGTGGAGGAAGCAACAAGGGAGCTTGAAGTGATACGGTCAAAAATACGTGATCTGGAGCTTACCACATTACCTATCTTGAGTGCCGACACTAGCTGTGATTGGTCAGCTAAGCTTACATCACAAATTGAGAAGTATAAATCAGATTTGGTTAAATTTAAATCCAAAAAATTTGCCACAGTTAAAAAAGACTATGCAGAAAACAAAGTATACTTTTGGGTTAACAACACTACCTCTAAACCCAGACCATATCGGCAGAGGACCAATAAAGGACCACGCCGCTTTCAATTGGAGACAGATTCGTCTAGCGGCACCTCTAATAGTGAGATGGATCGTGCCACCTCAAGACGGCGCCCTACCGCACCCTCAGCCCCTTTGGGGGTCCAGACCAGAGCCCAGCGAGACATTCCAGCAGAGCCAGAACCCGACGTGGCGGGCAGTGCGAAAGGGAAGGGCGCAAAAGGCACAAAAGTGAAGAAGTGATTTATAATCTATCTTCTAGGACACTCACTCAGGATGAGATCAGCGTACTGTCTAAAGGTCTGAACTTTGTGCCTACCAGGGGACATAACGATTTGGACAGTAGAATTGATTTATGTCGATTCAATAGACAGTTACGTCTTAAAGAGTTCTTTAATGCCAAAACCGATACTACACAGAATCCAGTTGATTGCCCAATTAGAGCAAGGTCGTCTTTTGACCCTTATTCCACTAATTCGGCTATCAAAGTATTCACCAGGACTGTGTCCCAATGTATTGATGAATGTGGCAAAAATTGTGATTCTATTGTTAAAAATTTAACTGTTTCTGAATTTCAGGCTCTACGTGACTTGTCGTCATATCCTGATATCACGGTGCGCCCGGCCGATAAGGGGGGTGGCATCGTGATTCAGGATTTGACTGACTATAAGTCAGAGGCCTATCGTCAGCTTGATGATCAATCAGTCTATTGCAGGTTGTCTGTGGATCCTACTTCTGAATATACCGGTGAACTTAATTTTTTACTACAACAGGCTGAAGACAGTGGTATCATTTCTGTCACCACCAGAAAGGCTTTAGTTGTTAGTACACCACATGTGCCAGTCTTCTATACAATCCCTAAGCTTCATAAAAATCCCGTACAGCCACCGGGACGCCCCATTATTGCGGCTAGGGATTCGTTGTATTCTAAGATTGCACAGTATATTGATTACTTTTTGCAACCGGTTATTCAGAAACAGGACACATATCTAAAAGACACTGCGACTTTCTTACAGAAATTGAGAAGCATAGATGTGCCCGCCGGTGAATGCTGGTTGTGTACAGCTGATGTCATCAGCTTATACACCAGCATTCCCCATGAACGTGGTTTGTCAGCTGTCAAATCATTAATAGAATCTAGCCCGCATTATGCAGGTCCAGACATCACTTTTTTTCTAACATTATTAGATTTGACACTTCAAAGGAATTATTTTTTATTTAATAACGAGTTTTTCAGGCAAGTGCAGGGCTGCGCCATGGGTTCTTGCGCAGCTCCGGCATATGCGAATTCGTTTATGTTTGGAGTAGAGCAGAACCTATTTTTTTCGAAAGAACATTTCAAATCGCATATAGCCATGTTTACACGGTACATAGATGACGTGTTCATCTTATGGACCGATACACGAGAGAACTTCATTATGATGATGCAAGAGATTAATCAGAGTGATGCATCAATCAAGTTCACTTTTGATATACAGCCTGTCAGCATTAATTTTTTGGACGTCAGAATTACTTTGGCCGAAGGCAGATTCAAGACCTCGGTTTATAGTAAACCCACTGACGCCAATAGTCTTCTCTTGTCCTCGAGTCATCACCCTAAGGCATTAAGGAATGGTTTACCCTATTCCCAGTATTTGCGGGTTCACCGCATCTGCAGTGACTTGGAAGATGAAAAGATCCAAATGGACCTCATGACCAATCGATTTTTGGAGAGAGGTTACAAAAATAAATTGCTTCAGACAGCTAGGGCAAAGGCCATGTTACAGCCCAAAGTACCTGTGTCTAAGAACAGTTCTAATAACACCTCCTCTAATGTGGTTACTTGTGTAACCAATTATACTACTGTCAGCCACAATTTAACTAGAACAGCCAAGAGAATTTGGCCGGTCATCCAAGCAGATCCTGACTTGACTAGCTTAAAATCAAGTAGATTTATGCCCTGTTACAGGCGAGGCACCAATATTAGGGACATGGTAGTTCATAATGATATCTCCCCTTTATCAATAATAAATTCTGGTACTTTTCTTTCAAGAAAACCAGGAAATTATAAATGCACAGGGTGCACTACCTGCCTGTACCTAGAAACCGGTGATTTTGTGACACATCCTCACACAGGTCAAAAGATCAAAATTAAGCAAATTTTGACATGCACCAGTAGATATGTTGTGTACTGTATCAGGTGTCCATGTGGTCTATGTTATATAGGCAAAACTAGCTGCCAATTCAAGGAACGGATGACACAGCACAGAAGTGCTATAAAACAAATTCTAGAGGGGAAAAGTATAGATCAGCCAGTGGCTAAACATTTTAAATTACATCATCATGGCCTGTCTACCCTTAGATACAAGATGCTGGAGCAAGTTCCATTGTCAAAACGAGGAGGTGACCGAAATAGGGCATTATTACAGAAAGAGGCCCGTTGGATTCACCGATTAAACACGGTGGCTCCATACGGCCTGAATGAAACACTTTCGTTGACATGTTTCCTATAGCATTTATAATCTTAACCTTTTTATTATGATTTGTCATTGTAGGCAATATACATGTTGAAGTATAAGTTTATTTTGTTCACTTAGTGGTATGCTTTGCATCGGTATGACAGCTTCTCCTGCTCTGTTTTGTTTTTAAGATTGTCATGGTGATGGGTAGAGCACGTTAGCCGGCATTGCGCCGTCGTCAGGGCAACAGTGTCCCAGATTGATGACGCGTCCGGAAGTTAGTCCCGGCGTGCACGCCGAGGACGTGACACTGGCGGTGTTTAGCAACTTGTATAAAGGTAAGATAATGTTGATTGTTTTTGTATCTTCTGATGACGGTTTAATAAACCGAAACGTTAAGTCATTTAACCTTGAGTGATCTCGAGTGTTATTCCTGAGAAGTCCGTGAGTGCCGCCTATTTGCATATTTGTATATGATCCGATACCTGGAGGGCACCCGGCAGGCTGTCTTACTGCATCTCAGTGGAGTGCCGAATATCTCTTTTCATATATATATATACATATATAATTGTATATAATTAATATATATATAATATTATAATTGTATACCACCTACCCGTGTTTTTTTTCTTTTTCTTTCTTCTTTATACATACTACTATAGTAGCTTACTGTAGCAGTCTGCGGTGCTGCTGAGCTGACAGTGTCCAGCAGGTCCGTCATCAGTCATCATTACCTAATAAATATATATCTACCTGTCCGGCTGCAATACTAGTGATATTATATTTACATATATATATTGATTTCATATCATTATCATCCAGTCTATATTAGCAGCAGACACAGTACGTTAGTCCACGGCTGTAGCTACCTCTGTGTCGGCACTCGGCAGTCCATCCATAATTGTATACCACCTACCCGTGTTTTTTTTTTTCTTTCTTCTTGATACATACTACTATAGTAGCTTACTGTAGCAGTCTGCGGTGCTGCTGATCTGACAGTGTCCAGCAGGTCCGTCATCAGTCATCATTACCTAATAAATATATATCTACCTGTCCGGCTGCAGTACAAGTGATATTATATATACATATATATATTGATTTCATATCATTATCATCCAGTCTATATTAGCAGCAGACACAGTACGTTAGTCCACGGCTGTAGCTACCTCTGTGTCGGCACTCGGCAGTCCATCCATAATTGTATACCACCTACCCGTGGTTTTTTTTTTTCTTTCTTCTTGATACATACTACTATAGTAGCTTACTGTAGCAGTCTGCGGTGCTGCTGAGCTGACAGTGTCCAGCAGGTCCGTCATCAGTCATCATTACCTAATAAATATATATCTACCTGTCCGGCTGCAGTACTAGTGATATTATATATACATATATATATTGATTTCATATCATTATCATCCAGTCTATATTAGCAGCAGACACAGTACGGTAGTCCACGGCTGTAGCTACCTCTGTGTCGGCACTCGGCAGTCCATCCATAATTGTATACCACCTACCCGTGGTTTTTTTTTTCTTTCTTCTTGATACATACTACTATAGTAGCTTACTGTAGCAGTCTGCGGTGCTGCTGAGCTGACAGTGTCCAGCAGGTCCGTCATCAGTCATCATTACCTAATAAATATATATCTACCTGTCCGGCTGCAGTACTAGTGATATTATATATACATATATATATTGATTTCATATCATTATCATCCAGTCTATATTAGCAGCAGACACAGTACGGTAGTCCACGGCTGTAGCTACCTCTGTGTCGGCACTCGGCAGTCCATCCATAATTGTATACCACCTACCCGTGTTTTTTTTTTCTTTTCTTCTTGATACATACTACTATAGTAGCTTACTGTAGCAGTCTGCAGTGCTGCTGAGCTGACAGTGTCCAGCAGGTCCGTCATCAGTCATCATTACCTAATAAATATATATCTACCTGTCCGGCTGCAGTACTAGTGATATTATATATACATATATATATTGATTTCATATCATTATCATCCAGTCTATATTAGCAGCAGACACAGTACGTTAGTCCACGGCTGTAGCTACCTCTGTGTCGGCACTCGGCAGTCCATCCATAATTGTATACCACCTACCCGTGTTTTTTTTTTCTTTCTTCTTGATACATACTACTATAGTAGCTTACTGTAGCAGTCTGCGGTGCTGCTGAGCTGACAGTGTCCAGCAGGTCCGTCATCAGTCATCATTACCTAATAAATATATATCTACCTGTCCGGCTGCAGTACTAGTGATATTATATATACATATATATATTGATTTCATATCATTATCATCCAGTCTATATTAGCAGCAGACACAGTACGGTAGTCCACGGCTGTAGCTACCTCTGTGTCGGCACTCGGCAGTCCATCCATAATTGTATACCACCTACCCGTGGTTTTTTTTTCTTTCTTCTTGATACATACTACTATAGTAGCTTACTGTAGCAGTCTGCGGTGCTGCTGAGCTGACAGTGTCCAGCAGGTCCGTCATCAGTCATCATTACCTAATAAATATATATCTACCTGTCCGGCTGCAGTACTAGTGATATTACATATACATATATATATTGATTTCATATCATTATCATCCAGTCTATATTAGCAGCAGACACAGTACGGTAGTCCACGGCTGTAGCTACCTCTGTGTCGGCACTCGGCAGTCCATCCATAATTGTATACCACCTACCCGTGGTTTTTTTTTTTTCTTTCTTCTTGATACATACTACTATAGTAGCTTACTGTAGCAGTCTGCGGTGCTGCTGAGCTGACAGTGTCCAGCAGGTCCGTCATCAGTCATCATTACCTAATAAATATATATCTACCTGTCCGGCTGCAGTACTAGTGATATTATATATACATATATATATTGATTTCATATCATTATCATCCAGTCTATATTAGCAGCAGACACAGTACGGTAGTCCACGGCTGTAGCTACCTCTGTGTCGGCACTCGGCAGTCCATCCATAAGTATACTAGTATCCATCCATCTCCATTGTTTACCTGAGGTGCCTTTTAGTTGTGCCTATTAAAATATGGAGAACAAAAATGTTGAGGTTCCAAAATTAGGGAAAGATCAAGATCCACTTCCACCTCGTGCTGAAGCTGCTGCCACTAGTCATGGCCGAGACGATGAAATGCCAGCAACGTCGTCTGCCAAGGCCGATGCCCAATGTCATAGTACAGAGCATGTCAAATCCAAAACACCAAATATCAGTAAAAAAAGGACTCCAAAACCTAAAATAAAATTGTCGGAGGAGAAGCGTAAACTTGCCAATATGCCATTTACCACACGGAGTGGCAAGGAACGGCTGAGGCCCTGGCCTATGTTCATGGCTAGTGGTTCAGCTTCACATGAGGATGGAAGCACTCAGCCTCTCGCTAGAAAAATGAAAAGACTCAAGCTGGCAAAGCAGTAGCACCGCAAAGAACTGTGCGTTCTTCGAAATCCCAAATCCACAAGGAGAGTCCGACTCCAATTGTGTCGGTTGCTATGCCTGACCTTCCCAACACTGGACGTGAAGAGCATGCGCCTTCCACCATTTGCACGCCCCCTGCAAGTGCTGGAAGGAGCACCCGCAGTCCAGTTCCTGATAGTCAGATTGAAGATGTCAGTGTTGAAGTACACCAGGATGAGGAGGATATGGGTGTTGCTGGCGCTGGGGAGAAAATTGACCAGGAGGATTCTGATGGTGAGGTGGTTTGTTTAAGTCAGGCACCCGGGGAGACACCTGTTGTCCGTGGGAGGAATATGGCCACTGACATGCCTGGTGAAAATACCAAAAAAAATCAGCTCTTCGGTGTGGAAGTATTTCAACAGAAATGCGGACAACAGGTGTCAAGCCGTGTGTTGCCTTTGTCAAGCTGTAATAAGTAGGGGTAAGGACGTTAACCACCTCGGAACATCCTCCCTTATACGTCACCTGCAGCGCATTCATAATAAGTCAGTGACAAGTTCAAAAACTTTTGGTGACAGCGGAAGCAGTCCACTGACCAGTAAATACCTTCCTCTTGTAACCAAGCTCACGCAAACCACCCCACCAACTCCCTCAGTGTCAATTTCCTCCTTCCCCAGGAATGCCAATAGTCCTGCAGGCCATGTCACTGGCAATTCTGACGATTCCTCTCCTGCCTGGGATTCCTCCGATGCATCCTTGCGTGTAACGCCTACTGCTGCTGGCGCTGCTGTTGTTGCTGCTGGGAGTCGATGGTCATCCCAGAGGGGAAGTCGTAAGACCACTTTTACTACTTCCACCAAGCAATTGACTGTCCAACAGTCCTTTGCGAGGAAGATGAAATATCACAGCAGTCATCCTACTGCAAAGCGGATAACTGAGGCCTTGGCATCCTGGGTGGTGAGAAACGTGGTTCCGGTATCCATCATTACTGCAGAGCCAACTAGAGACTTGTTGGAGGTACTGTGTCCCCGGTACCAAATACCATCTAGGTTCCATTTCTCTAGGCAGGCGATACCGAAAATGTACACAGACCTCAGAAAAAGAGTCACCAGTGTCCTAAAAAATGCAGCTGTACCCAATGTCCACTTAACCACGGACATGTGGACAAGTGGAGCAGGGCAGGGTCAGGACTATATGACTGTGACAGCCCACTGGGTAGATGTATGGACTCCCGCCGCAAGAACAGCAGCGGCGGCACCAGTAGCAGCATCTCGCAAACGCCAACTCTTTCCTAGGCAGGCTACGCTTTGTATCACCGGTTTCCAGAATACGCACACAGCTGAAAACCTCTTACGGCAACTGAGGAAGATCATCGCGGAATGGCTTACCCCAATTGGACTCTCCTGTGGATTTGTGGCATCGGACAACGCCAGCAATATTGTGTGTGCATTAAATATGGGCAAATTCCAGCACGTCCCATGTTTTGCACATACCTTGAATTTGGTGGTGCAGAATTTTTAAAAAAACGACAGGGGCGTGCAAGAGATGCTGTCGGTGGCCAGAAGAATTGCGGGACACTTTCGGCGTACAGGCACCACGTACAGAAGACTGGAGCACCACCAAAAACAACTGAACCTGCCCTGCCATCATCTGAAGCAAGAAGTGGTAACGAGGTGGAATTCAACCCTCTATATGCTTCAGAGGTTGAAGGAGCAGCAAAAGGCCATTCAAGCCTATACAATTGAGCACGATATAGGAGGTGGAATGCACCTGTCTCAAGCGCAGTGGAGAATGATTTCAACGTTGTGCAAGGTTCTGCTGCCCTTTGAACTTGCCACACGTGAAGTCAGTTCAGACACTGCCAGCCTGAGTCAGGTCATTCCCCTCATCAGGCTTTTGCAGAAGAAGCTGGAGACATTGAAGGAGGAGCTAACACGGAGCGATTCCGCTAGGCATGTGGGACTTGTGGATGGAGCCCTTAATTCGCTTAACAAGGATTCACGGGTGGTCAATCTGTTGAAATCAGAGCACTACATTTTGGCCACCGTGCTCGATCCTAGATTTAAAGCCTACCTTGGATCTCTCTTTCCGGCAGACACAAGTCTGCTGGGGTTGAAAGACCTGCTGGTGAGAAAATTGTCAAGTCAAGCGGAACGCGACCTGTCAACATCTCCTCCTTCACATTCTCCCGCAACTGGGGGTGCGAGGAAAAGGCTCAGAATTCGGAGCCCACCCGCTGGCGGTGATGCAGGGCAGTCTGGAGCGACTGCTGATGCTGACATCTGGTCCGGACTGAAGGACCTGACAACGATTACGGACATGTCGTCTACTGTCACTGCATATGATTCTCTCACCATTGAAAGAATGGTGGAGGATTATATGAGTGACCGCATCCAAGTAGGCACGTCACACAGTCCGTACTTATACTGGCAGGAAAAAGAGGCAATTTGGAGGCCCTTGCACAAACTGGCTTTATTCTACCTAAGTTGCCCTCCCACAAGTGTGTACTCCGAAAGAGTGTTTAGTGCCGCCGCTCACCTTGTCAGCAATCGGCGTACGAAGTTACATCCAGAAAATGTGGAGAAGATGATGTTCATTAAAATGAATTATAATCAATTCCTCCGTGGAGACATTGACCAGCAGCAATTGCCTCCACAAAGTACACAGGGAGCTGAGATGGTGGATTCCAGTGGGGACGAATTGATAATCTGTGAGGAGGGGGATGTACACGGTGATATATCGGAGGATGATGATGAGGTGGACATCTTGCCTCTGTAGAGCCAGTTTGTGCAAGGAGAGATTAATTGCTTCTTTTTTGGTGGGGGTCCAAACCAACCCGTCATTTCAGTCACAGTCGTGTGGCAGACCCTGTCACTGAAATGATGGGTTGGTTAAAGTGTGCATGTCCTGTTTATACAACATAAGGGTGGGTGGGAGGGCCCAAGGACAATTCCATCTTGCACCTCTTTTTTCTTTAATTTTTCTTTGCGTCATGTGCTGTTTGTGGAGTGTTTTTTGGAAGGGCCATCCTGCGTGACACTGCAGTGCCACTCCTAGATGGGCCCGGTGTTTGTGTCGGCCACTAGGGTCGCTTATCTTACTCACACAGCTACCTCATTGCGCCTCTTTTTTTCTTTGCGTCATGTGCTGTTTGGGGAGTGTTTTTTGGAAGGGCCATCCTGCGTGACACTGCAGTGCCACTCCTAGATGGGTCCGGTGTTTGTGTCGGCCACTAGGGTCGCTTATCTTACTCACACAGCTACCTCATTGCGCCTCTTTTTTTCTTTGCGTCATGTGCTGTTTGGGGAGTGTTTTTTGGAAGGGCCATCCTGCGTGACACTGCAGTGCCACTCCTAGATGGGCCCGGTGTTTGTATCGGCCACTAGGGTCGCTTATCTTACTCACACAGCTACCTCATTGCGCCTCTTTTTTTCTTTGCGTCATGTGCTGTTTGGGGAGTGTTTTTTGGAAGGGCCATCCTGCGTGACACTGCAGTGCCACTCCTAGATGGGCCCGGTGTTTGTGTCGGCCACTAGGGTCGCTTATCTTACTCACACAGCTACCTCATTGCGCCTCTTTTTTTCTTTGCGTCATGTGCTGTTTGGGGAGTGTTTTTTGGAAGGGCCATCCTGCGTGACACTGCAGTGCCACTCCTAGATGGGCCCGGTGTTTGTGTCGGCCACTAGGGTCGCTTATCTTACTCACACAGCTACCTCATTGCGCCTCTTTTTTTCTTTGCGTCATGTGCTGTTTGTGGAGTGTTTTTTGGAAGGGCCATCCTGCGTGACACTGCAGTGCCACTCCTAGATGGGCCCGGTGTTTGTGTCGGCCACTAGGGTCGCTTATCTTACTCACACAGCTACCTCATTGCGCCTCTTTTTTTCTTTGCGTCATGTGCTGTTTGGGGAGTGTTTTTTGGAAGGGCCATCCTGCGTGACACTGCAGTGCCACTCCTAGATGGGCCCGGTGTTTGTGTCGGCCACTAGGGTCGCTTATCTTACTCACACAGCTACCTCATTGCGCCTCTTTTTTTCTTTGCGTCATGTGCTGTTTGGGGAGTGTTTTTTGGAAGGGCCATCCTGCGTGACACTGCAGTGCCACTCCTAGATGGGCCAGGTGTTTGTGTCGGCCACTAGGGTCGCTTAGCTTAGTCATCCAGCGACCTCGGTGCAAATTTTAGGACTAAAAATAATATTGTGAGGTGTGAGGTATTCAGAATAGACTGAAAATGAGTGGAAATTATGGTTTTTGAGGTTAATAATACTTTGGGATCAAAATGACCCCCAAATTCTATGATTTAAGCTGTTTTTTAGGTTTTTTGGAAAAAAACACCCGAATCCAAAACACACCCGAATCCGACAAAAAAAAATTCGGTGAGGTTTTGCCAAAACGCGGTCGAACCCAAAACAAAAACACAAAACCCGAAAAATTTCCGGCGCTCATCTCTAATACTGGCTGCTTTATTTTTACACTGCAAATTAGATTGCAGATTGAACACACCCCACCCAAATCTAACTATTTCTGCACATGTTATATCTGCCTTCCCTGCAGTGCACATGGTTTTGCCCAACTGCTAACAAATATCCTGCTGCGATCAACTTGGAATTACCCCCATAGTTCCTCACAGTTCATATGCTCTGCTCGGACTCATGCGGGTTGCAAAAATTTGCAAGATTTATTTGCACAACAGAATTCTAGGCAACTTTGAATCAGCTCTGTTATGTTCATTGCCCCTACTATCAGGAACACAGACATGCGGGGGGACGCCCAGCACAGGGCTAGCCCTCCCCGCATGTCAGTCCCTGCCCCGTCGCATAAGTGCAAAAGCATCGTACAGAGGCGATGCTTTTGCACTTCAGGAGTAGCTCCCGGCCAGCGCAGCTTTTGCGTGCTGGCCGGGAGCTACTTGTCGCTGCTCGGGTTGCAGCGGCTGCGTGTGACATCACGCAGCGGCTGCGGCCTGCCCCCGCACGCTGGTCCGGCCACGCCTGCATTGGCCAGACCGCGCCCACAAAACAGCTGCCAAATGCCTCCACGTCCCGCCCAGCAACCACCTCTACCTGTCAATCAGGCAGAGACGATCGCTTGGCAACGACAGCCATCTGCTGTCAGCCATGCGCCGTTGCACTGTGGCATCGGCGCATGCGCAATTCTGACCTGATCACTGCACTGCGAAGAACTTCAGCGAGTGATCAGGTCAGCATAACCCCCTTAGTGACTTGTGTTTATTACTATTACCATAGTTGTAGTCAACACTACATGCTGCTACCTCATATTTTCCTGAGCAATGATTAATACCAATTGTTTAATTTCCATTGGTAACAGTGTTATCCCATTTTATGTTGGCTTCCTGGCATGCAGTTATATGCTGTTGGCCATTTCAGAGTCTGTTGGCAAGCTGTGAATATTAGGCCTGCCCCAAGTGTCAGTGGGTGTCTGTTATACAGCACTGTTACTAGTCATATGGTTACCTACTGAGCCCTAAGCTGTGTTATTATTGTTATTGTGAACTGACACCATTGTAACCAGTGTTTATGCTGATCCCTGTGTACTATTTCATTGATAAATGTTGTGTATTTGTACATGTGTATGCTTGTCCATTGCATAAAATTATTTGCCCATTGTTTCAGTACATTTGACATATATTTATGGGGCTGAGACAGAAGTGGATGCCAGTTGCTCAATCGCTGCATCTTTGCCCAATGCATGCTTCTGTGATCTGCTGCTGCATCCTAGGGCACGTCATCAGATCAACTGCATCTGAGTAACCCGCAGATTACTGAAGATGTCTGGTGAAATCACGCTATTGATACCAGCGAAGCTGCACCCAAGGACTGGTGTCAGAACGCTCTTTGTTGCCACCCCATCACAGCCCCCAAAAGTCCCAAAGATAGTGTAAAACATTTAAAACAAGTTTATTACACAACACTATGGGCCAGATGCATCATCACTTGGAAAGTGATAAAATGGAAAGTGTAAAAGTACCAGCCAATCAGCTTCTAACTGCCATTTTTCAAACACAGCATGTGATATTGCAGTTAGGAGACGATTGGTTGGTACTCTTTCACTCTCCATTTTATCACTTTCCAAGCGATGATGCATCTAGCCCATAGTGTATATAAAATATAAAAAGCTTAATTGGAACCACAATTGGAACCATGCCAATCAACAGGCGAGTAAATGGAACCTTTTCCAGATGTCATTGTGTTCCAAAGAGATCTGGATAGGTAGTGTAAGCCTCCAATGGAATCCCATAGTAGATAACAACCATCATGTTTCGAGTTAGTACTGTTCTTTAAGGGAAAGGTCACCTTCTTGTGTGAAAATTAATTCCGCCATAAACATGCAGACACAGCCGTTTCCATATTTTAAGGAGAGAGGACCAGTAATACTGTAAGTGCTTCTCATGCTGCAAAGCAGTGGGTGAACAGGTTCTGTGACGATGGAAGCAGGCTAGCATCCGACTGTGATTGACAGTCTCATGCTGTTTGGGGGCCAGGAGGGGGTGGCCTCCACTTGTGAAAACAGAGGAGTGTTGCTGTTGGTCAGGTGGAGGGAAGGAGCCAGGTTCTCGTCGTTGGACAGAGATTTCCTGGCCTCTTACAAGATACTGAGATGGCCGGCTTGTGCAACCTGATAGGCGCAGCAAGCTGCTTGATGGTGAGTCCAGTGATCCAATGCTGCATCCTAGAAGGCAGACCTACTGCAGCAGGAGGTGTCTGCTTGTAATAGACGCCTCCTGCTGCTTCCTGATCATGCCCACTGTTACATTCTAAGGGGGACATTTACTAAGCAGTGATAAGAGCGGAGAAGTGAGCCAGTGGAGAAGTTGCCCCATCAACCAATCAAAAGCTTTGTATAATTTTATACTATGTCAATTATAGATGTTACTTCAGTGCTGATTGGTTGCCATGGGCACTTCTCCACTGGCTCACTTCTCCGCTCTTATCACTGCTTAGTAAATGTCCCCATAAGTCTTAATAAGAATTGTAGTTTTTGCGCCTGTCTTGTACATTGGTGACAATCTCTGGACATCACTAAAGCATCAACAGTTTATTAAATGCTCTGGATAACTGGGAACCTATACTAGCTAAATATGTTCACTAGATGTTTTGGGATGCATTCAAGTTTTTCCATAGTTAGGTCTTGATGAAACTTGCAGAACAAAAGCAACTCAACTAATGTACCCAGGGAAAGGATGTTGTTTCCATGTGAGCATGCTTCATGACTGTGATACGGGGAATCTGGTGCCAGGTTCCTGTCCTGAGGGCATCTGTTTATGTCAGTTCTCAGTTCTTTATAATGGTTTGCTGGCAAATTCCTAATTTATGAGGATATATTAATGTGCTTCGGGCTCAGTGCCTACTGAGACATCTGATGTATTCCTGCTTTTTGAAGGGTACACTAATAGATATGAGAATTAAACACAGTGCAAAGTAACCCAAATTTCAACTGCAATGGTGTAAGCAATGTGTAATAAGCGAGAACAGTATGTCTGCGGAGTAAATATGAAGTAGTGAGCCTAGACCAGTGCTTAGTAATGATTTTGGATTGGAGCTTATTTCTGAGAGTCCTTCTCAGGACCTATGGTTCATGTAATTACTGTCAGCTAGGGCAGTAACCCCCCCCCCCATCCCACTCATTTTATTATTGTAATTTATTAGTTCTAAGCCCTCATTTTAGCGTAGCCAATTTAATAGAATGATAGAAAAAAGCCACTACTATTTTTTTTTTTTAATTATGTATACATATTTACTAAGTAGGACAGCTTACAGGGGTAGAATGTGCATGTTTTACCCATTTACCCTCCATTCAAGATGGCATATGGTACAGTACAGTCAGGGTCGGAATGGCCCACAGTGGTACAGGGGAAACCCCAGGTGGGGGCCCACCTCCTTACCTCATACTGCACAGAACTATGGTGTATAGTCTACAGTGCATTCCTGTTACTGAGCTGGTACTTTATAGCACTAGCAGTTTTATATATATATATATATATATATATATATATAACAAGGGGCCCTGACAATGCACTTCCGAAAGCTTAGCCCCTCTGGAGACCCCCCTAGGCATGGGCCCCTACCACTGCATTCCCCCATGGGCCCTTCATACCCCAGTCTGACATGGAGTACAGTGGAAATATTTTTCGGTCTGACAGTACCAACATAAGCATCCAAGTGCCGCTCCCCAACAGGTGGTGCTGGCCCCCAACAAGTGACACCCCTAAACACGTGCCTCAATTGCCTAATGGGAAACTCACCACTGACTGTCAGAAAGCTGCAATGTAGGCACTCATACAAAATAAAGGGGCAGATGTATTAACCTGGAGATAGGATAAAGAAGTGATAAACCAGTGATAAGCGCAAGGTGATAATGCACCAGCCAGTCAGCTCCTAGCTGTCATTTTTCAAATCCGTAATGATTACTTCTAGTAATCACTAGTTTATTACTTCTTTATCCATTCTCCAAGTTAATACATCTGCCCCAATGTTACATGCAATTATATATTACTAGATTATTACATGTCTAGAGGATTGGGAGAACCTCTTAACACAACTTTCTTTCGATCTCTAAGGGGCCAATTCAGAGTTGCATGCAAGTCAGCTACAGTTGCAGTCATTTTGCATACACCAAACTAAATGCAGATATTCCCCCAAGTGTTGTGTTGTACGCTTCGATCCAGTCACTTGGTTTCATAGCCACCACCACCACCATCATCATCATCATCATCCGTGCACACTTGCACCAACCTTATCCTTGGTGCAAGAAATTCATCTTAAACCAGATGGACCTCTGCATACATATAATACAACAAAGCCGTTAAAATGCCCTCACTAAATTTAACTTATGCTGAAACACCGATTATTATTAATATTATCCTTTATTTATATGGCGCCACAGGGGATCCGCAGCTCCCAATTATTATTCAGTTATGTCCATTAAGACACAAGTGGAGATGCGACTGAGAAGCTTATAACTTGGAATCATTGGTAAATGCGTATGCTAGGCTACAGAGTATGCACAGTTCTAAAACCGCAATACAGACGTGTGCAACTCTTGATCAGCTCCTAAGTGTACTGGGTATGGGAACCAATATTGGTACTCTCATGGGATGGGAGCATCCACTTGGCAGAGGCACCTTGGATGGTTTTCACATAATTTTGCTAAATTATGCAATTAACTCCCCATCATTTCTGGGTGCAAAAACACATACAAGATAGAGACATTAATTTCACAGTGCAGATCTTTTAATGTACCACTTCATCCAAGCAACCCCTTTTTTATACTCAAGGCTTTTGGTTTAAGCAATTAGCATGAGTTTGGCAAACTGAAAGAAAAGTAATGTGTTTTTTTCCTAGTGACAAATGACATAATACTAAGAAAGTGTTCTCTGAAAATCAAAATATGGTGCAATGGAATAGACCTAGGAAAATATTTTCAATTAAGCATCTTAATTTAATAACATCAAGTCATTCTGCAGAATGAACACCCTCAGCAGCTTAGGTCAAGAACTTGTCTTATTCCATGAAAGGCTACAACCTGGATCACATTGGGAGAGCAACAAGATACAGTACGGGAATGCATTATTAGCATAATTTTATTAAGACAAGTTTTCCTAAGTGTGTTTAGTCTGTATTCAGTGTGCTTTATACAGTGCCCAGGTTATGTTCATCTTAACCATTACATTATGCAGCAATCTGTCAGCACCAATTCCATTCAAACATAAGCATTACCCTTAACTCACTCAGCAATAGAGATGAGCGGGGACTGCACTAAAAGTTAATGTGAATAAAGTTTTACAGCAGCCGTTTCGCAGAAGTATGGAGTGCCCTGGATAAAATATTGGTATAACACATTTTATTCATCATTCTGCAACCTGTTTGTGAGTTCACATGACAGACTATATAAGGTGGTATCCTATTAGCCCTGATGGTGTCCCGCTCACAGAAAACAGGATTTTTTTTTTGCATTTTCCTATCCTATTGTCTCATGCGAAAACCTTCAGTTTTTCCCCCCGAAAATGCATAGGGTCCACGAAAAGCTGAGGACCTACAGTGTGTGTTTTTGCAGCACTATTGCAGATTTTAGGTGCACTTCTCAGGGATTCCAGCCATCTACTATATAAAAGTGAAAATTTGTCCTTCTGTCTGTCTAGCTATACAAATCCACAGTTTACAAGCAAAGATTGTGAAATTTGGCATACGAGCGTATTAAAACATGCCGGAGGCAATTAAAAAAATTAGAAATCCCTAGCACCCCTAGGGGGCAGGACAGCAGCACAGAGTACATAAGGAGACAGCATAACTCCGGAATTGCTGGACCCATGTACTCCAAAATTGGTACACGTATGCCTTACACTCTGTGATTTCACAGCGGCATTGACATGATGTGAGGAGTGGAATGGAGGCAGCAGGAAGCCACAGACTGAGAGTTGTATAGTGGGAAGAGCAGGGTCCCTTGGGGGACCAAAAAGGGGTCCGGCCACTACACAAAGTGCATCAGGGAAGCAAGATATGCTTTGTAAACAAACATTCTTAAAATCCCGGGCAACGCCGGGTACTCCAGCTAGTCTAATATATAAAAGTGAAAATTTGTCCTTCTGTCTTTCTATACAAATCCACAGTTTACAAGCGAAGATCGTGACATTTTACATACGAGCGTATTAAAACACGGTGGAAGCAACTAAAACAATTTGAAATCCCTAGCACCCCTAGGGGGGAGACAGCAGCACAGAGTATATCAGGAGACAGCAAAACTCCAGAATTGCTGGAGCAATGTACTCGAAAATTGGTACACATATGCCTTACAATCTGGCAGCAAACACTGTGGGGGGAAGACACCCCTAGCACCCCTATAGGTGGGACAGCAGCACATAGTATTTCAGTAGACAGCAAAACTGTGGAAGGCCTGGCGCAATTTACAACAAACTTGGTACACATCTGACTTACACTCAGGGAACAAACTCTGTGGGGGTTAGACACCCCTAGGGGTGGTACAGCAGCACAGAGTATTTCAGGAGACAGCATAACTCCCGAATGCCTGGACCAATTTACATCAAACTTGGTACACATATGACTAACAAGCTGGGAACAAACACTGTGGGGGTAAGACACCCCTAGCACCCCTAGGGGTGGGACAGCACCACAGAGTATTTCAGGAGACAGCATATCTCTGGAATGCCTGAAGCATTTTACACCAAACTTGCTACACATATGACTTACACTCTGGGAACAAACACTGTGGAGGTGACACACCACTAGCACCCCTAGGGGTGGGCCAGCAGCACAGACTATATCAGGACATGCATGATATGTCAGTGATGACAGGGCTGCATGTGACAGGGCCAGTGACATGATGTGAGGAGGGGAATGCAGGTAGCACAAACCCACACACTGACAATTATATAGTGGAAGTAGCACAGTCCCCAGCAGCACAGACTATATCAGGACATGTATGATATGGCAGTGATGACAGGACTGCATGTGACAGGGCCAGTGACATGATGTGAGGAGGGGAATGCAGGTAGCACAAACCCACACACTGAGAGTTATATAGTGGAAGTAGTACGGTCCCCCGGCAGCACAGAGTATATCAGGAGATACATAATGTGCTGCGCTATATAAGAAACTGTAAAAAAATCAATAATTTCACAGGGGCACTGACATGGGGGTAAATTTACTAAGATGGGAGTTCTATTTAAGATGGGATGTTGCCAATAGCAACCAATCAGATTTCAGGTATTATCTTCTAGAAAGTGCTAGATAAATGAGAAGTAGAATCTGATTGGTTGCCATGGGCAACATCCCATCTTAAATAGAACTCCCATCTTAGTAAATTTACCCCATGATGTGAGGAGGGAAATGGAGGCAGCAGGAGAGTTGTATAGTGGGAAGAGCAGGGTCCCTTGTGGGACCAAAAAGGGGTCCGGCAACTACACAAAGTGTGTCAGGGAAGCAAGATATGCCTATATACTAGATCTCCAACCAACGTAAATTAATGAACAACTATCACTCTAATTTACCATCCTCATCCTGTAGCGAAGCACGTGTATTCAGCTATCTACAATGTTATTTATACTGTGTGTTTAATATTTACATTTATTTTAGTAAACATACATTCTTAAAATCCCGGGCAACGGCGGGTACTCCAGCTAGTAGTCTATAAACAGAGTTCGGACGGAGATATTCTATTCATTTTGTGGACATGAGCGCATAAGGGGGGTAATTCCAAGTTGATCGCAGCAGGAAATTTTTTAGCAGTTGGGCAAAACCATGTGCACTGCAGGGGGGGCAGATATAACATTTGCAGAGAGAGTTAGATTTGGGTGGGTTATATTGTTTCTGTGCAGGGTAAATACTGGCTGCTTTATTTTTACACTGCAATTTAGATTGCAGATTGAACACACCCCACCCAAATCTAACTCTCTCTGCACATGTTATATCTGCCTCCCCTGCAGTGCACATGGTTTTGCCCAACTGCTAACAAAGATCCTGCTGCGATCAACTCAGAATTACCCCCTAGGCCAAAATATGTTGTGTCCATATGCAGAAGGAGGTGAATATGTTATGGAACAGTTGTTAAAATGTAATCTCTTTTCAGCAACAAAACTATATACTTATCTCTCTATAACCCTGACTATCGGGGACAGGTCATACCCAACCTGTAAACAATATTGCATAAGAATAAAAGAAAAAAAAAAAATTAGTTACTGTAAGTCTGTGGTCCAGATATGATGGTAAGCAAGTTTGCATTTGCGAAAATGTGTAATTCTGTCCCTGACCAAATACCCACAAAACATAACACAAAATCCAAAAAGTGGAAATTAGGGGGCACTTGTGATAATTGAGGCACACAGTGGCAGGGGTGTTACTGGGGTCAGTGACATCCTGCATGCTAAATAGCCCCTCCCCCATGACTGAAAAGGGAGCATGGCCTCACGTTCAGGGGCATGAACTCATAGCCCATCCCCATTTCCATCACTCCGGGGTGGGTGCCCAGAATTCCTGGAGATTCTCTGCTGCCCCCCTGGGACTTGACTGCCTCTAATGCCAGCTTCTCCAAGAGTTGCATGATAATGTCATAGTGTAGCACCCGGCTCTATGTTGCTGCGGAGGAGCCGGCATTTTGGTTTCACCACTCGGAGGGTCACTCCTTTAGAGGCACAGCAGGACCATATTTTATATGCTGCCTGGCAGAAGACCTTTATTTATATCAGATATAATAGTGGTAAGATATTTTTAAATATATTGAAAGCAAGTATTATTTTTATACTTGAAATAAATAAGCATGTTTTTTCCAATACAGTTTTCAAGTTTTATATGTGTCTCCAAGCGGCATGCCATGTCTTATCACTTGCTTTTAGTGGGTCAGATACTTTGTATGCTGTGTTAAATCCACCCATATAATTATCATCCTTGAGTGAATGTTGCCAGCTTGCGCATTATATTCCTCTATTGCATTCCAAACAATGTACATAGTGTAATTTCATTTGTTCTGTGTATGTATGTTCCGTGAGACTGCATTCTTGTGATCTTCCTCTCTCCTGTCATGCTCCATGGGTACTCAGGCAGGAATTCCATGGACAAACCTTGGCTCACATTGTACAGTATGTGCACTAGTTCTAAAGTCCAAGGCTAAAAAGAAGCCCCTGCGGCAGCCACTTATTTGGGGAGACTTCCAGGCATGCACGGTTACACAAATCTGGTTGCATTTCAGTAATCCAAACTAATTGGATTGCATTGGAATCTGGACATGCTTGCAACCATACCCCTCAAGAACCAGCTGATGACCTTTACAACTGGCACGTTGGATTTATGGGCTACTCCAGTGTATTATCCTGATGCTGTAGACAAATTCCAATTTGAATATTTCCTAACATTTAGGATCAAGAATTCGGGACTCCTACGCGTGGCTAAGCCACGCGCGGCCGAAAGAAGGCTTGACCCTGGCAGAAGGGTCATGGCTTTGCAAGAATGCTGCAACCGTGAGCCACACCTCCCATTTTTGTCACTGTGGGGGTTGGCCTATCGCTCTGTGAGCTGCTGGCCATGTCCCCAGCCCCTCTATCTCTGTAAATAGATGCTGTGCGCATGCAAAGGAGTGACAGGAGCCTCCTAACTGCCCCCCCTCCCCCCCCCCGCCAGACTGCTGGTCAATGTGGCCCGTGGATGGGACAGCGGGACAGTGCCCAAAAAAATAGGACTGTCCTGTGAAAATCGGGACAGTTGGGAGGTATAGATTTGTATGCACTCATTCAGAGTACATTTTGATTATTAAAAGTAAGTTATACAGCATCTAATTTGTTTAAAATGACCAAATAGGCTGACAAAATTTGCTCAATTGAGAACATCATATGTATGCTGCTTATCCCCTTCCAAAAATGACTTCAAACACCGATGATAGGTGGAACAACGCACATAGGGGGTAAATCAGAGTTGATCGCAGCAACAACTTTGTTAGCAGTTGGGCAAAACCATGGGGGTAATTCCAAGTTGATCGCAGCAGGAATTTTTTTAGCAGTTGGGCAAAACCATGTGCACTGCAGGGGAGGCAGATATAACATGTGCAGAGAGAGAGAGAGAGAGAGAGAGAGAGAGATTTGGGTGTGGTGTGTTCAATAAAGCAGCCAGTATTTACCCTGCACAGAAACAAAATAACCCACCCAAATCTAACTCTCTCTGCACATGTTATATCTGCCCCCCCCTGCAGTGCACATGGTTTTGCCCAACTGCTAACAAAGTTGCTGCTACGATCAAGTCTGAATTACCCCCATAGTCTAGTACAGAACGATGTCTGCGCAAGTCTCCATATGTGGATTACAATAAGGTTGAACCTAAGGGGTGTATCATTTTAAGCTACACCAACACACGTAACACAGACTGTCCCATAAAATTATGTATGACATATTTCCATACCACATGTTTCTCCTCGAGCTGTTTTTAAACGAGGTATTTGAATGCATGCAATACCTTCTCAAGAACAATGATGTCTCTTTGTTTCCATCACTCCACTAAAAAAAATAAGTGGAAAATAATTATTCATACCATGAATCACATTAATATAATAGTGTTAGGGAGTGAGCCTGTTGTGACCTTGCTACAACCATAGTACACATACAGAAATAGTGCCTGTCCTGCAGAGATAGCGGTAGTGCTATGTCTCTGATTGTACTCAGCGGTATGCAGTACAGGCTCCATTTTTTTTTAGAAGAATATTTTATTCACAGGACAAAGAAGGAAGAAATCAGTGAAATAAAGTCAGATATGAATAAATTAAGTACAGTATCTAAAAAGTCTCCAGAGCATGGAATCTACTATAAATTTTATATCAGCTTTAGATGACTACCAATACCTTTTTTGTACGTACCTGAAAAAAATCACTGCAGAGCAATAATCAGTGATCCGAAGGTGTAGTGAGGGGTGCAATAATAGGTATTATAAAGGGATGGGAGACATTCTACAATCAGTGTGTGTGTGTGCCTGGGTGGGGGCACTAAAATATAATGCAGGCACCCATACCTTATAATACTTTATATTACACCCAATCACATTAGTGTTGACTGCATTATGGGGGTCATTCCGAGTTGTTGGCTCGTTGCCGATTTTCGGAACGGAGCGATTAAGGTGAAAATGCGCATGGGCATGGTACGCAGTGCGCATGCGCTAAGTATTTTAGCTCAAAACTTAGTAGATTTACTCACATACGAACGAAGAATTTCCATCGTTGAAGTGATCGGAGTGTGATTGACAGGAAGTGGGTGTTTCTGGGCGGAAACTGGCCGTTTTCTGGGAGTGTGCGGAAAAACGAAGGCATGCCAGGATAAAACGCGGGAGTGTCTGGAGAAACGGGGGAGTGGCTGGCCGAACACAGGGCGTGTTTGTGACGTCAAACCAGGAACGAAACGGGTTGAGCTGATCGCAGTGTAGGAGTATGTCTCGAGCTACTCAGAAACTGCTAAGAATTTTCTATTTGCAATTCTGCTAATCTTTCGTTCGCAATTCTGCTAAGCTATGATACACTCCCAGAGGGCGGCGGCCTAGCGTGTGCAATGCTGCTAAAATCTGCTAGCGAGCGAACAACTCGGAATGACCTCCTATATATGAGAGCATCTCCAGGCCTTACTGAATGTAGCTGTCTAACAAGTCCTCCATCCCTTATAATACCCATTATTACACCCCTGAATCACATCATTGTGGCCACCTCCTACATTTGACGTTGGCAGCGTGCAGCCCATGAAGTAAGTCACGTGTCATGTGCTGGCTTGGTTGGTATAGTAAAGTAAACTAAAGTCTGCAATAAGCATATCACTCGTTGCTGTCATGGGTAAAAGGGGCGATTTATCAGAGTTGCAGAAAGGGATGATTATCAGCTTTCAGGCCAAGGGTGGCAGTATTTCTGAAACAGCGCAGTTTGTGAACTATTCGTATGATGCTGTGGTGAAGGTGTATCGTGACTGGACAAATGGAAACATTGCAAATAACCGACGTGGAAACTGCAGAGCACCACGTGCCATTGATGTGAGAGGTGAACATCAACTACAAAGGTGCACGAGGGTCGACCAACACACTACAGTGGAGCAACTCATCATCAAAACTAACCTGGTGGCTACCAGACGTATGTCTAAAAATACAGTTCAGCCCATGTAGCTGCTGTCCGTGTGGCACAAGGCGGTTACTCTAGCTATTAGCTGGTGGTCATAGTAGTATGACTCGGCCGTGTATATCAGTACCCCACTGAGTGTAGCAAGCATCTCCTGCTGTCAGTAACAGATCTTGCTACGGGCACGCAGGATTTTTGCCAGGGGCGCTGCCTTCCGGAGGGCGCCGCCGCAGTGGCAAGATCTGCTACTGGTGTCCCCGGTGCTCGGGGGCACATAGACACTAGGGGTCATAATTGACATTAGACACATAGACACTAGGGGACATAATTGACCTCTAGTGTCTATGCGGTGCTATGGGAGAGACGTCATGATGTCTCTCCCATAGATCAGAGGAGCGGCGCTGGTGGCCGGAGACAGAGGGCAGCAGCGGTCGGGAAGCAGGAGCGGGGATTGTAAGTATTCATTTTTTAAAATTATTTCTTTATTTTTTAAGCGGCGCAACTAGGGGGCACAACTCTACTTGGGGCACAACTCTACATGGGGCATAACTGACCATGCCCCTTCTCCGTGAAGCCAAGCCCCTATTTTTTCGCCTGGGGCGCCACAAAGTCTAGATCCGGCCCTGCCTACTGTATACACGGTAGTACTTAAAATAGAGCAAAGATTGTGGCAGGCTTGATTGGAATTTGAAGTAACTGGATGTTAAACAAAAAGTACTGTAATAAAGTACACTGGAAGACCTCATGTCTTTCTCTATGTGCCTACCGGTTCCTTTATATGCATGTCTGAAGTCATACACGCGTGTGTCATGATGGCCCACATGCACAATATTGCAGGACTGGAGACACAGGCGTGCGCTGGAACCACCACCTAACAGCTGTCTAATCACTGACAGCCTCCTGGTGTATTCAGCCAGCCCAGCTCTCACACAATTTCAGTGGAGCTTATAGTCCACCAGCAAAGCCCTTTATACAGCCTTGATGTCAGGCCCTCTGGGACCAGCAGAGCCCCATGGGACTCATAGAGCACTAAGCAGCCACTTTGGTTGCCTTGTGAGAAATCCGCTACTGTTTTGTGGGCATTTGGTCAGGGACAGAACTGAACATGACAGCTATTGTAAGATTGCCTACCGTGACATTTCGATCACGGCCTTAACTAATCAAACATTTTTTTCTTTTAGTTATGTTCTATCAAATATGGAATAAACTCTTCAGCCTTTTCTTATTTTTTTTTTTTAAATAATGTCATGCAGGAATCTCCCCACATTTACAGTTAGAGTAACAAAGCTTTTCTAAAGTCCTACAGGACATCAGCAATCTATTTGCACTGGAAAATAAACACAGTGGATTCAGTAACGAAGAACAAAACATCCAAGTAGCAGTAGCACATAAGCTATGGTCCCACTGTGTGCATTAATATACAGAAGAGCTCCCTGAAGGAGTTTGCACAGGCCATTGAGAGGAGATAGGCATATTTAAGGACATTCCTTACTGTGGCATAGCATGTCATACTGGTCATACACCATGCCATATATGATGTACAACCCCACGGTAAGGAATGTCCTTACTGTACCTCCAAGAGTAGATCCATAAGCTCTGGGATGGCAATTCAGGAGGACTTACAAAAAGGTATTATTCATTGTGCATCCAATACGCTTTACAAATTACAGCAATCAAGGTAAGAGCTTGCATATGATAAACTGCTTTACAGGGCATTAACCTATTTGTAAGAGTGTTGTTTGCCAAGATGGCCATGACTGCATTGGTGCAAAAATTAGAGAAGCTGAAAAGGTTGGTGATCTTCCTAGACACACTTCATACAGCACCCAAATTCCAGGAGATTTTATATTGCAGGGCAAGATAATTAAATTCTAGAAAACTGTTTACTTTTACAAAACTGCTGACTTTTTCCAGGGGTATGGGAGATTGGTCTATACTTGGAATGGTGACTATTTTGCACCACACAACACAATTTACTTACTCTTGATTTACTTAAGACATACGTTGAACTCCAACATATAAAGGGATTCTCCAGAAATTATAAAACATAGGGCTTTGGGGTTCAGTATGAATGACCGCTGGACGGGGTGCCTGTGGTCACAATACCTACGCTGGCATCCCAATCTATGAAATCTCAACAGGGTTAACAGAAATTTGGTTTGGTTCCGCACAGGAAAAATGTGGTAATGATGAACATAGATTAATACACAGATTGTAGAAAACTGTTCAGGGAATGACCAACGATACTAAGTTTAAATTTAAAGATTCTTAATGAAGACATCTAAATAATTATTTGAGTTGGTGGTGCTCCCAGAGTCAGTAATGGTTAAGCAAAGAGAAGAAAAAAGAAAGACTCTGTGTTGGGGCACGCTTAGAAATTTGAAATAAGTTTATTAAAACTTAACATTTAATTAATAACGAATAAAAGTAATGAGGAGTTTGATACAAAAAAATTGTTCAAGAACACAAAGTAAACATATATATTGACAGAAATCAGGATAAGCCTGATACAAAATTATGGGCACCTGTGGTGAAAAATATACTGAAAAACATAAAAAATTTCAAAAAATTAATATTATTAAGGTGCCTGAGTTAATCAAAATTCAAAATTGGAGTAGAGGTAAATGATATGTACATATAATCACCGCAGTGATAATTGTAGGTAAGCACCTAGTCTAAAACCTCATGAGAATAGATGAGAGGCACAAAGGTTCATAATTGAAATGTCAAATGACTGAGGGTAATCACCTGGTAGAGATTCTGTTTGCTAAAAGGCTAGATCCTTATAGATAACAAAGCATTTAAGATAAAAGTATGATTATTAAAGATACAAAAGAGCATTGATAAATAAGCCTAAAGGCAAAGCCAATTGTAGATGAATAGAAGGTTTGCGGGAAAGTTGGATAAGGAATAGGTAAGTTTCAGAAGTTGCTCTAACACTTCTGCTGTTTGTGATCAGAGCAGGGGCGGAAGTCCCGGAGGCAGCGGAGTCGGCTGCCGCCGGGCTCCTAGCCTGAAGAGGGCGCCTCGCAGCGCCCACTGACTTTACACAGATTGACATGCGGACGAGCGTCCGCATGTCAATCTGCGGTCTCCCTCCCTGCTGTGTTGGAGGGACACGGAGCGCATAGAGCGTCTCTCCTGTGTCCCTCCTTGGCTCTCTCCCCCGGCTGTCTAATACAGGAAGTGCCGTTTGTGAGCTCTGATTGGCTCACGAACCGGCACTTCCTGTATTAGACTAGCCGGGGGAGAGAGCCAGGGAGGGACACAGGAGAGACGCTCTATGCGCTCCGTGTCCCTCCAACACAAGGAGGGGGGCAGGCACTGGGGGCATATACCTGGCACTGGGGGGCATATACCTGGCACGAGGGGGAGGGGAGACCTGGCACTGGGGGGCATATACCTGGCACTGGGGGGCATATACCTGGCACTGTGGGGGAAGACCTGGCACTGGGGGGCATATACCTGGCACTGGGGGGCATATACCTGGCACTGGGGGTGAAGAACTGGCACTGGGGGGCATACACCTGGCACTGGGGGGCATATACCTGGCACTGTGGGGGAAGACCTGGCACTGGGGGGCATATACCTGGCACTGGGGCGGGGAGCATATGTGGCACTGGGGAGAGGGATATATTTGGCACTGGGGGCATATACCTGGCACTGTGGGGGAAGATCTGGCACTGGGGGCATATACCTGGCCCTGTGGGGGAATATCTGGCACTGGGGGCATATACCTGGCACTGGGTGCATATACCTGGCCCTGTGGGGGAATATCTGGCACTGGGGGCATATACCTGGCACTGTGGGGGGAAGATCTGGCACTGGGGGCATATACCTGGCCCTGTGGGGGAATATCTGGCACTGGGGGCATACACCTGGCACTGTGGGGGAAGATCTGGCACTGGGGGCATATACCTGGCCCTGTGGGGGGAATATCTGGCACTGGGGGCATATGCCTGGCACTGTGGAGGAATATCAGGCACTGGGGGCATATAGCTGGCACTGTGGGGGAGTAGGCACTGAGGGGGCATATGTGGCACTGTGGTGGAATATTTGGCACTGGGGGGAGCAGGCACTGAGGGGGCATATTTGGCACTGGGGGCATGTACCTGGCACTGGAGGCATATACCTGACACTGTGGGGGAATATCTGGCACTGGGGGCATATGTGGCACTGGGAGCACGGCCCTAGCAACAAGCACTACCCCCTAGCAACGAGCATGACACCCAGTGCATGAACCCCCTGGCAACGAGCATGACACCCTGAGCATGAAATCCCCTGGCACCGTGCATGGAACCGCTGGCAACGAGCATGACACCCAGTGCATGAAACCCCTGGCAACGAGCATGACACCTTGAGCATGAAAACCCCTGGCACCGTGCATAGAACCAAGAGCATGAAACCCCTGGCAACGAGCAGGTAATTTAAAAGTAATTAGAAGCCTTACTGTAGAACTTAATGTGTAATGGGCATTACGGTGTGTGGCATAATGTATCACGGACATTGCGGTGTGTGTCATAATGTGTCGGGCATTACGGTGTATGGTATACTATATCGCGGGCATTGTGATATGTGGTATAATGTCTCAGGCTCATTGTGGTGTGTGTTATACTGTGTCAAAGACATTGTATGTGCTATAATGTATCAAGGGCATTGCAGTGTGTAGCATAATGTATAACGGGCATTGCGATTCCTGTCATAGTGTGTCGGGGGCATTACGGTGTGTGGCATAATGTGTTGTGGGCATTATAGTGTGTGCATATTGTGTCATGTGCATTATTGTGTGTGGCATAATGTCTAAGGGCCACTGCAGTATGTGGCATAATGTATACTGGGCATTACTATAAGGAGGAAAAATTACAAATAATGTAAGGGGCATGAATCAGGATTATTTTTTTTTCCCGTCTGGGCGTGCAGGTTGGAAAACTGGGGTATAACGCAGTCTTTTCCTGCAATGTCACGCCCCTTTATGGTAAGCCACGCCCATCCCAGCGAAGCCACACACTCTATACTGCCAATTATGGAGGGGGGGGGGGGGGGCAAATAATGTTTTGGCTTGGGGGAGAAAAATTTCTAGTTACGTCACTGAACTGACTCATTCCTGTAAACCGCCACCACAGCGCAAACCCCAGGAGAGTACGCTGGTGAGCGCCTGCTGTGGGAGGTAGGAGAAGAGCTGCTGCTACCGTTTCCCCGCTGCTGTGGGGAAGGGGGGGACGGGATGGATGGACACACGTGCGAGGCGGAGTTTAAGAGCTGGTACCACGCTTGCCTTGTATTCCACTTCCTAATTGCGCTCTGCCTCCGGTAATTGGGGAGGAGAGTAGAGCCTTCTTTCACTACACAAGGTATCCATCTATGCTCCCTTTCTCCCTGTATAAGTGCACTGCCAGTATACTGTATGTATGTTTGTGTATATATAGATAGAGGTAGGGTCTGGCACAGCCACATAATAGACTAATACATTGGGTGCCCTCACAGCAAAGTAGTTTAGCAAAATAGAGGTGGTGCGGCACTCCAATGATTTGCACACTGACAACAATTGAAGTAGTGCAACGTTTCAATGCCCGTTTAATGAATCTGCATTTTTGTCATATATACAATGACCCCCATTCTGCCTCATCCCGTCCTCCAGACCTCTGTTACTCCATCTGACCCCCCCCCCATTTGCCAAGTCCTTCTGCCCGCCCGCGACCATCCCTCCCCATCTTCCTCCCATAATTAATTGTCCTCCCGCAGGGAATACATATGTTTTACCGACAGACAGGCAAAGAATAGCTCTCACCGCAAGAGCTGTCCTTTGGAAATTTCTTCATGCATACGCCATTATGCTTGCAAAGAATGGCAGGATATATATATATATATATAAATATATATATATATAGCCTGCAGGATCAATATTGGTGTGGTGTGTGTGTATGTATGTGTATGTGTATATATATATATATATATATATAATTTTATTTTTTTGCCTCTATATAGGGGGGCACCTGTATTTATATTGCCTCCGGGCGTCTAGGACGAACTTACGCCACTGGATCAGAGGTCACAATCTTACTGCACCTGATATTCCCAAGAGGTCACCCTACTAGGTACTGATCAGGCTTATCAGCGCTTAGCTTCCAAGGTCGGATGAGATTGGGCGTTGCTGCTGAAATATGGCAGTAATAAACACTAGGACACAAATGAGAGAGTGTAATGAGTAGTGAGCAACAAGGTACTTCTGCTGTCCAGTTTCTAGCGCAGATTCTCTGTTGCTGTGAGCATTGCAGAGAGTGGTCTCGCATCTGGATGAGAGGGTACTAAAAATAGAAGTGAGATATGCTCAGAATAGGGAGGAAACCCTGCCTTCTGCTGTCCACTGTCTTATATAGATATATAGCGGACAGTGGATGAGAGAGGTGGGTTAGGCTTACCTATTGAAAAAAAGGTGGTGGGAAAATTAGAAGAAGGAGGAGAAATGGTAATATGTTTACTTTGTGTTCTTGAACAATTTTTTTGTATCAAACTCCTCATTACTTTTATTCGTTATTAATTAAATGTTAAGTTTTAATAAACTTATTTCAAATTTCTAAGCGTGCCCCAACACAGAGTCTTTCTTTTTTCTTCTCTTTGCAAATCTCAACAGGGGCAAGGCAAGTATGTTGCCCCCAATCCCCTACCCCCTAACTCTCAATTACCGCAGCCTAACCCTAACCTCTTCCCTTAATGCTTAATCATAACCTCCCCCCGGTGGTGCGTAAACCTAACCCCCTTCCCCACAGCCTAATTCTAACCCTCCCCCCTTAATGCCTAAATTAAACCTCCCCCCGATGGTGCCTAATCACCTCGCCCCCGCGCACCCTAAACCTAACGGCCCGGGGGCGCTTATATCTAACTCCTCCCCCCCTTTCACCCGACCCTAACCCTAACCTGTCCGCCATACTTATGGTCGGGAAGCTGGCTGTCAGGATTTCGGCGTCAGTCTCCTGAACCTGTCAGGATTCCAGTGTCAACATTCTGACGGGTTACGGGATCCGGGCGTCGGTATTGCGACTGCCGGGATCCCGACAGGTCGCATCTTAACCGAATCCCAGGCTTTGAAGTTTTTACTTTTACCAGCAAGTGCAGTCCAATGATTTAACACAGCCTTCTCAAAGTGGAATGAGGGCGTACAGTACATGCACACACCAGCACAGTATTTATATAGGTGCATTAGCACAAAAATAATAGTCTACGGTTCAAAACAACGCTTCTGGATCATAATTGTATAAGAGGGCAACACTGTTTCATTCATGTGCCAGGATAAAATGTGTTATAGCTAGAGAGGCGAAGGAAGATGATCAGAGTTGCCTTAGATGAAAGACAATGGTCTGATATAGATCTCTCTAATAAGTTGTTGATATTAGCTGATCTCTACATGTAGCTGTGTTTGCTCTTAGATATTTTTATGCATTCCATTATAGACTTTTGAAATCAATTATGCAACAAACAGATTACTGAATTTACAGATTGAAAGATGGACTATTTAGTAAACATAATTTCTGGCTCTGATCTTTGGCAAAACATACATTAAACAGTAATGAGCTACAGTATCTTAGTCAGAGTTGGAACCTTTACTGAAATATTAGCATGGGGAAAGGAAGGGTTTAAAAGAAAAGAATATTACTTATATGTAGGAAAAAATGCTGTTGAGTTACAAACACAGTAACACATAGCTTAACACCATATAAAACACAGCTCATACCATCAATAAGATCAGGAATAAAAAAAAAAAAACGGGCAGTTCATTTTCTAAAAAAAGATTTTGTCTAAAGTAAATACATTCAAAGGTTACTTTGGTTACA
Source organism: Pseudophryne corroboree (assembly GCF_028390025.1). Taxonomy (NCBI): domain Eukaryota; kingdom Metazoa; phylum Chordata; class Amphibia; order Anura; family Myobatrachidae; genus Pseudophryne; species Pseudophryne corroboree. The sequence goes on along the minus strand of NC_086446.1, from coordinate 531,746,460 downwards.
CAGACTCTCCCGTTATGTGAGTCAACTTGTTGATATAAACTTTTTTTATTGTTTTTATTTTCTTTATGTACCACTGTAGACAACATTACAATTATAATGCCCCTCAAACCACATTAAACTTCTAAATTAGGCTTTTTGGGAGAAAGTGTTACGGCTCTAAAATTATAGTTCGACGTTGTAACTGTTTCCCCAAATCCAATCACGGCTTATAAGAACATTTTATAGAAAACACAGAAAAAGTTCCACTACTCCGGTGCCAACTTGGCTCCTGTCTCAAGCTGAAGAGATATGTTAAGTTCACTTAAGACTTGGCCATGTTTGTCATTTTATTGTCTACTTTTTTTTCCATGCCCAAGCTGGCGACACTTCTTCTTGCTCTAGCCAACTTTCTTTCTCTCTCTCTCTCTCTCTCTCTCTGGATGTGTATTAATTCTGTGTGTTATGTGTCAGTAAATCCTTTAAGACCGTTTTTCTCCCCTCTCAACAAATTAAAGTCAGAAAGGTTAATTTGGATTTTTTTTTTATCTATTGAGGAATAAAGAAAAAAACTTCAGCCCATTTATCAAAAGGCCACAATGACAATTCTGAAGATCCCCAGATTACAGAACAGCTATTGCAGTGGTTCAGGTATCACTCCATTACTTACTAAATAGGCTTCCCTATAAGAAAATAATAGGAGACTGTAATCACTGGTGACAGTGGTATTGGTGGCGCTAACCCATTCATGTGCCAATAAAGCTAAATGTAGAGTAATAAATGCATAAAAAAATAGAAATGTAAAAACAGATTTTATGCCGCTATTTCGTTGTATCTTTGGGCCTAATTCAGCATGAAACGCATCAGCGATGCATTCGCATACTGAAGCCCTGTGAGGTGTGTACATGTGCAGGAGCCGCACTCAGCATGCGCACACAGTGAGATGTGAACACCTCTGCCTGGATGATAGGCAGAGGCATTCGCGGGACAGGCGGGGGCATCGATGCAGTGTTGGGGGTCCTCCATTGTCTGGACCGTTTGTAGGGCAGGCATCGGTGGCTGCGTAATGTTACACACAGCCGCTGTGAACCAAAATATGGCAGCGCATCGACTGTCTTCGCAGCTAGACTGTGGAGGAACGGGGCTACCCTAAACATGTGAGTGCTTCGCTGTTTAGCGAAGCGCTCGCATTTTAGTGGGGGGGGGGGGGGGCAGGATCTGGCATGTGGGGCGGCCTTGCCCTGTGCTGGCGGTCCCCTGCATGTTAGTGGAAAGAGTTGTGGTGCAAATGTGCTTATTTCACAGAGGCACATTTGTTATATAGCAATATTGCAGTAATTGCAGAAGTCAGAGGCTTGTACAACTTGAGAGGAGGAGATGGGTGAAGAGAAGACATTACCAGTAGAAAGTATGTAATAAGCCACATTTCCTTTAGCTGAATTAAATAATTGCAATGAGATAACGGGACATATGAAAGGTGACAAACGGAACAGCACACTACATAGTCTACATTACAAGACATCTTCAGCTTTGTGCAGAGTGCAGACTCAGAAGTGTAAGTACGGTGTTACTCTACATTTTTTAAGGTACATATTGTGCGCCTTATTGATGCACATCAGTGGAGAAGCACTTTTGTAGGCACACACAGAGCAATGTAAAATAAAATAGGATAAACATGCACAGCACTGTCCCATGGGGGTCATTCCGAGTTGTTCGCTCGCAAGCTGCTTTTAGCAGCTTTGCACACGCTAAGCCGCCGCCTACTGGGAGTGAATCTTAGCTTATCAAAATTGCGACCGAAAGATTAGCAGAATTGCGAATAGACAGTTCTGAGTAGCTCCAGACTTACTCGGCATCTGCGATCAGTTCAGTCAGTGTCGTTCCTGGTTTGACGTCACAAACACACCCAGCGTTCGCCCAGACACTCCTCCGTTTCTCCAGCCACTCCCGCGTTTTTCCCATAAACGGTAGCGTTTTTTCACACACACCCATAAAACGGCCAGTTTCCGCTCAGAAACACCCACTTCCTGTCAATCACACTACGATCACCAGAACGAAGAAAAAACCTCGTAACGCCGTGAGTAAAATACCTAACTGCATAGCAAACTTACTTGGCGCAGTCGCACTGCGGACATTGCGCATGCGCATTAGCGACTAATCGCTCCGTTGCGAGAAAAAAATATCGAGCGAACAACTCGGAATGACCCCCCATGTTTGATGATGGTCCTGATGTTTCTTCACCTGATGTAAGCAATGAATTATTATTATTATTATTATTATCCTTTATTTATATGGCGTCATATGGGATCCGCAGCACAGAATTACAGAGTAAACAAATAAGCAAAACATGAAGACAGTGACTTACAGTTCAATACAATATAGGACAAGTACAGGGTATATAAACATAGCTGCATCAGTAAACAGCACTGAAATAAGCAGGGCCGGTGCAAGGTTTCTCAGCACCCTAGGCAAATCTTCAGCGCCCCTCCCCCACCCCATACCCAACCCACTTGATAAATGTGTGTGCTACACCAAATACATTTTCTACACATAGAATCTGACGGCAGATAAAAACCGAATAGGGCCATCCAGTCTGGGTTAGGATATTAGGGATAGGGTATTAGGGTTGTTTTAGCGATTTGGGTTAGGGTATTAGGGATAGGAAGGATATTAGGGTTGGCTTATCAGTTTGGGTTAAGGTACTGTATTGGGGTTATGATTAGGGAGAGGTTTAGATGTGTATATAATTATAAGTCCCAGAATGCGCCACTCCAAGCGTATAATAACACATCAATGGCAGCACTGATGTGTTCTTATATGCTTGGAGTGCCGCACCCTGCGACTTATATATATAGCTCTACTGTGAAGGCAACCAGTTAAGAGCTTCCCTAAGCATACAGTATATAGGGCATGCCGGCTTTTGTGTATTGCCCACCGCAGCAGATGATAGTACAAAAAGACAAGAAGGCAGCAGCACTCTGGATTTTGATAAAACATCAACTTCTGTATTAGTGCAAAAGATGGTCACATCTGGCCAACGTTGTGAAGGTGTGAACGATATACATACATTTATATATATATATATACTGTTTATATACTGTGTGCCAGCCCAGCCGCTAGTGACCCAGGAGAGAGTGGTGTATACTGCAGCTGCTGTGTAATATACAGTGGAAGGTATGGGAGGACTATAGCCACCTGCTACAGATGTGTCACTTTAAATCTTGTCTTGGCGCTGCCATGATAAATATGCATTGCGCCACTGCGTAGCCCCCACATTACAATAGCCCGCTGACTCCGACGGATCCGGCATTTATATCTACTGGTAGTGGGCGCATACCCTCCTGCTACCCACATGATTATGCTCCTGCAGGCTTCCCCTTCTGTGTACGGGTAGCGGGAGCATCGCTCCCCGGTATCGCGGCTGGTGTGCGCCTCCATAAAATTTGTGAAGCAGGTGTGTGCCCGCTACAGTACACTATGCCAGGACTCATAGCCTGGTATGCGTAACACATACGTCGGTTTTACAATCGCCCTGCTGTCTGTGTGTGAGGCCGTGCACCACCATAGACTGTGCACAGGAGGAGATGACAATAGGCAACCTCCAGGGAAGGGATTTAGGGCAACAGAACATGTGGCTGTAACCGATATCAACCACCACTCAACCACTGATTTTTACAACAGCGTCTTGATTTTACGTAATAAGTAATACTGTGGTAAATTCAGTGGTGTAAGTAGAAAAAATGTTTTAGAGGTACTGTGTGCGCGCGCTGGAAAATGGGTGTGGTCAAATGCCAGATGGGGCGTGGCCAATGAAAATGGGGGTGTGATACACATATGGGGGGCCAGATACACTTATGACACCAATAAAGCCAGATACACATATGCCCCCACAGTGCCAGATACGCCCCCACCGTGCCAGATATGCTCCTACAGTGCCAGATGCACAAATGCCCCATGGTGCTAGATACACAAGTGCCCCCAGTATTGCCATATATGCCCCCACAGTGCCAGATACACATTGCCCCAGAGTGTCAGATACACATATGCCCCCACAGTGCCAGATATGCCCCCACTGCACCAGATACACATATGCACCCACAGTGCCAGATACACATGCCCCCACAGTGACAGATACATATATGCCCCCACAGTGCCAGATATGCCCCCACAGTGCCAGATATGCACCCACAGTGCCAGATATACATGCCCCCACAGTGCAAGATATACATGCCTCCAGAGAGCCAGATATGTCCCCACAGTGCCAGATACACATGTCCCCAGAGTGCCAGATATGCCCCAGCAGTGCAACTTACCGTTGTTGCTGCTGCCTGGGGCTGGCACTATCTTCTGCTGGGGAGAGGAGAGCGCAGCACGCGCTCCTCCTGTCCCTCTCCTGCCCTCAGTCCGGCCTGCTGAACTGGCGCCGGTCCGCGAGCCAATCAGGGCTTGCGGTCTGGCAGCAGTAGATCCTGATTGGCTGCCGGTCCGCGAGCTCTGATTGGCTCACGAACCGGCTCAGTGCACGCTGCCGGACTCGGGACTCGCAGGCTGGAGAGGAGAGGCGCATGCTGCGCTCTCCTCTCTCCAAGGCCCAGTGTGTCTGCAAGGTGGCGGCCCGGCGGTACAGCGTACCTGCTGGGATTTTCTTACAGGTACGCCGTACCGCCATACTTGCAGCACTGGGTAAATTAGGGCATGCAGCTATGCACAAGAACCGACGGAGGGAGCGAATCTTGGTCGTCAGGGCAGGGAAGCGAACGATGCATGAGGAGGAGGCAGGGGAAGGCCCCAGACATAGTGAGTCAGAGAGAGAGGGAGAGAGAGAGAGAGAGACAGTGCCAGGAAGAGAGTGAGGGAGAGAGAGTGCCAGGAAGAGAGTGAGGGAGAGAAAGCGCCAGGAAGAGAGAGTGAGGGAGAGAGAGAGAGTGCCAGGAAGAGAGTGAGGGAGAGACAGTGCCAGAAAGAGAGTGCCCGGAAGAGAGTGAGGGAGAGAGTGCCCGGAAGAGAGTGAGGGAAAGAGTGCCCGGAAGAGAGTGAGGGAGAGTGCCAGGAAGAGAGTGAGGGAGAGAGAGAGAGTGCCAGGAAGAGAGTGAGGGAGAGACAGTGCCGGAAAGAGAGTGAGGGAGAGAGAGTGAGGTAGAGAGAGTGCCCGTAAGAGAGTGGGGGAGAGAGTGCCTGGAAGAGAGTGAGGGAGAGAGAGTGCCCGGAAGAGAGTGAGGGAGAGAGTGCCTGGAAGAGAGTGAGGGAGAGTGCCAGGAAGAGAGTGAAGGAGAGACAGTGCCAGAAAGAGAGTGAAGGAGAGAGAGTGCCCGGAAGAGAGTGAGGGAGAGAGAGTGCCCGGAAGAGAGTGAGGAACAGAGTGCCTGGAAGAGAGTGACGGAGAGTGCTAGGAAGAGAGTGAGGGAGAGACAGTGCCAGGAAGAGACAGTGCCAGGAAGAGAGTGAGGGAGAGAGAAAGTGCCCGGAAGAGAGTGAGGGAGAGTGCCCAGAAGAGAGTGAGGGAGAGACAGTGCCAGGAAGAGAGTGAGGGAGAGACCGTGCCAGGAAGAGAGTGAGGGAGAGACAGTGCCAGGAAGAGACTGAGGGAGAGACAGCGCCAGGAAAAGAGTGAGGGAGAGAGTGTGCCAGGAAGAGACTGAGGGAGAGACAGTGCCAGGAAGAGACTGAGGGAGAGACAGTGCCAGGAAAAGAGTGAGGGAGAGAGAGTGCCCGGAAGAGAGTGATGGAGAGTGCCAGGAAGAGAGTGAGGGAGAGACAGTGCAGGAAGAGACAGTGCCAGGAAGAGAGTGAGGGAGAGAGAGAGTGCCCAGAAGAGAGTGAGGGAGAGTGCCTGGAAGAGAGTGAGGGAGAGTGCCCAGAAGAGAGTGAGGGAGAGACCGTGCCAGGAAGAGAGTGAGGGAGAGACAGTGCCAGGAAGAGAGTGAGGGAGAGAGAGAGTGGCCGGAAGAGAGTGAGGGAGAGTGCCCGGAAGAGAGTGAGCGAGAGTGCCCGGAAGAGAGTGAGGGAGAGTGCCCAGAAGAGAGTGAGGGAGAGACAGTGCCAGGAAGAGAGTGAGGGAGAGACCGTGCCAGGAAGAGAGTGAGGGAGAGACAGTGCTAGGAAGAGACTGAGGGAGAGACAGCGCCAGGAAAAGAGTGAGGGAGAGAGTGTGCCAGGAAGAGAGTGAGGGAGAGACAGTGCCAGAAAGAGAGTGCCCGGAAGAGAGTGAGGGAGAGAGTGCCCGGAAGAGAGTGAGGGAGAGAGTGCCCGGAAGAGAGTGAGGGAGAGTGCCAGGAAGAGAGTGAGGGAGAGAGAGAGAGTGCCAGGAAGAGAGTGAGGGAGAGACAGTGCCGGAAAGAGAGTGAGGGAGAGAGAGTGAGGTAGAGAGAGTGCCCGTAAGAGAGTGGGGGAGAGAGTGCCTGGAAGAGAGTGAGGGAGAGAGAGTGCCCGGAAGAGAGTGAGGGAGAGAGTGCCTGGAAGAGAGTGAGGGAGAGTGCCAGGAAGAGAGTGAAGGAGAGACAGTGCCAGAAAGAGAGTGAAGGAGAGAGAGTGCCCGGAAGAGAGTGAGGGAGAGAGAGTGCCCGGAAGAGAGTGAGGAACAGAGTGCCTGGAAGAGAGTGACGGAGAGTGCTAGGAAGAGAGTGAGGGAGAGACAGTGCCAGGAAGAGACAGTGCCAGGAAGAGAGTGAGGGAGAGAGAAAGTGCCCGGAAGAGAGTGAGGGAGAGTGCCCAGAAGAGAGTGAGGGAGAGACAGTGCCAGGAAGAGAGTGAGGGAGAGACCGTGCCAGGAAGAGAGTGAGGGAGAGACAGTGCCAGGAAGAGACTGAGGGAGAGACAGCGCCAGGAAAAGAGTGAGGGAGAGAGTGTGCCAGGAAGAGACTGAGGGAGAGACAGTGCCAGGAAGAGACTGAGGGAGAGACAGTGCCAGGAAAAGAGTGAGGGAGAGAGAGTGCCCGGAAGAGAGTGATGGAGAGTGCCAGGAAGAGAGTGAGGGAGAGACAGTGCAGGAAGAGACAGTGCCAGGAAGAGAGTGAGGGAGAGAGAGAGTGCCCAGAAGAGAGTGAGGGAGAGTGCCTGGAAGAGAGTGAGGGAGAGTGCCCAGAAGAGAGTGAGGGAGAGACCGTGCCAGGAAGAGAGTGAGGGAGAGACAGTGCCAGGAAGAGAGTGAGGGAGAGAGAGAGTGGCCGGAAGAGAGTGAGGGAGAGTGCCCGGAAGAGAGTGAGCGAGAGTGCCCGGAAGAGAGTGAGGGAGAGTGCCCAGAAGAGAGTGAGGGAGAGACAGTGCCAGGAAGAGAGTGAGGGAGAGACCGTGCCAGGAAGAGAGTGAGGGAGAGACAGTGCTAGGAAGAGACTGAGGGAGAGACAGCGCCAGGAAAAGAGTGAGGGAGAGAGTGTGCCAGGAAGAGAGTGAGGGAGAGACAGTGCCAGAAAGAGAGTGCCCGGAAGAGAGTGAGGGAGAGAGTGCCCGGAAGAGAGTGAGGGAGAGAGTGCCCGGAAGAGAGTGAGGGAGAGTGCCAGGAAGAGAGTGAGGGAGAGAGAGAGAGTGCCAGGAAGAGAGTGAGGGAGAGACAGTGCCGGAAAGAGAGTGAGGGAGAGAGAGTGAGGTAGAGAGAGTGCCCGTAAGAGAGTGGGGGAGAGAGTGCCTGGAAGAGAGTGAGGGAGAGAGAGTGCCCGGAAGAGAGTGAGGGAGAGAGTGCCTGGAAGAGAGTGAGGGAGAGTGCCAGGAAGAGAGTGAAGGAGAGACAGTGCCAGAAAGAGAGTGAAGGAGAGAGAGTGCCCGGAAGAGAGTGAGGGAGAGAGAGTGCCCGGAAGAGAGTGAGGAACAGAGTGCCTGGAAGAGAGTGACGGAGAGTGCTAGGAAGAGAGTGAGGGAGAGACAGTGCCAGGAAGAGACAGTGCCAGGAAGAGAGTGAGGGAGAGAGAAAGTGCCCGGAAGAGAGTGAGGGAGAGTGCCCAGAAGAGAGTGAGGGAGAGACAGTGCCAGGAAGAGAGTGAGGGAGAGACCGTGCCAGGAAGAGAGTGAGGGAGAGACAGTGCCAGGAAGAGACTGAGGGAGAGACAGCGCCAGGAAAAGAGTGAGGGAGAGAGTGTGCCAGGAAGAGACTGAGGGAGAGACAGTGCCAGGAAGAGACTGAGGGAGAGACAGTGCCAGGAAAAGAGTGAGGGAGAGAGAGTGCCCGGAAGAGAGTGCCCAGAAGAGAGTGATGGAGAGTGCCAGGAAGAGAGTGAGGGAGAGACAGTGCAGGAAGAGACAGTGCCAGGAAGAGAGTGAGGGAGAGAGAGAGTGCCCGGAAGAGAGTGAGGGAGAGTGCCTGGAAGAGAGTGAGGGAGAGTGCCCAGAAGAGAGTGAGGGAGAGACCGTGCCAGGAAGAGAGTGAGGGAGAGACAGTGCCAGGAAGAGAGTGAGGGAGAGAGAGAGTGGCCAGAAGAGAGTGAGGGAGAGTGCCCGGAAGAGAGTGAGCGAGAGTGCCCGGAAGAGAGTGAGGGAGAGTGCCCAGAAGAGAGTGAGGGAGAGACAGTGCCAGGAAGAGAGTGAGGGAGAGACCGTGCCAGGAAGAGAGTGAGGGAGAGACAGTGCCAGGAAGAGACTGAGGGAGAGACAGCGCCAGGAAAAGAGTGAGGGAGAGAGTGTGCCAGGAAGAGACTGAGGGAGAGACAGTGCCAGGAAAAGAGTGAGGGAGCGACAGTGCCAGGAAAGAGTGAGGGAGAGAGAGTGCCAGGAAAAGAGTGAGGGAGAGAGAGTGCCAGGAAAAGAGTGAGGGAGAGACAGTGCCAGGAAGAGACTGAGGGAGAGAGTGTGCACGGAAGAGAGTGAGGGAGTTTGCCAGGAAGAGAGTGAGGGAGAGAGAGTGCCAGGAAAAGAGTGAGGGAGAGAGAGTGCCAGGAAAAGAGTGAGTGAGAGAGAGTGTCAGGGAGAGAGAGTGCCAGGAAGAGAGAGAGAGTGAGGGAGAAAGTGCCAGGAAGAGAGAGTCCGGAAGAGAGTGAGGGAGAGAGACAGTCAGGGAGAGAGAGATAGAGTGTCAGAGAGAGACTGAGTTACACTACCTGATTACTACAGTAGCACAGCAGCACAGGTCTCCGATCATCTGATGGGGGCGGGCACTTCACAGCATTAGGCTCCGCCCCCTAAATCACCGCGAATCACGGCACTGCACTGTCCTCCGGGCGGGAGCTGGGCAGAGCAGGCCGGGCCAGGCTTGGTCCTCCCCACCCTCCCCCGTTACATCGGTACAGCTACATCCTCCGTGCCTGCAGGCTGCAGCTGCCATGTTACACAGCACTGCAGCCTAAGAGACTCCAAAGTGCACACAAAAAAAGAAAAACCCAACTACACCGAGTGAACAGGCGCCGCACATCCTGTCAAATATATATTTTTTTCTTAACACAGCGCCGCCCTCCAAGTGCCGACGCCCATAGGCAGCTGCCTAAAGCTGCCTAATGGTGGCGTCGGCCCTGGAAATAAGTATCAGGGTGGCAGAAAACCAAAGGATTTGGTGCCATCAAAGGGAGTATTGAAAAGAAGATAAGTTAAGTAATAGACGTAAAAGCACATGAGGGAAGAGAACCCTGCTCTTGAGAGCTTACATTCAAAAGGGGAGGGGCACACAGACTGGGGTGACACAGATGGGGTAGAAAGTGAGCATGGGCCACAGAAGGCTTAGAATGAGAGACGGCTGGGTTTGGTGAAGAAGTGTGTCTTGAGAGCCCCCTTGAAGTTTTGTAGAGAGGTGGAGAGTCTGAGGGGGAGAGGTAGAGAATTCCAGAAAAAGGGAGCAGCATGTGCAAAATCTTGGAGGTAGGAGTGGGATGAGGTAATCAGAGGACAGGTGAGGCGGCGTGCATTAGCAGAGTGAAGAGGACGGGCGGGAGTGTAAAGGGAGATAAGGTCAGAGATGTAACTGGGAGAGGAGTGGGTGAGGGCTTTGTGAGTGTGAGAAGCTTGAAATGGATTCTAAAGGGGAAGGGGAGCCAGTGAAGGGCTAGTAAGAGAGGGGAGGTGGATGTAGTGCGTTTGGTGAGGAAGATGAACCGGGCAGCAGAACTGAGGATAGATTGGAGTGGAGAGATGTATGTGTTAGGGATGCCAGTCAGGAGGAGATTACAGTAGTCCAGTCTGGAGATGACCAGTGAGTGGATAAGGGTCTTAGTGGCATCCTGGGTGAGAAAGGGTCTGATCCTGGAAATATTTTTGAGATGAAAATGACAGGTTTGTGATAGGTGCTGAATGTGTGGTTTGAAGGAGAGGGTTGAGCCAAGGATTACTCCAAGAAAGCGCACTTGGGGGCTAGAGGAGATAGTAGTGCCATCTATAGATAGTGAAATTGTGGAAGGTGAGGTTGTTCAGGAGGGTGGGAAGATGATCAGCTCAGTCTTAGACATGATAACTTTAAGAACGTCAGGTGGAACGCAGGTGGAACGCGCCGGAAGCTCCGAAAAAACCCGGAAGTCGCGGTGCGCGACCAAGCACTCCCTGCGGAGACAGCTGTACGCCGCCGGTACCATCTAGCCAGGCAGAAGACACCAGAACCGCCGTAGTGTGGAGGGGTAAGCATTGCCCACAGGAGTGTCATGCCGGGAAACAAGTAATTATCAGCATTACATCGTGAAATCATTATAAACCGCAGCTAAACTGTTAGGGTCTCCTGCCCTGTGCTGCCACGTCGTCATGGCAACCGGGAGACAAGTGCTAGCGGAGTAACCTGAGCGCAGCTGATACTCCGGTTCGGGTCTTTTGCTGTGCAGTGGTTATAGGCTCTGTGCACGGCAGGGGATCCGGTGCTGGTTTTTGTGCTCACAGTCTGTGAGGTCTGAGTGGGGCGTGGACAGCACCTGCTTTATAAGGCCTCTTCTCAGGGTAAGCAGATGCTGCTGAATCTTTGTTGGTTAGTCAGTTCCTGAAAGTTAACCAGTACTGTGTAGCTTTGTATTTGTTTGTTGCTTACTGCAAATAGGCCTGGGGATTTAGTATTACACTCTGCCAATCCAGACCTAGCAGTAAGACTGGAGTCAGTCGTTTAGCTTGCTGGGGTTCTGTTATTACTCTGTGAACTTAGCAAGTTTGCGGCTGTATTCTAAGACTTGCCTGTCTAATCCTGTCTCACTGTGCTAGGTGTCAGGGGTCAGTTTAGTGGCAGTAAGCTGAACCTGTGCACTGCAAGTGAGAATTAGGATTGTGGAGACTCTCCTTGTGTCTATCATTCCATCTCTGACCAAGGAGTTTACTGCCACACCCGTTGGTAACCCTTTAGGGTTTTGCTGTTGCCCTTAGCAACAGCATTTCGGGTTCTCTACGTATTAAAACACAACATCTTGCTTTTCCCATCTGAGCATTTCTAATACAAGGGAGATACCCAGTTCCTTAGCCTCTGGGCTTCTCTGTTCACTTTGTGTGTATTTTGTTACCCTATTACCTTCTGTGTACGTTATGTCATATTCCCCAGTCTGTCTGTGAGTCCATTTGTTTTGCATAACAGTTCAAACACCAGTACATTCCTGCAGGCACTGGAGTGCATAATAGTTCTGACACCAGTACTTTCCTGCAGGCACTGGTGTGCATAACATATTCAGCAGCCTAATACTCCTGTTGAAATTTTGTGGGAATATGGAGCATACCCCTCAAAATACGTTGCAACAGGTGGTCGATCAGGTGCAGGTCCTGACTCGACAATTTAATGATTTGTCCATTAAAATGCACACCTCCCAGGCTGCTGGCGGAGCTCCCGCAGCAGCACCTGCAGGGGTTAAGGAGCCGAAAGTAAATCTCCCGGATCGTTTTTCTGGAGATCGCTCGCAGTTCTTTTGTTTCAAGGAGAGCTGCAAGCTATACTTCCGGCTTAGGCCTCAGTCTTCTGGGTCGGAGATTCAGCGGGTGGGCATAGTGATTTCCTTGCTACAAGGAGACCCACAGGTCTGGGCATATGGGTTGCAGCCTGACTGTCCGTCGCTTAAAAGTGTTGATGCTTTTTTTACGGCACTGGGCATGTTGTATGATGACCCTGACAAGACGGCCTCAGCCGAGGCTCAGATTTCGATCCTTAAGCAAGGGCGAAGGCCAGTTGAGGTTTACTGGACGGAGTTTCGGAGGTTGGCCCATGATACCCAGTGGAATGACCCAGCCCTGAGACACCAGTACCGAAGAGGTCTTTCTAACCAGATAAAGGACCAACTGGTACAATATCCCTTGCCTGATAGCTTGGATCAGCTCATGCAGTTATCCATCCGGGTGGATAGACGGCTGAGAGAGCGTAGGCTTGAAAGGGAGACTGAGATTTCTTTCCTTCCCAAGAGAACCTCAGACTCTGAGGAATTTTCCGAGGAGCCTATGCAGATTGGGGCTACCCGCCTCTCCTCGCGTGAGAAGACGCGGAGGAGACAGCAGGGGTTGTGTTTGTACTGTGGGAATAAAGGTCATGTGGTAGTATCATGCCCAGAAAAGCCGGAAACCTTCAGGGCCTGAGGGTGATGGGAAATATCCTGTCAGGCCAGAAGTCAGAATTTCCCAAGAAGACTTTTATCATTCCGGTGACCTTGAAGATCCTCGGTCAAACTGTCAAGACTGAGGCCTTTGTGGACAGTGGGGCTACGGGGTTTTTATGGACCGCCAATTCGCCCTGAAACACTCTGTTCCCTTAGTACCCTTGGCATCGGAAATTGAGATTTGTGGGTTAAACGGGGAACCATTATCCCAAGGTAAAATTACCTCTTGCACTAGCCAGATTTCTTTGTTTATTGGAGCCACACACTCTGAAAAATTGTCCTTTTATGTGACTGTCTGTACTTTTGCCCCATTGGTGTTGGGGTTACCCTGGTTAAGGGCCCACAATCCTCAATTTGACTGGGTCTCTGGGGAGATTCTTAGTTGGGGTACTGATTGTTTCAGGAGTTGCTTGAGCCTTCCAGTCAGGCTCTCGCAGCTAAGTTTGCCAGGATTGCCAGGGTGTTATGCAGATTTTGCGGACGTGTTCTCCAAAAAAGTTGCAGAGGTACTACCTCCCCATCGCCCCTATGACTGTGCCATTGATTTGTTGCCAAATGCTAAGCTTCCCAAGAGCAGGTTGTACTCCCTGTCACGTCCTGAGACTCAGGCTATGGCAGAGTACATTCAGGAGAACTTGGCTAAGGGATTTATCAGACCTTCACAGTCTCCAGTTGGGTCGGGGTTCTTCTTCGTGGGTAAAAAGGACGGTTCGTTGCGACCCTGCATCGACTTCAGGGAATTGAACCGTATCACGATTAAAAACTCATACCCACTGCCTCTCATTTCGGTCTTGTTTGACCAGCTTCGTACTGCCACCATTTTTTCTAAGATTGACCTACGCGGTGCGTACAATCTAATCCGAATAAGAGAGGGGGATGAATGGAAGACTGCCTTTAATACCCACTCAGGGCATTATGAATATTTGGTGATGCCTTTTGGGCTCTGTAATGCCCCGGCAGTCTTCCAGGATTTCATGAATGATGTGCTCAGGGAATATTTGGATAGATTCTTAGTTGTATACTTAGATGACATCCTAATCTTCTCCCATTCCCTGGAGGAACATCGGAAGCATGTACGCTTAGTCCTCCAGAAACTCAGAGACCACCGGCTTGGGGCGAAGCTGGAAAAGTGCGAATTTGAAGTTCAGCAAATCGCATTTCTAGGATATATTATCTCCCCAGAAGGTTTCCAAATGGAGGGTTCCAAGGTACAGGCAGTCCTGGATTGGGTGCAGCCCACTAGTTTGAAGGCGCTTCAGCGTTTCCTGGGCTTTGCGAATTCTTATAGACGATTTATCGCTGGATTTTCGTCTATAGTGGCGCCCTTGGTGGCACTCACTAAGAAAGGGGCGGATGTTGCTCACTGGTCTTGTGAGGCTAAAGCGGCTTTTGCCCGTCTCAAAAGGGCATTTGTTTCGGCCAAGGTGCTGCGACACCCAGATCCAGAGCGTCCTTTTGTGGTGGAGGTGGATGCCTCTGAGATGGGTATTGGGGCAGTGCTTTCTCAGATGGGAGTGTCTGATAATCGCCTTCATCCCTGTGCTTACTTTTCCCGTAAATTTTCGCCTGCCGAGATGAATTATGACGTGGGTAACCGGGAATTGTTGGCTATTAAGGATGCACTCGAGGAGTGGAGACACTGGCTTGAGGGGGCTAAATTTGTGGTCTCAATTCTCACTGACCATAAGAATCTGGCATATTTAGAGTCAGCGAAGCGTCTCAATGCCAGGCAGGCACGATGGGCTTTGTTTATTGCTCGCTTTAATTTTTTGATAACATATCGCCCTGGGTCAAAAAACATCAAGGCTGATGCGCTCTCGCGGAGTTTTGCTCCAATCCAGGAGACCACCGAGGAGCCGTTGCCCATTGTTTCCCCATCATGTATTAAAGTGGGCATTACCCAGGACCTCTTATCATTAGTCCTTAGAGCACAGGAGCAGGCTCCTCCAGACCTTCCGGTAGGTCTTTTGTTTGTGCCTCCTAGGTTAAGACAGCGAGTGTTCCTGGAATTCCATGCCAAGAAGTCGGCAGGTCACCCGGGTATTGCCAGAACTCGGGAGTTGCTATCTAGGGCGGTGTGGTGGCCCTCGGTGGCTAAGGATGTGGATCAGTGGGTTCGGGCATGTGACATCTGTGCCCGAAATAAGACTCCTAGAGGGGTTCCTGTTGGCCCATTCCATCCACTCTCTATCCCATCTAAGCCATGGACCCACATTTCAATGGATTTTGTGGTGGACTTGCCCAAATCCTCGGGGATGACAGCCATCTGGGTTGTCGTTGACAGGTTTTCGAAGATGGCGCACTTCGTTCCACTGGTTGGGCTGCCATCGGCCAGACGCCTGTCTGAATTATTTATGCTGCATGTTGTGCGTCTCCACGGGTTGCCACTTGATGTGGTCTCTGACCGCGGATCCCAGTTTGTGGCCAAATTCTGGAGGGCATTTTGTTCCGATCTCCAGATTTCTGTCAGCTTGTCGTCAGGCTACCATCCGCAGTCTAATGGGCAGACTGAAAGGGTGAACCAGTCCTTGGAGCAGTTCCTCAGGTGTTATGTCTCCAAGTGTCAGACTGACTGGGTTGCTCATCTGTCCATGGCGGTGTTTGCCTATAACAACGCGGCTCACTCTGCTACAGGGATCTCTCCCTTCCTTTGTGTGTATGGGCATCATCCTAAGGCCAATTCTTTTGACCCCCTGGACTCCACGCCTGGTGGTTCCTCTGTGGTTTCGGTCCTTAGAGGTATTTGGCGGAAAGTGAAGAAAGCCCTTGTGTCTGTGTCATTAGTGACCAAAAGGGTTTTTGATAAGCGGAAAAGACCCTGCAGCTTCAAATTAGGAGACTTCGTCTGGTTGTCTACCAAGAATTTGAAGTTGAGACAGCCATCTCATAAGTTAGGCCCCCGGTTCATCGGCCCTTATAAGATCACCAGGGTTATCAATCCGGTGGCATTTCAGTTAGATCTGCCCCGTTCTTTGGGTATCAATAAAACATTTCATTGTTCCCTTTTAAAACGGGCGATTAGTAATCCTTCTTCCAGTGGAAGACCTTCCCCTCTTCTGATACGTGGCCAGAGGGAGTTTGTTGTTGAAAGGATTCTTGACTCCAAGGTGGTTCGGGGTCGGCTGTCATTTTTGGTGCACTGGAAGGGGTATGGCCCGGAGGAGCGGCCGTGGGTGCGCAGTTGTGATCTTCATGCCCCCAGACTGATACGCTCTTTCTTCTCGCAGTTCCCCGATAAACCCGGTGGTAGGGGTTCTTTGACCCCTCGTCAGAGGGGGGGTACTGTTAGGGTCTCCTGCCCTGTGCTGCCACGTCGTCATGGCAACCGGGAGACAAGTGCTAGCGGAGTAACCTGAGCGCAGCTGATACTCCGGTTCGGGTCTTTTGCTGTGCAGTGTGCAGTATCATGCTCTGTGCACGGCAGGGGATCCGGTGCTGGTTTTTGTGCTCACAGAGTGTGAGGTCTGAGTGGGGCGTGGACAGCACCTGCTTTATAAGGCCTCTTCTCAGGGTAAGCAGATGCTGCTGAATCTTTGTTGGTTAGTCAGTTCCTGAAAGTTAACCAGTACTGTGTAGCTTTGTATTTGTTTGTTGCTTACTGCAAATAGGCCTGGGGATTTAGTATTACACTCTGCCAATCCAGACCTAGCAGTAAGACTGGAGTCAGTCGTTTAGCTTGCTGGGGTTCTGTTATTACTCTGTGAACTTAGCAAGCTTGCGGCTGTATTCTAAGACTTGCCTGTCTAATCCTGTCTCACTGTGCTAGGTGTCAGGGGTCAGTTTAGTGGCAGTAAGCTGAACCTGTGCACTGCAAGTGAGAATTAGGATTGTGGAGACTCTCCTTGTGTCTATCATTCCATCTCTGACCAAGGAGTTTACTGCCACACCCGTTGGTAACCCTTTAGGGTTTTGCTGTTGCCCTTAGCAACAGCATTTCGGTTTCTCTACGTATTAAAACACAACATCTTGCTTTTCCCATCTGAGCATTTCTAATACAAGGGAGATACCCAGTTCCTTAGCCTCTGGGCTTCTCTGTTCACTTTGTGTGTATTTTGTTACCCTATCACCTTCTGTGTACGTTATGTCATATTCCCCAGTCTGTCTGTGAGTCCATTTGTTTTGCATAACAGTTCAAACACCAGTACATTCCTGCAGGCACTGGAGTGCATAATAGTTCTGACACCAGTACTTTCCTGCAGGCACTGGTGTGCATAACATAAACACTATTGCCTGAACAAAATTGCTAAAGCAAACAAATACTTCAGCAGTAAACAGTACGGGACTATGACTCTTTATTACAGCACTAATTATGCTTATCTAACAGCTTTTTAACGTTGATACCAATAAGTCCCCTGGAGGGAGATAACAGCTTTACTAACCAGCAGGACTGTATGAAAAGATTGTGCTGTGCTTCACTTAATTAACATACCATATGTACGCCATTTACTGACACAAAAGTCCAATTGGCTAGAGCTTATATTGTATATTACATTCATTCCCTTTTTTTTCTTGATTGTTATTTTATTGAGATGTTTTGACAAATGTTTTATATAATTCATTGTTTTTAGGAGATGAATAAAGGTACTGTTATTAAACCAGCAGCCTCTGATTAAATTAGAAGTTCCAATTTAATTCATTTGTGCGCTCACACTTGATATATAAACTTTAAGAAAGCACTGAGACATCCAGGAAGAGATAGCAGAGAGACAGTTGGATACAAGTGAGGCGAGCAGGAGAGAGGTCAGGGGAGCAAAGGTAGATTTGAGTGTCATCAGCATAGAGATGATATTGTAAGTCAAAAGAGATAATGAGGTCTCCTAAGGAGGATGTATAGAGAGAGAAAAGGAGAGGACCAAGAACAGAGCCTTGGGGGACACCTACAGTTAGTGGAAGTGGGGGGAGGTGGAGCCATGAGAGGAGACAGAGAAGGAATGGTCAGACAGGTAGGAGGACAGCCAGGAGAGGGCAGTATCATGCAGATCAAGGGAGTGAAGGATTTGCAGAAGGAGAGGGTGGTCCACAGTTTCAAAAGCAGCAGAGAGGTCAAGAAGAATAAGCAAAGAGTAGTGACCCTTCAATTTAGCAGATAGGAGATCATTGCAGATTTTTGTGAGGACAGTTGCAGTGGAGTGGAGAGGACGGAAGCAAGACTGGAATGGGTCAAGTAGTGAGTGGGAGGAAAGAAAGGCAGTCAGGCGGTTATAGACAATACGCTCAAGGAGTTTGGAGGCAAAAGAAAGGAGAGAGACGGGTCAATAGTTGGAGAGAATGCGTGGATCAAGAGTAGGTTTTTAAAGAATAGGGGAGACGAGTGCATGCTTAAGAGGGGATAGTGCCTGAAGAGAGGGAGAGATTGAGGAGGTGGGCAAGATGGGAGCAGGCAGAGAGAGAGAGGTAGCGGAGGAGGCAGGAGGCGATAGGGTCAAGTGGGAGGTGGAGGGGGGTGAGGAACGAATATGGCCATGACTTCCTCACCAGATACATGGGAGAAAGATGTCAGAGTCGGTAAGAGGGAAGGAGAGCGGTGGCAAGGAATAGGAGGTGGCTGGTTGCTGTTTTTTTGGTGGGATGTGATGTCCTGATGTATGTAGTTGATTTTGGATGTGAAGTAAGTGGCAACGTCAAGATCAGAGAGTGAGGTGGGAAGACAAGGTGGAGGTGGGCAGAGGAGGGAGTTGAGAGTGGCAAAGAGGCGCCGGGGGTTGGAAGACTGGGAGGATATGAGGTTCTTGAAGTATGCCTGTTTAGCGAGAGAAAGGGCAGCACTGAATGTTGAGAGCATAAATTTGAAATGGAGAAAGTCTGCCTTAGAGCGCGATATCCTCCACTGTCGCTCAGCAGTACGTGAGCATTTTTGCAAATATCTGGTGCATTTGGTGTGCCAGGGTTGAGGTGTTGATCTGCAAGGGTGAATAGTGGTTGGTGGAGCGACAGAGTCAAGAGCAGAAGTAAGGTAAGCATTGTATAGGGATGTGGCTTGTTCAGGGCATGAGAGAGACAGTATAGGAGAGAGAAGTGAGTCAAGTAGGGAGGATAGGGAAGTGGTGTCGATAGCTTCAATGTTGTGTTTAGTGATGGCAGCCTTAGTAGGTAGAGATGAAGTAGCAGAGAGAGATAAGTTAATGGAGAGCAGGTTGTGGTCTGAGAGGGGAAATGGAGAGTTGGAGAAATCAGAAATATCACAGCGGTGAGTGAAGACCAAATCCAATGAGCTCCAATTCACATGGGAGGGGGAGGAGGTCCACTGGAAGAGACCAAGTGAAGATGTAAGGTTATGGAGTTTAGAGGCAGAGGATTTTGTGGGGATATTAATTGGGATGTTGAAGTCGCCTAAGATAATGGAGGAAATGTCAGAAGAGAGGAAGTGAGGAACCAGGAAGAAAAGTTGTCAAGGAATTTGGAGAGCATGCCAGGGGGGTGGTAAATGACAGCTACTTGTAGATGGACAGGTTGAAAGAGGCGTATAGCATGGACTTCAAATGTAGAGAATGTAAGGGATGGTTCTGGTGGGATGAGTTTGTAGGAGTAGCTAGAGGGTAAAAGGATCCCAACACCACCACCTAGACGACCCCCAGGTCGGGGTGTATGTGAGAATGTGAGTCACCGAGCAGAGAGAGCAGCAGGAGAAACTGTCAGTGGGGGTAATCCAGGTTTCTGTTATGGCCAGGAGATGCAGTGAGTGGGAGATGAAAAGGTAATGGGTGGGGACCAGTTTGTTACAAACAGATCTGGTATTCCATAGAGCACAGGATAGGGGGTGTGCATTTGAGGGAGAGATGCAAATGAGATTATCAGGGTTGCTGTAGCGTTGAGGTGATATTGATTTGGATGGAAGGGATAAAGCAGGCATAGTGTTAGTGTGGGCTCCTGATCTAAGAGGGGAAACTTGCAGGAGGAGGGCAGGGAGGGAATGCAGTGTGATGTAGTGTGCAAATGAGGTGAGGTGACAGAGAATGGAGGGAGGGATCTGGGCTGAGTGGTGGGGTAGTAGGACCATGGTGGTGCAGAAGTGACTGAAAGTGGGATGACAGGAAGAGAGAAGGGGAACGGAGGGAGATGGGAGGATGGGAAACAGGGGAGGAGAGAGAGTAGGAGATGAAGGAGACTAGTGGGGAGGGATAGATGTGGATGGAAGGTTTAGAAGAAATAATTAGGTAAACAAGGGGTGATGGGGAGGGTTGATGTAAATATGGAGATAGTATGGGTGAGGTAAATGGGTGTAAAATAAATAAATTATATATATATATATTCTTGTAGGCGGCACTCACGACGACTAATAAACATGACACAAAGTTGTATATTTCAACGTTTCAGAACCTCTTTACCTTAGTTCTTTCGTCAGAAACTAAAGTAAAGAGGTTCTGAAACGTTGAAATATACAACATTAAATTTGGGGGTCATTCCGAGTTGTTCGCTCGCAAGTGGATTTTAGCAGATTTGCTCATGCTAAGCCGCCGCCTACTGGGAGTGAATCTTAGCATCTTAAAATTGCGAACGATGTATTCGCAATATTGCGATTACACACCTCGTAGCAGTTTCTGAGTAGCTCCAGACTTACTCGGCATCTGCGATCATTTCACTGCTTGTCGTTCCTGGTTTGACGTCACAAACACACCCAGCGTTCGCCCAGACACTCCCCCGTTTCTCCGGCCACTCCTGTGTTTTTCCCGGAAACGGTAGCATTTTTTCCCACACGCCCATAAAACGGCCTGTTTCCACCCAGTAACACCCATTTCCTGTCAATCACATTACGATCGCCAGAACGATGAAAATGCCGTGAGTAAAATTCCTAAGTGCATAGCAAATTTACTTGGCGCAGTCGCAGTGCGGACATTGCGCATGCGCATTAAGCGGAAAATCGCTGCGATGCGAAGATTTTTACCGAGCGAACAACTCGGAATGACCCCCTTTGTGTCATATTTATTAGTCGTCGTGAGTGCCGCCTACAAGAATTTGTACAAAGAATCAGTCTCCGGCAGGAGCAGAGTTTAAGGAGGGCACCAACGCAGATAACACTACAAGGCAAGTTGGAGTGTCGACTATCGATGTAGTTATATATATATATATATATATAATTCAGATGTTTTTGGTAAGCTGTAAACATAAATGTGAGTAGTTGCAGATGAAGTTGAAAGGTCTTGCAGTGTTCCTAACACAGATTTAAGGTATAAGTGTCCAGGTTACTCAGACTGGAGTAGTTTGATGTGTAGAGCAAGTGGACTTACATTTGTTTGAAAGCAGTCCTTCAGTGGTTCAGATTGTGGGTTGATTGTTTTCTTTCAGTTTTCCTTCAGTTTAACATTGGTGTAACGTCATAATTATGTTTAAAATTGTAGCTATCCTTTGAATAATGTCCTTTGAATTAATGGACACAAGCCTTTCGTCACAAGCCTTCCTAATGCTCTTTAAGTAATGGGCCAAGCATGTGAATATACTGATTACACCCAATCTCTAATCAACCTTCCCCCAGCAATGGCTAGTAATAAAACTGTTTAAAGAAAAACAAACTAACATACCAACCTTCTAAAATTGTGTACACACGGTGAGATCCTTGCTATGTCCGATTTTGACTATGCGATTTCCCTTGAACTCCCCCACAGCCCAGATAGTACAGATTTTGTCTATGTAGGATTTTGACTAAGTGACAATTTTGACTATACTTTGTACTAGATAGTACACTAAATAGTCAAGATTGACTTGCCTGCACAGTCTATCTAGCCTTATGATACCGACCCCACGGGAGTGCGCATCGGGATCGAATCTATATCGCAAGCTGCCTAATAACTTGAGATAAACACTAACTTTTCATAAGATTTTGACTAGTCTAAATCTTACAGATTTATCTCACCGTGTGTACACACCTTAAGATATAACAGAGTCATGCCCTCATGCCTAATAAGCCTAATCAATTTAGGGTGAAAACTAAAGTTGATTTTATTGGAAACTGTGGTTCTACACTGGTAGGGGCAGGGACCTAAATAGGAATTTGTGGGCTTGAAAAATAAATATGTTCAAGGTTGTGCCATTCATGAACTTTTATCTTTTGACAGCTTTAGTGTCCAAATTAGCCACACATGTAGAGCACAAAATTGGAAGAGATGTGGCCATCAGCACACAACAATCACCCCAAATCTTGCTTCACTATGACCTGTGCAGTTAAAAGTTGACCTCACACAGTCACCAAGAACAGTCATATTCTAACACATTAACCAATATGACAATAATGATTAAGTCATCAGATAATCATTAAGCACCAGGGTTGATTTGGAGCCACAGTCACTGTGATAGTGGGCCACATGTCTGGCCAGCTAAATGGGGAGAATACATGAGCTAGATGGATGGATAAGAGGCGGGCTGATCAATGCAGTTGTACAATTTAGAAGGTTTAGAGAAATCTCCCAGAGGCGCAGAGAGCTGCTGAGTTTGCACCCCCCAAAGGAAAAAAAAAAAAGATATGCTTCACTACACTAAAGACAGATACAATACAAAAGAATGGGTTAGGTGCAATTACAGCACTAAATACAAATGGATAACTTCCCTTATATAATGAGAGTCTTTGATCAGTGAAATCTTTCTTGCTGTTCCTCAAACTCTTTGTGGTTCTCAAATCATTCCCGTGAATACGGTATGCATGTGAATAAAAAGGAGAAAGACAAACACCATGGTGTAGTATGTCTCAACATTCATAGGTTGTTCCCCTTTTATAGGTTGTTAATTAAGCGTCTGGAATTCTTCAAAAATTCCCACTGAACTTCAACAGTTGTGTTCCGTACTCAATGATTAATTCAGCATTCAAATTCATATAACGGTATCTTTTTTTGGGGCAGAATGGTCCATGCGGGAATGGTTTGAGAACCACAAAGAGTTTGAGAAACTGTAAGAAAAAATCCACTGATCAAAGACTCTCATTACATAACGGAAGATATTTATTTGTATTTAGGTTGTAATTGCACCTAACCCATTTTTTTGGGTATTGTATCTGATTAATGTAGTTGGTCAATGACTGCACACAGATAATTATAAAATGCAGTAATTGGTCAGGTGTGTTATCCGCATAAAATGTATTATACTTTCTTATACATAATCAGGATTTTGGTAACAATGTTTTTATTTATTGGAAGTATAGCTTATTTTATCCATGATTTACAGTATTTGCCCTTGGAACAGCTGTCCGACACTGAGCACCACCCAGGGTTTGACTGGCCCACAGTGGTATATGGGAAACCCCCCAGTGGCTCCAACTGCCTGGGGACCCATCTCCTCCTCTAGAGACCAGGTTCTACACTGTGCACTTTAATTATAAATTATAATTATGTTACCTTATACTGCACAGGACTATGGTGTATTATCTACAGTGCATTGTGGTTATTAATCTGGTACATTATCATTATTTATTTACTGTATATATTTATCAAGGGGCCCAGACCATACACTCTCCAGACCAAACCTCTGGAGACTGGCCACTCCCCTAAACATGGGCGCCTACAAATGCATTCCCCTTCATGCCCCAGTCCGACACTGGCGCAACCTCTTGGTTTTAGTAATCTAATATTCCTAGTTGTGCGCAGTAAATAGTAGGAGGACAGTGCAGAATTTTGCTGACCACCAGTATATATATAGCAGTATGGTACAGTAGTCCATTGCTCTACCTCTGTGTCGTCAAGTATACTATTCATATCTGTGCTGCATTGTAGTTGTGCGCAGTATATAGTAGGAGGACAGTGCAGAATTTTGCTGACCACCAGTATATATATATATACATATATATAGTAGTAAGGTACAGTAATCCATTGCTCTACCTCTGTGTTATCAAGTATACTATCCATATATGTGCTGCATTGTAGTTGTGCGCAGTATATAGTAGGAGGACAGTGCAGAATTTTTCTGACCACCAGTATATATATATATATTTATATATATATATAGCAGTACTGTACAGTAGTCCATAGCTCTACCTCTGTGTCATCAAGTATACTATCCATATCTGTGCTGCATTGTAGTTGTGCGCAGTATATAGTAGGAGGACAGTGCAGAATTTTGCTGACCACCAGTATATATATATATATATATATATATATATATATATAGCAGTATGGTACAGTAGGCCATTGCTATTGATATATTACTGGCATATAATTCCACACATTAAAAGATGGAGAACAAAAATGTGGAAGGTAAAATAAGGAAAGATCAAGGTCCACTTCCACCTCGTGCTGAAGCTGCTGCCACTAGGCATGACCGAGACGATGAAATGCCATCAACGGCGTCTGCCAAGGCCGATGCCCAATGTCATAGTAGAGAGCATGTAAAATCCAAAAAACAAAAGTTCAGTAAAATGACCCAAAAATCTAAATTAAAAGCGTCTGAGGAGAAGCGTAAACTTGCCAATATGCCATTTACGACACGGAGTTGCAAGGAACGGCTGAGGCCCTGGCCTATGTTCATGGCTAGTGGTTCAGCTTCACATGAGGATGGAAGCACTCATCCTCCCACTAGAAAAATGAAAAGACTTAAGCTGGCAAAAGCACAGCAAAGAACTGTGCGTTCTTCTAAATCACAAATCCCCAAGGAGAGTCCAATTGTGTCGGTTGCGATGCCTGACCTTCCCAACACTGGACGGGAAGAGGTGGCTCCTTCCACCATTTGCACGCTCCCTGCAAGTGCTGGAAGGAGCACCCACAGTCCAGTTCCTGATGTTCAAATTGAAGATGTCACTGTTGAAGTACACCAGGATGAGGATATGGGTATTGCTGGCGCTGAGGAGGAAATTGACAAGGAGGATTCTGATGGTGAGGTGGTTTGTTTAAGTCAGGCACCCGGGGAGACACCTGTTGTCCATGGGATGATTATGGCCATTGACATGCCTGGTCAAAATACAAAAAAAATCACCTCTTCGATGTGGAATTATTTTAACTGAAATGCGGACAACAGGTGTCAAGCCGTGTGTTGCCTTTGTCAAGCTGTAATAAGTAGGGGTAAGGATATTAACCACCTAGGAACATCCTCCCTTATACGTCACCTGGAGCGCATTCATCAGAAGTCATTGACAAGTTCAAAAACTTTGGGTGACAGCGGAAGCAGTACACTGACAACTAATTCCCTTCTTCCTCTTGTACCCAAGCTCCTGCAAACCACACCACCAACTCCCTCAGTGTCAATTTCCTCCTTAGACAGGAACGCCAATAGTCCTGCAGGCCATGTCACTGGCAAGTCTGACGAGTCCTCTCCTAACTGGGATTCCTCCGATGGATCCTTGAGTGTAATGCCTACTGCTGCTGGTGCTGCTGTTGTTACTGCTGGGAGTCGATCGTCATCCCAGAGGGGAAGTCGGAGACCACTTGTACTACTTCCAGTAAGCAATTGACTATACAACAGTCCTTTGCGAGGAAGATGAAATATCACAGCAGTCATCCTGTTGCAAAGCGGATAACTCAGGCCTTGGCAGCTGTGTTGGTGTTAGACGTGTGTCCGGTATCCACTGTTAGTTCACAGGGACTTAGAGAATTTCTTGAGGTAGTGTGTCCCCGGTCTTAAATGCCATCTAGGTTCCACTTCACTAGGCAGGCGATAGCGAGATTTTACCAATTAATATCAGTGATTTATAATTAATTATTAATTACAGTGATCTTGCCAAATGATTCCAGTGATTTTGTCATTTTCTTCCAGTGATTTGGACCAATAATACCATTGATTAGAACAAATAATTTCTGTGATTTTGTCATTTTCTTCCAGTGATTTAGACCAATAATACCATTGATTAGAACAAATAATTCCTGTGATATGGAGGTGTTTGTGTCACTAAGCTTAGCCATCCAGCGACCACAGTGCACCTCTTTTTCTCTTTTCTTTGCATCATGTGCTGTTTGGGGGCAATTTTTTTAAGTGCCATCCTGTCTGACACTGCAGTGCCACCCCTAGATGGGCCACGTGTTTGTGCCGCCCTCTTGGGTCACTTAGCTTAGTCATCCAGTGACCTCAGTGCAATTTTAGGACTAAAAATAGTATTGTGAGGTGTGAGGTGTTCAGAATAGACTGGAAATGAGTGGAAATTATGGTTATTGAGGTTAATAATACTATAGTATCAAAATGACCCCCAAATTCTTTGATTTAAGCTGTTTTTGAGGGTTTTTTTTAAAAAAAACACCAGAATCCAAAACACACCCGAATCCGACAAAAAAATTTCAGGGAGGTTTTGCCAAAATGCGTCCGAATCCAAAACACGGCCACGGAACCGAATCCAAAACCAAAACACAAAACCCGAAAAATGTCCGGTGCACATCTCTTATAAAAATACATACTAGGTGATTCATTGCGCCTACGGGCGCTCTTCACACTGTCATAAGGGGCTATGCCCCCTTAATTCTTGCAAATATTTTTATTATATGGAGTATTACCACCAATCATAATTGTGTGAGTGGTTAAATATTGCATGAACAAAGAGGGGACGTAGCCCCTTGCAACGGCATGAACAGTGCATGTAGGGCCTGATGAATCACCTAGTAGGTGCTGTGGTTGAGGAACTGGTGGGTTCGGGGAGAAGCGGAAGGGGGAGGGGTCCAGGGGTGCCGCAGGTGGGGAAGGGGTGGTTTCGGGAGTGCCGCGGGTGGGGGAGAGGTGGGTGCAGTGGTGCCACGGGTGGGGGAGGGGCGGGTGCATGGGTGCCGCAGGTGTGGGTCCGAAGCCACCGCGGGTGGGGAAGGAGTGGTTGCAGGGGTGCCGCGGGTGGAGGAGGGGCGGTAGCGGGAGTGCTGCAGGTGGGGCGGGTGCAGGGGTGCCGCAGATGGGGCCCAGAGGTGCTGCGAGTGGGGAAGGGGCGGGTAATGCTTTTCCTGCTTCTCCTCCAGGAAGCAGCTAATCTGCTGTTCTCCCTTTGGCAGTGGCTCTCCCGGAGACTCGCACAGCAGCCAGTCTATTGTTAGCGCCGGTGTCCCAACACGCCGCATTACAGGGAAGAAGATGCACTCAAACTACAGCTCCCAGCAGCCCTTAGCACCGGAAAGCTTTGGCGCTAAGGGCTGTTTAGAGCTGTAATTTATTTAGTGCGTCTACTTTCCTGTAATGCGGCGCGTTGAGACACCGGCACTAACAATAGTAACTGTCTGGCAGAACTGAATGACTCGCTGAATCAATGTAAAATGTGAGAGTGCTGAGCAGTGTAAGTGACACTGCACACCCACTGCACTGCACAGCACTGTCACCTTTTACATTGATTCAGAGCCCAGACATTACCCTCCGCGATATCACCCACTCTAGCTGTTACATTAGCCATCTCGGGGCTTCCAGGCCGGCAGCCCAGGTGCCGTGTTGTGCAGTCAGGGCCTCTGGGGATCTGGGCGCGGCTGTGGCGGGGAGCCACTTCTGTGACATCACGTGCAGAGGAGGCTCCGGGGCTCAGAGAATATGCGGCGCACGGAGGGCTATGAAAGCCTTCCGCTCATACTTGCCTACTCTCCCGGAAAGTCCGGGAGGCTCCCAAAAATCAGGTGGCACTCCCGGCTCCCCGGGGAGGTGGGCAAGTCTCTCGCATGGCGCTTACCCCCGGCGCACTCCACCGCTTGCCGCATGACACGGTCACAGCAGCATCCCATCACAAAGAAGGGGCGGGGCAATTGCGCAATTTGTGTTAAATTGCGTCACTGTAACCCCACCCCCCGCTTTGCAGTGCCGGTAATGTGGGGGGTGGGGCTACGATGATACAATCTCATCACCACGCCCTGTACCACCTTCTCCACACCTCCGCACAGCCTCCTCCATGCCCCCTCCTATATAATCAGGCTGCTCCCTCCCGGAGAGAGCAGCCACAATGTAGACATGTATGCTTAAGCTGCTCCACTTTCATTCACATCTATGCCGGTGGCTGCAACAGCTTTGTTCCACCTGTGCCGTGGCCAGAGAGTGGGGATTGTTGGTGCCGGAGGGGGCAGGCGGACTGGTAGCAGGACATAGGATGCTACAGTAAAAGGTTTTTTCCCCTCCCTATCTACAGCACAGAGACTTGCTGCAGATGCAGTGGCATACCCTCTGGCTGTACCTTTTTGGCAGGTAAAGTACCTTTTTATATGAACTGTACCGATTGAAAGTATAGGAAAAGGCCCTTCTCGAATTTGTACCTATTTTTATGTGTAAAGTGTTGGAGGGTATGTTGCTGCAGAAGCAGTGGGCCTATTTTGGGGTGTGGAACTGGAGCTGAAACTCTATCAGCCCCATTGTTAATCCTGCTCTGGGAACACACAGCAGCCAAAGGGCAGAGCCTCCTATTGGATGTAACCTGTGTGGGAGGGTGTTTCTTGCCCAATCAGCTGTGGGCTGGGTGTGATAGACCTGCAGCTAATCCAATGAGAACTCCTAGCCACACCCAGCATTATACATACAGGCAGAGAGTCACAGATCTAGGCTATTATATAGGAGAATATATATATATATATATATATATATATACAATCAAGGATGCGGCACTCACGAACACTTTGAAAGGAATCACAGACACCAGTAGGTATAGTCAACGTTTCAATCCTTTACGGATTTTCGTCAGGAACAAGCATAATATACATAAACAAAAGCTCACCTTATATCCCCCCATTCACAAGTGACCCACAGGTGGACGGCTGATCGCTCCGGCGCGGGAGTCCGTCCTACGAGCGCTGGCGCCGAGTTGTGACATCATCACGTATCAACGCGACGCACGTCCTATGCTGCCATGGCAACCCGGCGGCTGGAAATAATGAAAAAAAGCAGATAACCGCTATCCCACTGACTGAGAATCAATGTCAGTGCATGATCTATTGCTGCTAATCGCATTGCCATGTCAGCATGTATAAGCACAAAGCACATATACAAAAATACATTAAAGAAATACATTAAAGATAGCGACACATGATGTTAAAGCGCATGATTACACAGCAGATCAAGTGTTGCCATAGCAACTCATCAAAAAAATTAAGTATCAATAAACCAAGGTTATTGCATGTAAAGAACAAAACAGTGTCAAAATATAAACAAAAGTAGACTGTCACAATACCATAAGCAAATTCCAAGATACTATCAGTAAGGATGCAATGGCACAGAAAACACCAGATTATTATACCAAAAAGAAGCTAAACATGATATACTCTGTCAAACAAATGTGGAAAAAATGATAGCATCATTCAAACCCTTAGGGCTAATCACATCCAAGCGGAAAATCTATTCAGCCTCTCTTTTTAACAGCAGAGCATTGCGATCGCCCCCCCTATGTAACGGGGGAATGTGATCGATCATTCTGTATCTGAGGCTATTTAAAGGATGCTTTGCTAATAAAAAATGTCGCGCTACTGGCTGCTCGCTAGAGCCATTATTAATGGCCAAACGTATAGCAGAGCGGTGTGCCCCCATTCTTTCTTTAAATTTTCTCTGTGTTTTCCCAATATAGGAGAGCCCGCATGGGCAGAGTAATTGGTAAACAACATAAGAGCTTTCACAAGTCAAGTGGAAGCGAATCTTATATCTAGTCCCCAAATGTGGGTGACAGAAAGTGTCCCCTGCAATAAGAAAGCTGCAGGTGGTACAGGGGCATTTAAAACATCCGTTCTGTCTCTTGGCCAAAAAATTCCTACTTTCATTACCTTTATCCACTGAGACATCCGTTTTGACCAATAGGTCTCTAAGATTTTTAGGACGTGAATAACACGTCATGAGTGAAGCATTGGTAAGACCTAAGTCTGCATCTGATGTTATAATTGGCCACAATTTTTTAGATACATGATTAATCTTGGGTGACTGGGTATTAAATTTATTAACCCAGTGGAACCTATTAGAATTTAGTTTGGGGGTCTGTTTCAGTGTTGATTGGTTGATTGGCAAATTTTTGAATCGAGGTTACCATTTAAACTCTTTATTGCTGGCTAAAAAGAAAGCAATGTCCTTAGGTAGACATCAATTATTACTGAAACAGACCCCCAAACTAAATTCTAATAGGTTACACTGGGTTAATAAATTTAATACCCAGTCACCCAAGATTAATCATGTATCTAAAAAATTGTGAAAGCTCTTATGTTGTTTACCAATTACTCTGCCCATGCGGGCTCTCCTATATTGGGAAAACACAGAGAAAATTTAAAGAAAGAATGGGGGCACACCGCTCTGCTATACGTTTGGCCATTAATAATGGCTCTAGCGAGCAGCCAGTAGCGCAACATTTTTTATTAGCAAAGCATCCTTTAAATAGCCTCAGATACAGAATGATCGATCACATTCCCCCGTTACGTAGGGGGGGCGATCGCAATGCTCTGTTGTTAAAAAGAGAGGCTGAATGGATTTTCCGCTTGGATGTGATTAGCCCTAAGGGTTTGAATGATGCTATCATTTTTTCCACATTTGTTTGACAGAGTATATCATGTTTAGCTTCTTTTTGGTATAATAATCTGGTGTTTTCTGTGCCATTGCATCCTTACTGATAGTATCTTGGAATTTGCTTATGGTATTGTGACAGTCTACTTTTGTTTATATTTTGACACTGTTTTGTTCTTTACATGCAATAACCTTGGTTTATTGATACTTAATTTTTTTGATGAGTTGCTATGGCTACACTTGATCTGCTGTGTAATCATGCGCTTTAACATCATGTGTCGCTATCTTTAATGTATTTCTTTAATGTATTTTTGTATATGTGCTTTGTGCTTATACATGCTGACATGGCAATGCGATTAGCAGCAATAGATCATGCACTGACATTGATTCTCAGTCAGTGGGATAGCGGTTATCTGCTTTTTTTCATTATTTCCAGCCGCCGGGTTGCCATGGCAGCATCGGACGTGCGTCGCGTTGATACGTGATGACGTCACAACTCGGCGCCAGCGCTCGTAGGACGGACTCCCGCGCCGGAGCGATCAGCCGTCCACCTGTGGGTCACTTGTGAATGGGGGGATATAAGGTGAGCTTTTGTTTATGTATATTATGCTTGTTCCTGACGAAAATCCGTAAAGGCTTGAAACGTTGACTATACCTACTGGTGTCTGTGATTCCTTTCAAAGTGTTCGTGAGTGCCACATCCTTGATTGTACATGTTTTATTTATGAGGGCACCAGAACCAGCTATATACTAGGTGGAGTGCCGGGTAAATTGCATTGTGTATATATATATATATATATATTCAGAAAGGTCCCCACTCACATTAATATTCATAAAAATGCCGGGGTGTATACCCATATAAGAAAAAAATCCATATAGATACAAAAAAAAAAAAATCCAGTGGTGCACTCACAAGTCTTTATACAGTACTTCTTTATTAGCTTACTGCAGCACAGTGACAATCACATCAACGTTTTGGTCCTAGGTGTCCACACCTAGGATCGAAATGTTGATGTGTGGCTTGAGATTATATTTTATTTATAAATATATATATATATATACACACACACACACACACACACACACACACACACACACACACACACACACACACACACACATATATATATATATATACACTGCTCAAAAAAATAAAGGGAACACTTAAACAACACAATGTAATTCCAAGTCAATCACACTTCTGTGAAATCAAACTGTCCACTTAGGAAGCAACACTGATTGACAATCAATTTCACATACTGTTGTGCAAATGGAATAGACAACAGGTGGGAATTATAGGCAATTAGCAAGACACCCCCAATAAAGGAGTTGTTCTGCAGGTGGTGACCACAGACCACTTCTCAGCTCCTTTGCTTTCTGGCTGATGTTTTGGTCACTTTTGAAAGCTGGCGGTGCTTTCACTCTAGTGGTAGCATGAGACGGAGTCTACAACCCACACAAGTGGCTCAGGTAGTGCTGCTCATCCAGGATGGCACATCAATGCGAGCTGTTGCAAGAAGGTTTGCTGTGTCTGTCAGCGTAGTGTCCAGAGCATGGAGGCGCTACCAGGAGACAGGCCAGTACAACAGGAGACGTGGAGGAGGGCGTAGGAGGGCGTAGGAGGGCAACAACCCAGCAGCAGGACCGCTACCTCCGCCTTTGTGCAAGGAGGAACAGGAGGAGCACTGCCAGAGCCCTGCAAAATTACTTCCAGCAAGCCACAAATGTGCATGTGTCTACTCAAACGATCAGAAACAGACTCCATGAGGGTGGTATGAGGGCCCAACGTCCACAGGTGGGGGTTGTGCTTACAGCCCAACACCGTGCAGGACGTCTAGCATTTGCCAGAGAACACCAAGATTGGCAAATTCGCCACTGGCGCCCTGTGCTCTTCACAGAATAAAGCAGGTTCTCACTAAGCACATGTGACAGACGTGACAGAGTCTGGAGACGCCAAGGAGAACGTTCTGCTGCCTGCAACATCCTCCAGCATGACCGGTTTGGCAGTGGGTCAGTAATGGTGTGGGGTGGCATTTCTTTGGGGGGCCGCACAGCCCTCCATGTGCTCGCCAGAGGTAGTCTGACTGCCATTAGGTACTGAGATGAGATCCTCGGTCCCCTTGTGAGACCATATGCTGGTGCGGTTGGCCCTGGGTTGCTCCTAATGCAAAACAATGCTAGACCTCATGTGGCTGGAGTGTGTCAGCAGTTCCTGCAAGACGAAGGCATTGATGCTATGGACTGGCCCGCCCGTTCCCCAGACCTGAATCCAATTGAGCACATCTGGGACATCATGTCTCGCTCCATCCACCAACGCCACGTTGCACCACAGACTGTCCAGGAGTTGGCGGATGCTTTAGTCCAGGTCTGGGAGGAGATCCCTCAGGAGACCATCCGCCACCTCATCAGGAGCATTCCCAGGCATTGTAGGGAGGTCATACAGGCACGTGGAGGCCACACACACTACTGAGCCTCATTTTGACTTGTTTTAAGGACATTACATCAAAGTTGGATAAGCCTGTAGTGTGTTTTTCCACTTTAATTTTGAGTGTGACTCCAAATCCAGACCTCCATGGGTTAATAAATTTGATTTCCATTGATAATTTTTGTGTGATTTTGTTGTCAGCACATTTAACTATGTAAAGAACAAAGTATTTAATAAGAATATTTCATTCATTCAGATCTAGGATGTGTTATTTTAGTGTTCCCTTTATTTTTTTGAGCAGTGTATATATATATATATATATATACACATACACACACATACACGGTATATTATAATGTAATTATTTTTTTATTAGTAGAACTGAAATCTCAAGTATAGCTAGGTTTCCTTCATGTGCTCAGAATACTGTCTCTGTCAGCTGTAGGGTCTAACTAGGGATGAGCGGGTTCGATTCCCTGAGAACCAAACCCTACCGAACATCACGTCCCGAGCCCGGATCCGAGTCTGGCTTGGGTTTTGCCGCCAGACTCGGAAACCAGAACGAGGCAAAACGTCATCATCCCGCTATCGGATTCTTGCGGGCTTTGGATCCCATATAAACAGCCGCACGTTGCCACCATTTTCACTCCGGACTTGGGGAGTGAGGGAGACAGATCTCTGTCTCTCTGTGGGTGGTGGTGTGGGGTTCGTGTGTTCTCTGTTGGGGTGCCGTTGCAGTCACTGTGGTGTATCTGTGCTGTGTTAGCGGGGCTGTCCTGGCTGCCCCTGCTGTCCTGGCTGTCACTGGTGTTACTGCCGGGTGCTGCAGCTGCACATGTGTGTTGCTGTCCTAGCTGTCACTGTGTTGTACAGGGGGCAGGGGCACTGTGAAATATAGGGGTGCTGATGTCTTAATAGCATTACACTGGCCCTGTCTGCTATAATAGTTTGGGTGCAGTTAAAAATTAAAAGCACACGGTTCCTGTATGCTGTGAAATATAGGGGTGCTGATGTCTTAATAACATTACACTGGCCCTGTCTGCTATAACAGTTTTGGTGCAGTTCTTACAAATTAAAAGCACACTGCTCCTGTATGCTGTGAAATATAGGGGTGCTGATTTCTTAATAACATTACACTGGCCCTGTCTGCTATAACAGTTTGGGTGCAGTTAATAATTAAAAGCATACAGTTCCTGTATGCTGTGAAATATAGGGGTGCTGATGTCTTAATAACATTACACTGGCCCTGTATGTTGTATATATTAGAGATGAGCAGGTTCAGATCTCAGAGAACCGAACCCTACCGAACTTTGCTTTCCGAGTTCAGTTCCGAGCCCGGCTCGGGTTTTCCCGCTTGACTCGGAAACCCGAACGCGGCAAAACGTCATCATCCCGCTGTCGGATTTTCGCAGGATTTGGATTCCATATAAGGAGCCGCGCGTCGTGGCCATTTTCACTCCAGTCTCAGAGAGTGTAGTAAGAGGACGTGTCTCCGTCCTCCAGTGTCTGTGTGGGGGCGGGAAAGTGGGGTGGCAAGTCTTGTGCTGTGTTGTGCTGCTCAGTCCAGTCCAGCGTAGTCAGTGTATTGAGCTGCATCAGTCCAGCCAGTCACAGTTTGTGTCCTCTCCTGCCAGTGTAGCTGTATAAAGTGGTGCTGTCCAGTCCAGTGTAGTCAGTGTATTGTGCTGCACCAGTTCAGCCAGTCACAGTGTTGGTGTTCTCTGCTGCCATATATCCAGTGTCGCTGTATAAAGTGTTGTTGTGTTGTGCTGCATCAGACCAGTGGTAGTGTCCGGTCTCATCAGTCATTCCAGTGACGATATACGCTGCTGCTATATATCCACTGCTGCTGTATAATAATTATAACAACAACAACCACAAGTCCCTTACAGTGTTGCTGTGTTTGTGCTGCATCAGACCAGTGGTAGTGTCCTGTTCATCAGTCATTCCAGTGACGATATACGCTGCTGCTATATGTCCACTGCTGCCGTATAATAATAATAATAATAACAACCACAAGTCCCTTACAGTGTTGCTGTGTTTGTGCTGCATCAGACCAGTGGTAGTGTCCTGTCTCATCAGTCATTCCAGTGACGATATACGCTGCTGCTATATGTCCACTGCTGCCGTATAATAATAATAACAACAACCACAAGTCCCTTACAGTATTGTAGTGTTGTGCTGCATCAGACCAGTGGTAGTGTCCTGTCTCATCAGTCATTCCAGTCATTACTGTGCCGCATATTGTCTCATATAAATCCCAAAAAATAATGGAGAACAAAAATTTTGAGGATAAAATATGGAAAGATCAAGAAGAACCACTTCCTCCTAGTGCTGATGCTGCTGCCAATAGCCATGACATAGATGATGAAATGCCATCAATGTCGTCTGCCAAGGCCGATGCCCAATGTGATAGTAGAGGGCATGTAAAATCCAAAAAGCCAAAGTTCAGTAAAAAGAACCAAAAAAAGAAATTTAAATCGTCTGAGGAGAAACATAAACTTGCCAATATGCTATTTACGACACGGAGTGGTAAGGAATGGCTGAGGCCCTGGCCTATGTTCATGGCTAGTGGTTCAGCTTCACATGACGATGGAAGCCTTCATCCTCCAGCTAGAAAAATTAAAAGAGTTAAGCTGGAAGGAGCACAGAAAAGAACTGTGTGTTCTGAGATGGTATCACAAATCCCCAAGGAGAGTCCAAGTGTGTCGGCAGTTGCGATGCCTGACCTTCCCAACACTGGATGGGAAGAGGTGGCTCCTTCCACCATTTGAACGCCCCCTGCAAGTCCTGGAAGAAGCACCCACAGTCCAGTTACTGATATTCAAATTGAAGATGTCACTGTTGAAGTACACCAGGATGAGGATATGGGTGTTGCTGGCGCTGAGGAGGAAGTTGACGATGTGGATTCTGATGGTGATGTGGTTTGTTTAAGTCAGGCACCGGGGGAGACACCTGTTGTCCTTGGGATGAAGACGCCCATTGTGATGCCTGGGCATACTACCAAAAAAGCCACCTCTTCGGTTATTTCTCCACAAATCCAGCCAACAGGTGTCAAGCCATCTGTTGCCTCTGTCAATCTGTAATAAGTAGGGGTAAGGATGTTAACCACCTAGGAACATCCTCACTTATACGTCACCTGCTGCGCATTCATCAGAATCAGTGTCAAGTTGTGAAACTTTGGGCAAGAGTGTAAGCAGTCCACTGACACCTAAATCCCTTCTTCCTCCTGTACCCACGCTCCTGCAAGCCACACCACCAACTCTCTCAACATCAATTTCCTCCTCACTCAGGAACGTCCGTAGTCCTGCAGGCCACGTCACTGTCAAGACTGAGGAGTTCTCTCCTAACCAGGATTCCTCCGTAGGATCCTTGAGTGGTATGCCTGCTGCTGCTGCCGCTGCTGTTGTTGCTGCTGGGAGTCGATCGTCATCCCAGAGGGGAAGTCGGAAGACCACTTGTACTACTTCCAGTAAGCAATTGACTGTCCAACAGTCCTTTGTGAGGAAGATGAAATATGACAGCAGTCATCCTTTTGCAAAGCGGATAATTGAGGCCTTGACAGCTATGTTGGTGTTAGAGGTGCGTCCGGTATCCACCATTAGTTCAGTGGGACTTAGAGAATTGTTTGAGGTACTGTGTCCCCGGTATCAAATCCCATCTAGGTTCCACTTCTCTAGGTGTACACAGACGTCAGAAAAAGAGTCACCGGTGTCCTACAAAATGCGGTTGTATCCAGTGTCCACTTAACCACGGACATGTGGACAAGTGGAACAGGGCAGACTAAGGACTATATGACTGTAACAGCTCACTGGGTAGATGTATGGCCTCCTGCAGCAACAACAGCAGCGGCACCAGTAGCAGCATTTCACAAACGCCAACTCGTTCTAGGCAGGCTCCGCTATGTATCACCGCATTCCCTAAGAGGCACACAGCTGACAACCTCTTACGGAAACTGAGGAACATCATCGCAGAATGGCTTACCCCAATTGGACTCTCCTGGGGATTTGTGATATCGGACAATGCCACCAATATTGTGCGTGCATTACATCTGGGCAAATTCCAGCATGTCCCATGTTTTGCATATACAATTAATTTGGTGGTGCAGAATTTTTTGAAAAATGACAGGGGTGTGCAGGAGATGCTGTCGGTGGCCCGAAACATTGCTGGCCACTTTTGGCATTCTGCCACTGCGTGCCGAATACTGGAGCGCCAGCAAACACTCCTGAACCTGCCCTTCCTTCAACTGAAGCAAGAGGCGGTAACGAGGTGGAATTCAATACTCTATATGCTTCAGAGGATGGAGGAGCAGCAAAAGCCCATTCAAGCCTATACATCCACCTATAATATAGGCAAAGGAGGGGTAATGCACCTGACTCAAGCCCAGTGGAGAATGATTTCCGTCTTGTGCAAGGTTCTTCAACCCTTCGAACTTGCCACATGTGAAGTCAGTCCAGCTTGAGTCAGGTCATTCCCCTCATCAGGCTTTTGCAGAAGCAGCTGGGTAAATTGAAGGAGGAGCTAAGATGGAGCGATTCCGCAAAGTATGTGGGACTTGTGGATGGAGCCCTTCATTCGCTTTGCCAGGATTCAAGGGTGGTCAATCTGTTGAAATCAGAGCACTACATTTTGGCCACCGCGCTCGATCCTAGGTTTAAAGCCTACATTGTATCTCTCTTTCCAGCAGACATAAGTGTGCAGAGGTGCAAAGACCTGCTGGTTAGCAAATTGTCAACTCAAGTGGAACATGACCCGTCAACAGCTCGTCCTTCAATTTCTCCTGCCACTGGGGCTGCAAGGAAAAGGATAAGATTTCCTAGCCCACCCGCTGGCGGTGATGCAGGTCACTCAGGAGCGAAAGCCGACATCTGGTCCGGACTGAAGGACCTGCCAACGATTACTGACATGTCTACTGTCACTGCATATGATTCTGTCACCATTGAAAGAATGGTGGAGGATTATATGAGTGACAGCATCCAAGTAGGCATGTCAGACAGTCCGTATGTACAGTATACTGGCAGGAAAAAGAGGCAATTTGGATGCCCTTGCACAAACTGGCTTTATTTCACGTAAGTTGCCCCCCCCTCCAGTGTGTACTCCGAAAGAGTGTTTAGTGCAGCCGGTAACCTTGTCAGCGATCGGCGTAGGAGGTTTCTTCCACTAAATGTGGAGAAGATGATGATAATCAAAATGAATTATAAATTCCTCCGGGAAGACCTTTACCAGCAATTGCCTCTAGAAAGTACACAGGAAAGTGTGATGGTGGATTCCAGTGGGGACGAATTAATACTCTGGGAGGAGGAAGATGTACACAGTGAAAGGGGTGAGGAATTGGAGGATGAGGATGAGGTCGACATCTTGCCTCTGTAAAACAGTTTGTGCAAGGAGAGATTGATTGCTTCTTTTTCGGTGAGGGCCCAAACAAACCAGTCATTTCAGCCACAGTCGTGTGGCAGACCCTGTCGCTGAAATGATTGGTTTGTTAAAGTGTGCATGTCCTGTTTATACAACATAAAGGTGGGTGGGAGGACCCAAGGACAATTCCATCTTGCACCTCTTTTTCTTCTTTGCATCATGTGCTGTTTGGGGACTAGTTTTTTTAAGTGCCATCCTGTCTGTAACTGCAGTGCCATTCCTAGATGGGCCAGGTGTTTGAGCCGCACAGTTGTGCCGCTTAGCTTGGCCATCCAGCTACCTCATTGCACTTCTTTTTCTTCTTTGCATCATGTGCTGTTTGGGGACTAGTTTTTGAATAGTGCCATCTTGTCTGCAACTGCAGTGCCACTCCTAGATGGGCCAGGTGTTTGTGCCGCACACTTGTGTCGCTTAGCTTAGTCATACAGCTACCTCGGTGCAACTTATAGGCCTTAAAACAATATTGTGAGTTGTGAGTAGTGATGAGCGGATTCGGTTTTACTCGGTTTTACTCGGTTTTACTCGGTTCTCAAAACGGCATCTTATTGGCTCACGGATGTCACGTGTTTTGGATAGCCAATAAGATGCCGTTTTGAGAACCGAGTAAAACCGAGTAAAACCGAGTAAAACCGAACCTCGCTCATCACTAGTTGTGAGGTGTTCAGAATAGACTGGAAATGAGTGGAAATGAATGTTATTGAGGTTAATAATACAGTAGGAGCAAAATTACCCCCAAATTCTGTGATTTTAGCTGTTTTTATGTTTGTTTTTTAAATCATCCAGATCCAAAACCAAAACCAAAACACGAAAGGGTGGTTTTGCCAAAACCAAGCCAAAACCAAAACACAAAAGTGGAATTAGAACCAAAATCAAAACACAAAACACGAAAAGTGCCAGCCGCACATCTCTAGTATATATTCAGGGGTGCTGCTGCTGTTAAAATAACATTACACTGGTCCTGTATGCTGTAAGAATTCTGGGGTGCTGTGAACATAAAGGGGCACTGTTCTGTGTGCTGTAATAATAAAGGGGTGCTGTCCTGTGAAATGGAGAACAACAATTTGAAGGAAAAAATAGTGGAAGATCAGGAACCACTTCCAGTTCCTATTACTAGTGCTGAAGCTGCTGCTGCCACCAGTCACGACATTGACGATGCAATTCCATCAACGTCGTTTGCTAAGGCCGATGCCCAATGTCATAGAGGGTGTGTAAAATCCAAGAAGCAAAAATTAATAAATCAGAAAAAATAAGATTTTACTTACCGATAAATCTATTTCTCGTAGTCCGTAGTGGATGCTGGGGACTCCGTCAGGACCATGGGGATTAGCGGCTCCGCAGGAGACAGGGCACAAAAATAAAGCTTTAGGATCAGGTGGTGTGCACTGGCTCCTCCCCCTATGACCCTCCTCCAAGCCTCAGTTAGGATACTGTGCCCGGACGAGCGTACACAATAAGGAAGGATTTTGAATCCCGGGTAAGACTCATACCAGCCACACCAATCACACCGTACAACTTGTGATCTGAACCCAGTTAACAGTATGACAAACGTAGGAGCCTCTGAACAGACGGCTCACAACAATAACAACCCGATTTTTTTGTAACAATAACTATGTACAAGTATTGCAGACAATCCGCACTTGGGATGGGCGCCCAGCATCCACTACGGACTACGAGAAATAGATTTATCGGTAAGTAAAATCTTATTTTCTCTGACGTCCTAGTGGATGCTGGGGACTCCGTCAGGACCATGGGGATTATACCAAAGCTCCCAAACGGGCGGGAGAGTGCGGATGACTCTGCAGCACCGAATGAGAGAACTCCAGGTCCTCTTTAGCCAGGGTATCAAATTTGTAGAATTTTACAAACGTGTTCTCCCCCGACCACGTAGCTGCTCGGCAGAGTTGTAATGCCGAGACCCCTCGGGCAGCCGCCCAGGATGAGCCCACCTTCCTTGTGGAATGGGCCTTGACAGATTTAGGCTGTGGCAGGCCTGCCACAGAATGTGCAAGTTGAATTGTGCTACAAATCCAACGAGCAATCGTCTGCTTAGAAGCAGGAGCACCCAGCTTGTTGGGTGCATACAGTATAAACAGCGAGTCAGATTTTCTGACTCCAGCCGTCCTTGAAATATATATTTTCAATGCCCTGACAACGTCCAGCAACTTGGAATCCTCCAAATCGCTAGTAGCCGCAGGCACCACAATAGGCTGGTTCAGGTGAAACGCTGACACCACCTTAGGCAGAAAATGAGGACGCGTCCGCAGTTCTGCCCTGTCCGAATGGAAAATCAGATATGGGCTTTTATACGATAAAGCCGCCAATTCTGACACTCTCCTGGCTGAAGCCAGGGCCAGTAGCATGGTTACTTTCCATGTAAGATATTTCAAATCCACCGATTTGAGTGGCTCAAACCAATGGGATTTGAGAAAATCCAAAACTACATTAAGGTCCCACGGAGCCACTGGGGGCACAACCGGGGGCTGTATATGGAGTACTCCTTTTACAAAAGTCTGGACTTCAGGAACTGAAGCCAATTCTTTCTGGAAGAAAATCGACAGGGCCGAAATTTGAACCTTAATGGACCCCAATTTGAGGCCCATAGACAATCCTGTTTGCAGGAAATGTAGGAATCGACCCAATTGAAATTCCTCCGTGGGGGCCTTCCTGGCCTCACACCACGCAACATATTTTCTCCAAATGCGGTGATAATGTTGTGCAGTCACCTCCTTCCTGGCTTTTACCAGTGTAGGAATGACCTCTTCCGGAATGCCTTTTTCCCTTAGAATTCGGCGTTCAACCGCCATGCCGTCAAACGCAGCCGCGGTAAGTCTTGGAATAGACACGGTCCCTGCTGAAGCAGGTCCCGTCTTAGAGGTAGAGGCCACGGATCTTCCGTGAGCATCTCCTGAAGTTCCGGGTACCAAGTTCTTCTTGGCCAATCCGGAGCCACGAGTATCGTTCTTACTCCCCTTTGCCGTATAATTCTCAGTACTTTTGGTATGAGAGGCAGAGGAGGAAACACATACACTGACTGGAACACCCACGGTGTTACCAGAGCGTCCACAGCTATTGCCTGAGGGTCTCTTGACCTGGCGCAATACCTGTCCAGTTTTTTGTTGAGGCGAGACGCCATCATGTCCACCTTTGGTTTTTCCCAACGGTTCACAATCATGTGGAAGACTTCTGGATGAAGTCCCCACTCTCCCGGGTGTAGATCGTGTCTGCTGAGGAAGTCTGCTTCCCAGTTGTCCACTCCCGGAATGAACACTGCTGACAGTGCTATCACATGATCTTCCGCCCAGCGAAGAATCCTTGCAGCTTCTGCCATTGCTCTCCTGCTTCTTGTGCCGCCCTGTCTGTTTACGTGGGCGACTGCCGTGATGTTGTCCGACTGGATCAACACCGGCTGACCCTGAAGCAGGGGTTTTGCCAGGCTTAGAGCATTGTAAATCGCTCTTAGCTCCAGTATATTTATGTGAAGAGACATCTCCAGGCTTGACCATACTCCCTGGAAGTTTCTTCCCTGTGTGACCGCTCCCCAGCCTCTCAGACTGGCATCCGTGGTCACCAGGACCCAGTCCTGTATGCCGAATCTGCGGCCCTCTAACAGATGAGCACTCTGCAACCACCACAGAAGAGACACCCTTGTCCGTGGCGATAAGGTTATCCGCTGATGCATCTGCAGATGCGATCCGGACCATTTGTCCAGCAGATCCCACTGAAAAGTTCGTGCGTGGAATCTGCCGAATGGAATCGCTTCGTAAGAAGCCACCATCTTTCCCAGGACTCTTGTGCATTGATGCACAGACACTTTCCCTGGTTTTAGGAGGTTCCTGACAAGTTCGGATAACTCCCTGGCTTTCTCCTCCGGAAGAAACACCTTTTTCTGAACCGTGTCCAGAATCATTCCCAGGAACAGCAGACGTGTCGTCGGGGTCAATTGAGATTTTGGAAAATTCAGAATCCACCCGTGCTGTTGCAGCACTACTTGGGTTAGTGCTACTACGTCCCCCAGCTGTTTCCTGGACCTTGCCCTTATCAGGAGATCGTCCAAGTAAGGGATAATTAATACGCCTTTTCTTCGCAGAAGAAACATCATTTCGGCCATTACCTTGGTAAAGACCCGAGGTGCCGTGGACAATCCAAACGGCAGCGTCTGAAACTGATAATGACAGTTTTGCACCACGAACCTGAGGTACCCTTGATGTGAAGGGCAAATTGGGACATGCAGGTAAGCATCCTTGATGTCCAGGGACACCATAAAGTCCCCTTCTTCCAGATTCGCTATCACTGCTCTGAGTGACTCCATCTTGAACTTGAATTTTTTGTATGTACAGGTTCAAAGATTTCAGATTTAGAATAGGTCTTACCGAGCCGTCCGGCTTCGGTACCACAAATAGTGTGGAATAATACCCCTTTCCCTGTTGTAGGAGGGGTACCTTGACTATCACCTGCTGAGAATACAGCTTGTGAATGGCTTCCAATACCGTCGCCCTGTCTGAGGGAGACCTTGGCAGAGCAGACTTTAGGAACCGGCGAGGGGGAGACTTCTCGAATTCCAACCTGTAACCCTGAGATACTATCTGCAGGATCCAGGGGTCCACCTGTGAGTGAGCCCACTGTGCGCTGAAATTCTTGAGTCGACCCCCCACCGCCCCTGAGTCCGCTTGTAAAGCCCCAACGTCATGCTGAGGGCTTTGCAGAAGCCGGGGGGGGGGGCTTCTGCTCCTGGGAAGAAGCTGCTTGGTGCACTCTCTTACCCTTTCCTTTGCCTCGGGGCAAATATGACTGTCCTTTCGCCCGCTTGTTCCTATAGGAACGAAAGGACTGCGGCTGAAAAGACGGTGTCTTTTTCTGTTGGGAGTGGACCTGAGGTAAAAAGGTGGATTTCCCGGCTG
Source organism: Pseudophryne corroboree (assembly GCF_028390025.1). Classification (NCBI taxonomy): domain Eukaryota; kingdom Metazoa; phylum Chordata; class Amphibia; order Anura; family Myobatrachidae; genus Pseudophryne; species Pseudophryne corroboree. Next base: position 531,703,966 of record NC_086446.1, on the reverse strand, counting down.
TTGCCGTGGCCACCAAATCCGATAGACCGACCCCAAATAATTCCTCCCCCTTATACGGCAATACTTCCATATGCCGTTTGGAATCCGCATCACCTGACCATTGTCGCGTCCATAAACTTCTTCTGGCAGATATGGACATCGCACTTACTCTCGATGCCAGAGTGCAAATATCCCTCTGAGCATCTCGCATATAAAGAAAAGCATCCTTTAATTGCTCTAAAGTCAATAAAATACTGTCCCTATCTAGGGTATCAATATTTTCAGTCAGGGAATCCGACCAAATCACCCCAGCACTGCACATCCATGCAGAGGCGATGGCTGGTCGCAGTATAACAAGAGTATGAGTGTATATACTTTTCAGGGTAGTTTCCAGCCTCCTATCCGCTGGATCCTTGAGGGCGGCCGTTTCAGGAGACGGTAACGCCACTTGTTTTCATAAGCGTGTGAGCGCCTTATCCACCCTAGGGGGTGTTTCCCAGCGCCCTAACCTCTGGCGGGAAAGGATATAATGCCAATAACTTCTTTGAAATTAGCAGTTTTCTATCGGGGTTAACCCACGCTTCATCACACACTTCATTCAATTCGTCTGATTCAGGAAAAACTGCAGGTAGTTTTTTCAGACCCCACATAATACCCCTTTTTGTGGTACATGCAGTATCAGAGATATGCAAAGCCTCCTTCATTGCCGTGATCATATAACGTGTGGCCCTACTGGAAAATACGTTTGTTTCTTCACCGTCGACACTAGATTCGGTGTCCGTGTCTGGGTCTGTGTCGACCGACTGAGGTAAAGGGCGTTTTACAGCCCCTGACGGTGTCTGAGACGCCTGTACAGGTACTAACTGGTTTGCCGGCCGTCTCATGTCGTCAACTGATTTTTGTAATGTGCTGACATTATCACGTAATTCCATAAACAAAGCCATCCATTCCGGTGTCGACTCCCTAGGGGGTGACATCACCATTACCGGCAATTGCTCCGCCTCCACACCAACATCGTCCTCATACATGTCGACACACACGTACTGACACACAGCAGACACACAGGGAATGCTCTTATCGAAGACAGGACCCCACTAGCCCTTTGGGGAGACAGAGGGAGAGTTTGCCAGCACACACCCAAGCGCTATAAATATATACCTATAGAACCTATAGAAGTGTTGTCTCCCTTATAGCAGCTTAATATATATCAAAAACGCCCAAAAAAGTGCCCCCCTTCTCTGTTTTACCCTGTTTCTGTAGTGCAGTGCAGGGGAGAGTCCTGGGAGCCTTCCTCGCAGCGGAGCTGAGCAGGAAAATGGCGCTGTGTGCTGAGGAGATAGGCCCCGCCCCCTATTTCGGCGGGCTCTTCTCCGGAGTTTGTGAGACCTGGCAGGGGTTAAATACATCCATATAGCCCCAGGGGCTATATGTGATGTATTTTTTAGCCAGAACAAGGTATTCTCATTGCTGCCCAGGGCGCCCCCTGCAGCGCCCTGCACCCTCCGTGACCGCTGGTGTGAAGTGTGTGACAACAATGGCGCACAGCTGCAGTGCTGTGCGCTACCTCATGAAGACTGAAAAGTCTTCTGCCGCCGGTTTCTGGACCTCTTCGCTTTTCGGCATCTGTAAGGGGGTCGGCGGCGCGGCTCCGGGACCGGACTCCATGGCTGGGCCTGTGTTCGATCCCTCTGGAGCTAATGGTGTCCAGTAGCCTAAGAAGCCAATCCATCCTGCACGCAGGTGAGTTCACTTCTTCTCCCCTAAGTCCCTCGTTGCAGTGAGCCTGTTGCCAGCAGGACTCACTGTAAAATAAAAAACCTAAAAACTTTTTCTAAGCAGCTCTTTAGGAGAGCCACCTAGATTGCACCCTGCTCGGACGGGCACAAAAACCTAACTGAGGCTTGGAGGAGGGTCATAGGGGGAGGAGCCAGTGCACACCACCTGATCCTAAAGCTTTATTTTTGTGCCCTGTCTCCTGCGGAGCCGCTAATCCCCATGGTCCTGACGGAGTCCACAGCATCCACTAGGACGTCAGAGAAAAAAGAAATTATCTGATGAGAAACGTAAAATTGGCAATATGCCATTCACTACATGAAGTGGCAAAGAAAGGCTAAGGCCTTGGCCTATGTTCATGACTGGTGGCTCAGCTTCTTATGCTTAGCTTAGCCATACAGCAACCTCGGTGCACCTCTTTTTTTCTTTGCATCATGTGCTGTTTGGGGACTAGTTTTTTAATCTGCCATCCTGTCTGACACTGCAGTGCCACTCCTAGATGGGCCAGGTGTTTATGCCGCATACTTGTGTCACTTAGCAAAGTCATCCAGCTACCTTGGTGCAACCTTTTTGCCTAAAAACAATATTGTTAGGTGTGAGGTGTTCAGAATAGATTGGAAATGAGTGGAAATGAATGTTATTGAGGTTAATAATAACGTAGGATCAAAATGACCCCCAAATTCTGTGATTTTAGCTGTTTTTGTGTTAAAAAAAAAAAAATCATCCAGATCCAAAACCAAAACCAAAACCGGAAAGGGTAGTTTTGGCAAAACCAATACAGATCCAAAACATGAGTGGGGATCCAGATCCAAAACCAAAACACAAAACAAGAAAAGTGCTCGTCGCACATCTCTAGTTCTAACCCTGAGTGTCAGATCCCACCTTTCTATAGTAGTGAAACACATCTAGCCCTGAATTTCTAATAGTGAAACACATCTTTAATGTTTCACTCTTCATGGGAAAGTACCAGAAAAGACTAGGTCACCAAAATGTATCAATTAAAGAAAGTGAAAAAGTAATTTATATATATATATATATATATATATATATATATATATATATATATTAGAGATGAGCGCCTGAAATTTTTCGGGTTTTGTGTTTTGGTTTTGGGTTCGGTTCCGCGGCCGTGTTTTGGGTTCGAACGCGTTTTGGCAAAACCTCACCGAATTATTTTTGTCGGATTCGGGTGTGTTTTGGATTCGGGTGTTTTTTTTCAAAAAACCCTAAAAAACAGCTTAAATCATAGAATTTGGGGGTAATTTTGATCCCAAAGTATTATTAACCTCAAAAAACATAATTTACACTCATTTTCAGCCTATTCTGAACACATCACACCTCACAATATTATTTTTAGTCCTAAAATTTGCACCGAGGTCGCTGTGTGAGTAAGATAAGCGACCCTAGTGGCCGACACAAACACCGGGCCCATCTAGGAGTGGCACTGCAGTGTCACGCAGGATGTCCCTTCCAAAAAACCCTCCCCAATCAGCACATGATGCAAAGAAAAAGAAAAGAAAAAAGAGGTGCAAGATGGAATTATCCTTGGGCCCTCCCACCCACCCTTATGTTGTATAAACAAAACAGGACATGCACACTTTAACCAACCCATCATTTCAGTGACAGGGTCTGCCACACGACTGTGACTGATATGACGGGTTGGTTTGGACCCCCCCCAAAAAAGAAGCAATTAATCTCTCCTTGCACAAACTGGCTCTACAGAGGCAAGATGTCCACCTCATCTTCACCCTCCGATATATCACCGTGTACATCCCCCTCCTCACAGATTATCAATTCGTCCCCACTGGAATCCACCATCTCAGCTCCCTGTGTACTTTGTGGAGGCAATTGCTGCTGGTCAATGTCTCCGCGGAGGAATTGATTATAATTCATTTTAATGAACATCATCTTCTCCACATTTTCTGGATGTAACCTCGTACGCCGATTGCTGACAAGGTGAGCGGCGGCACTAAACACTCTTTCGGAGTACACACTTGTGGGAGGGCAACTTAGGTAGAATAAAGCCAGTTTGTGCAAGGGCCTCCAAATTGCCTCTCTTTCCTGCCAGTATAAGTACGGACTGTGTGACGTGCCTACTTGGATGCGGTCACTCATATAATCCTCCACCATTCTATCAATGTTGAGAGAATCATATGCAGTGACAGTAGACGACATGTCCGTAATCGTTTTCAGGTCCTTCAGTCCGGACCAGATGTCAGCATCAGCAGTCGCTCCAGACTGCCCTGCATCACCGCCAGCGGGTGGGCTCGGAATTCTGAGCCTTTTCCTCGCACCCCCAGTTGCGGGAGAATGTGAAGGAGGAGATGTTGACAGGTCGCGTTCCGCTTGACTTGACAATTTTGTCACCAGCAGGTCTTTCAACCCCAGCAGACCTGTGTCTGCCGGAAAGAGAGATCCAAGGTAGGCTTTAAATCTAGGATCGAGCACGGTGGCCAAAATGTAGTGCTCTGATTTCAACAGATTGACCACCCGTGAATCCTTGTTAAGCGAATTAAGGGCTGCATCCACAAGTCCCACATGCCTAGCGGAATCGCTCCGTGTTAGCTCCTTCTTCAATGCCTCCAGCTTCTTCTGCAAAAGCCTGATGAGGGGAATGACCTGACTCAGGCTGGCAGTGTCTGAACTGACTTCACGTGTGGCAAGTTCAAAGGGCATCAGAACCTTGCACAACGTTGAAATCATTCTCCACTGCACTTGAGACAGGTGCATTCCATCTCCTATATCGTGCTCAATTGTATAGGCTTGAATGGCCTTTTGCTGCTCCTCCAACCTCTGAAGCATATAGAGGGTTGAATTCCACCTCGTTACCACTTCTTGCTTCAGATGATGGCAGGGCAGGTTCAGTAGCTTTTGGTGGTGCTCCAGTCTTCTGTACGTGGTGCCTGTACGCCGAAAGTGTCCCGCAATTTTTCTGGCCACCGACAGCATCTCTTGCACGCCCCTGTCGTTTTTTAAAAAATTCTGCACCACCAAATTCAAGGTATGTGCAAAACATGGGACGTGCTGGAATTTGCCCATATTTAATGCACACACAATATTGCTGGCGTTGTCCGATGCCACAAATCCACAGGAGAGTCCAATTGGGGTAAGCCATTCCGCGATGATCTTCCTCAGTTGCCGTAAGAGGTTTTCAGCTGTGTGCGTATTCTGGAAAGCGGTGATACAAAGCGTAGCCTGCCTAGGAAAGAGTTGGCGTTTGCGAGATGCTGCTACTGGTGCCGCCGCTGCTGTTCTTGCGGCGGGAGTCCATACATCTACCCAGTGGGCTGTCACAGTCATATAGTCCTGACCCTGCCCTGCTCCACTTGTCCACATGTCCGTGGTTAAGTGGACATTGGGTACAACTGCATTTTTTAGGACACTGGTGAGTCTTTTTCTGACGTCCGTGTACATTCTCGGTATCGCCTGCCTAGAGAAGTGGAACCTAGATGGTATTTGGTAACGGGGGCACACTGCCTCAATAAATTGTCTAGTTCCCTGTGAACTAACGGCGGATACCGGACGCACGTCTAACACCAACATAGTTGTCAAGGACTCAGTTATCCGCTTTGCAGTAGGATGACTGCTGTGATATTTCATCTTCCTCGCAAAGGACTGTTGAACAGTCAATTGCTTACTGGAAGTAGTACAAGTGGGCTTACGACTTCCCCTCTGGGATGACCATCGACTCCCAGCGGCAACAACAGCAGCGCCAGCAGCAGTAGGCGTTACACGCAAGGATGCATCGGAGGAATCCCAGGCAGGAAAGGACTCGTCAGACTTGCCAGTGACATGGCCTGCAGGACTATTGGCATTCCTGGGGAAGGAGGAAATTGACACTGAGGGAGTTGGTGGGGTGGTTTGCGTGAGCTTGGTTACAAGAGGAAGGGATTTACTGGTCAGTGGACTGCTTCCGCTGTCACCCAAAGTTTTTGAACTTGTCACTGACTTATTATGAATGCGCTGCAGGTGACGTATAAGGGAGGATGTTCCGAGGTGGTTAACGTCCTTACCCCTACTTATTACAGCTTGACAAAGGGAACACACGGCTTGACACCTGTTGTCCGCATTTCTGGTGAAATACCTCCACACCGAAGAGCTGATTTTTTTGGTATTTTCACCTGGCATGTCAACGGCCATATTCCTCCCACGGACAACAGGTGTCTCCCCGGGTGCCTGACTTAAACAAACCACCTCACCATCAGAATCCTCCTGGTCAATTTCCTCCCCAGCGCCAGCAACACCCATATCCTCCTCATCCTGGTGTACTTCAACACTGACATCTTCAATCTGACTATCAGGAACTGGACTGCGGGTGCTCCTTCCAGCACTTGCAGGGGGCATGCAAATAGTGGAAGGCGCATGCTCTTCACGTCCAGTGTTGGGAAGGTCAGGCATCGCAAACGACACAATTGGACTCTCCTTGTGGATTTGGGATTTCAAAGAACGCACAGTTCTTTGCGGTGCTTTTGCCAGCTTGAGTCTTTTCAGTTTTCTAGCGAGAGGCTGAGTGCTTCCATCCTCATGTGAAGCTGAACCACTAGCCATGAACATAGGCCAGGGCCTCAGCCGTTCCTTGCCACTCCGTGTGGTAAATGGCATATTGGCAAGTTTACGCTTCTCCTCCGACAATTTTATTTTAGGTTTTGGAGTCCTTTTTTTTCTGATATTTGGTGTTTTGGATTTGACATGCTCTGTACTATGACATTGGGCATCGGCCTTGGCAGACGACGTTGCTGGCATTTCATCGTCTCGGCCATGACTAGTGGCAGCAGCTTCAGCACGAGGTGGAAGTGGATCTTGATCTTTCCCTAATTTTGGAACCTCAACTTTTTTGTTCTCCATATTTTATAGGCAGAACTAAAAGGCACCTCAGGTAAACAATGGAGATGGATGGATTGGATAGTTTACTAGTATACAATTATGGACGGACTGCCACGGTTAGGTGGTATAAAAAAACCACGGTTAGGTGGTATATATTATAATAATAATACAATTATGGATGGACGGACTGCCTGCCGACTGCCGACACAGAGGTAGCCACAGCCGTGAACTACCGCACTGTACACTGGTTGATAAAGAGATAGTAGTATACTCGTAACAACTAGTATGACACTATGACGACGGTATAAAGAATGGAAAAAAAACCACGGTTAGGTGGTATATATTATAATAATAATACAATTATGGATGGACGGACTGCCTGCCGACTGCCGACACAGAGGTAGCCACAGCCGTGAACTACCGCACTGTACACTGGTTGATAAAGAGATAGTAGTATACTCGTAACAACTAGTATGACACTATGACGACGGTATAAAGAATGGAAAAAAAACCACGGTTAGGTGGTATATATTATAATAATAATACAATTATGGATGGACGGACTGCCTGCCGACTGCCGACACAGAGGTAGCCACAGCCGTGAACTACCGCACTGTACACTGGTTGATAAAGAGATAGTAGTATACTCGTAACAACTAGTATGACACTATGACGACGGTATAAAGAATGGAAAAAAAACCACGGTTAGGTGGTATATATTATAATAATAATACAATTATGGATGGACGGACTGCCTGCCGACTGCCGACACAGAGGTAGCCACAGCCGTGAACTACCGCACTGTACACTGGTTGATAAAGAGATAGTAGTATACTCGTAACAACTAGTATGACACTATGACGACGGTATAAAGAATGAAAAAAAAACCACGGTTAGGTGGTATATATTATAATAATAATACAATTATGGATGGACGGACTGCCTGCCGACTGCCGACACAGAGGTAGCCACAGCCGTGAACTACCGCACTGTACACTGGTTGATAAAGAGATAGTAGTATACTCGTAACAACTAGTATGACACTATGACGACGGTATAAAGAATGGAAAAAAAACCACGGTTAGGTGGTATATATTATAATAATAATACAATTATGGATGGACGGACTGCCTGCCGACTGCCGACACAGAGGTAGCCACAGCCGTGAACTACCGCACTGTACACTGGTTGATAAAGAGATAGTAGTATACTCGTAACAACTAGTATGACACTATGACGACGGTATAAAGAATGGAAAAAAAACCACGGTTAGGTGGTATATATTATAATAATAATACAATTATGGATGGACGGACTGCCTGCCGACTGCCGACACAGAGGTAGCCACAGCCGTGAACTACCGCACTGTACACTGGTTGATAAAGAGATAGTAGTATACTCGTAACAACTAGTATGACACTATGACGACGGTATAAAGAATGGAAAAAAAACCACGGTTAGGTGGTATATATTATAATAATAATACAATTATGGATGGACGGACTGCCTGCCGACTGCCGACACAGAGGTAGCCACAGCCGTGAACTACCGCACTGTACACTGGTTGATAAAGAGATAGTAGTATACTCGTAACAACTAGTATGACACTATGACGACGGTATAAAGAATGGAAAAAAAACCACGGTTAGGTGGTATATATTATAATAATAATACAATTATGGATGGACGGACTGCCTGCCGACTGCCGACACAGAGGTAGCCACAGCCGTGAACTACCGCACTGTACACTGGTTGATAAAGAGATAGTAGTATACTCGTAACAACTAGTATGACACTATGACGACGGTATAAAGAATGGAAAAAAAACCACGGTTAGGTGGTATATATTATAATAATAATACAATTATGGATGGACGGACTGCCTGCCGACTGCCGACACAGAGGTAGCCACAGCCGTGAACTACCGCACTGTACACTGGTTGATAAAGAGATAGTAGTATACTCGTAACAACTAGTATGACACTATGACGGTATAAAGAAAGAAAAAAAAATACCACGGTTAGGTGGTATATATTGTAATACAATTATGGATGGACGGACTGCCTGCCGAGTTCCGACTGCCGACACAGAGGTAGCCACAGCCGTGAACTACCGCACTGTACTGTGTCTGCTGCTAATATAGACTGGTTGATAAAGAGATAGTATACAATACATACAACAATGAATATACTACTATACTGGTGGTCAGGCACTGGTCACCACTAGTCACACTGGCAGTGGCACTCCTGCAGCAAAAGTGTGTACTGTTTAATTTTAAATTAATATAATATTATGTACTCCTGGGGGCTCCTGCTATAACAACCTGCAGTGCTCCCCAGTCTCCCCCACAATTATTATAAGCTTTGCCTTTTATACATTGATGTGCAGCACACTGGGCTGAGCTGAGTGCACACAGACTGAGTCACACTGTGTGACTGGCTGCTGCTGTGTATCGTTTTTTTTCAGGCAGAGAACGGATATAGCAGAGAACGGATATATATTAAAATAAATAAAAGTTAACTAACAACAACTGCACTGGTCACTGTGGTAAACTCTGTCTGACTCTGCACAATCTCTCTCTCTCTTCTAATCTAATTTCTAATGGAGAGGACGCCAGCCACGTCCTCTCCCTATCAATCTCAATGCACGTGTGAAAATGGCGGCGACGCGCGGCTCCTTATATAGAATCCGAGTCTCGCGAGAATCCGACAGCGTCATGATGACGTTCGGGCGCGCTCGGGTTAACCGAGCAAGGCGGGAGGATCCGAGTCTGCTCGGACCCGTGAAAAAAACATGAAGTTCGTGCGGGTTCGGTTTCAGAGAAACCGAACCCGCTCATCTCTAATATATATATCTCTATCTATCTATCTATCTATCTATCTATCTATCTATCTATCTATCTATCTATCTATATATATATACATATTAGCAATAACCAGCACTGTAACACTGAATGGACAGCACTGTAGCACTGAATGGACAGCACTGTAGCTCTGAATGGACAGCACTGTAGCACTGAATGAACAACACTGTAGCACTGAATGAACAGCACTGTAGCACTGAATGAACAGCACTGTAGCACTGAATGAACAGCACTGTAGCACTGAATGAACAGCACTGCATCACTGAATAAACAACAGTGTAGCCCTGAATGAACAGCACTGTAGACCTGAATGAACAGCACTGTAGACCTGAATAAACAGCACTGTAGACCTGAATAAACAGCACTGTAGACCTGAATAAACAGCACTGTAGCACTGAATGAAAGACACTGTAGCATCATAGATAGCAAAGTAAAGGCCAAAGTAGCAGAACTTGCTGATGTTAATTTACCACTTTAGGGCCCTCATTCCGAGTTGTTCGCTCGCTAGCTGCTTTTAGCAGCCGTACAAATGCGAAGCCGCCGCCCTCTGGGAGTGTATCTTAGCTTAGCAGAAGTGCGAACGAAAGGATCACAGCACTGCTGCAAAAAAAGATTGTGCAGTTTCTGAGCAGCTCGAGACTTACTCTTAGCTTGCGATAACTTCAGACTGTTTAGTTCCTGTTTTGACGTCACGAACACGCCCTGTGTTCGGCCAGCCACGCCTGCGTTTCTCCAGGCACGCCCGCGTTTGGAATGCCCCCCTAGGTGCTTTCAAAGCACCATTCACGCTGGCAAATATACAGCTGAAGTGTCTCAACTAGTGCCAAAAATTAACATGTAAAATATATACCTTCTATATCCAAGCAAACATTATATACAGAACACATATGTTAGGGTGGCATGTGCCTTCCCTGTCATTTGTAACACTGTCACCTTATTTCCGAAGAAATTGCTAGAGCCATATTTAGAAATCACTGGAAATATGAAACATGAACAGAAGACAGCAGAGGGACAATTCTATTTTCTGCACATGTGTCAGTGCCATGCCAGGGCCCTAGAACTCTGTAGACAGAGGTTGCTATGGTGAAAGGTGCACTGGGTGTGGCATCATCAAGCCAGGCACATTGGCAGGAGGTATACTAGATGATGCGCCAATGCTGTGAAGTAAAGCACTTATTTTAAGATCTGTTGTCTGTTATTTATATTGCCCTGAGTAAAATGTGCTAATGTATGATATAAAAGCAGTACATAGTTATGTTCATCCGAAGGGGGATATAGATTTTTTTTCCTTGTTGAAAGAACAAAGTAGAAAAATAAATGTATATAAAATATACAAATATATTGAACAGTAGCTTAACAACATACAGAAAGTCATTGGATTAGAAGCCTCTGGGAATTTTTAAAGTCCTTTTTAATAGCAAGGCGCTTAATAATTTAGTCCAGCAACTTTTTAACAATACTCTTTAGAGCATTCAAACGTGCTCCAAGTAGCAATTCTAGGACTTCCCAACCATACTTTCCCTCCCTCAAATAAACACAGTTGGCTGGAAACAGGGGTTGAAAACAATAAAGTAACGGAACGATAGTATTTACAAGGCCATAGTGGATGGGGAAGAGAAGGAATAAGCTTTCCACAAACTCACCAAGTCATTTTGATAATGAAACACATGGAAAGCATAGAGGGAGCAGCATTAGTATAAACCATGAAAATATAAATAAAATAAATGCAATCAACTAGGAATGAGCCCTTCCTCGTAATGATTTGTTTTTATGGTAACATAAAACTGTGCTGTTCCCACCTCCTGGAAAAAAGGCAGATTTAACAAGGTGCCCAGCTGTAATTGTACTTCTCTCTAAACCGTTTATGAGGGTGTAATGCACAGCAATATTTCAATAAGAAGTTTCATTTTTTATTTTGCATGTTTTGTGCAAAGTGAACCAGTCTAGCCACAGTGAGAGAGAAAGAGAGAGAGAGGAGAGGTGGGTGCCATTAAAGTCTGTCTTTGGCGTTAATTAAGGACTGAGTTTAATTGGAAAAATGTTGCAAGCGGGCAGTCTAGACTTAAAAATCACATGATGGCAAAGGTGATTAAGATATTAGAAGTATATTTAACCCATGTCATGCAAACAGTGTTAACTATGGAGCCACATTGGCCACCCGGCTAGTGCATCTTTCACTGTAGCTGAAAAGCTATTTTTGGGGTCTCTTGTATACTTTGTAAGAGAACTGAAACTATTTTAAGAAAAATTAAATCAAATCTGTTATTTTATCTTTCCCAAAATCAATGTAGATTTACAGGGGCTATAGTCTGAATATATAGGGAAGATGTATTGTATCTCTCTCATTTTATAAATATGTTAGAGATGTTAATGGGACCATTTCTGCTGGTTTTGGTTTTAATTCATTGTCCAGTTTTGGTTTTGCCTAAATGCCGTTACTGACTTTGGTTGTGTATTATTTTTTTTTAAATGAAAAAAAAAAAGCTAAAATCAAATAATTTGGGCCTTTTTATTCCTACAGTATTAATAACCTCAATAACATTAATTTCCAGTAATTTCCAGTCAATTTTGACCATCTCATGGCTCACAATATTGTTTTCATCCAGTTTAGGCCAAAGGCTGCATATAGCTGGCTGGTTACTAAGTGACAGAGCAGCGGCACAAACACATGTCAGTTTATAGCACATCTATGAAACACTGTAAAAACAGCAGTGGCAGAAATTAAAAGTGGTGCAAGATGGAATTATCCTTAAATTCTCTCACCCCCCCCTATGTTGGATATTAAAAAGGATATGCACAGTTTAACAAACCAGCGACAGGGACTGACACTTTTGTGGCTGAAGTGCTTGGTTTGTTTGGGCCCCATAAAACAAGCTACCAATGGGCTCAAGGCACTTTAGCAAAAAGCTCTGCAGTGGCAAGATGTCATCGTCACTACCATCCGCATGCTCACCCTCATCAGTGTCCATTACAGAAGTCTCTGCACTTTAATGTAATTGCCGGTAAAGGTCTTCCTCGTGGTATGTGTTGTTCATTTTGAAGAACATCATCTTTTCAAATTTTGAGGAAGTAGCCCCCTACGCCAATCAGCTGAAAACTCTGAGTACACACTGGAGGGTGGGCAGCTTAAGTAATGCAAAGCCAGTTTGTGTGAGGGCCTCCAAATTGTTTTTTTGACTTTCAGTAATCAAAGGGACTCTGTGACATGCCTATTTATATGGTGTTATTAAAATAATCCTCCACCATTCTTCGGATGGTAATATCAGATGGAGATATGGTAGAGGTGTCACTAATTTTCAGCAATTCTTTTAGACCCATCCAGATGTCAAAATTATACAACTATATATATATATATAGTGGAAATCACTATGCACTTTGATTGTTGCTGCTGTAAACTTTTCTTGGATACAATATATTTATTAAGCTGCAAAGTCTGAGGAGTGCTACTTGGTTCTTTTTAAGCAATTGGAGTACTGAGCCAAAGGTACCCCAGGGAACCCATATCCGGTATATATACACACACACACACACACACACACACACACACACACACACACACACACACACACACACACACACACACACACACACATATATACAGGTTGAGTATCCCTTATCCAAAATGCTTGGGACCAGAGGTATTTTGGATATGGGATTTTTCCGTATTTTGGAATAATTGCATACCATAATGAGATATCATGGTGATGGGACCTAAATCTAAGCACAGAATGCATTTATGTTACATATACACCTTGTACACACAGCCTGAAGGTCATTTTAGCCAATATTTTTTATAACTTTATTCATTAAACAAAGTGTGTGTACATTCACACAATTCATTTATGTTTCACATACACCTTATACACACAGCCTGAAGGTCATTTAATACAATATTTTTAATAACTTTGTGTATTAAACAAAGTTTGTGTACATTGAGCCACCAAAAAACAAAGGTTTCACTATCTCACTCTTACTCAAAAAAGTCTGTATTTCGGAATATTCCGTATTTCGGAATATTTGGATATGGGATTCTCAACCTGTATGTATATATATATATATATATATATATATAATAGGATGGAGGTGCGGCACTCACGGCTTCCAATAACGGACACAACGCGGTCACGTCTATATAATAACGTTTCAGTGCCCTAGCACTGTCGTCAGACTTTATTAAAGAATAAAAACAACATGTACATACCTTTATAGCAAGTGAATTAAAACATTGAAACCACGCCAGACGCCGGGCTCGGGACAAAGCACCCGCCCAGCGGCAGCAGATGATGACATCATAAATCTAAACACCAATGAATGAACACCATTACAACCACATCACCATGGTGATATTAAAAACAGGAAATAAGCGGAAGTAATACAGAAGCATACTACAGAATGGATATAATAGCATAAATGACACATTGAAAAAGTCAATATAATAGATAAGCATTGTTATACAAGCTAATAAATCAATATATAGCATACAAATAGAGCAGCATGTTTAGACCAGGACCAAATGCATAATCAATAGAAACAAGCATATGAAATACCGTCATTCAGACCCCTAGGAGCTAGAACACCCAAACGCATGATCCATCGGGTCTCATATTGTAATAGTTTGCGTGATCGATCACCCCCTCTAATAGAGGCGGGGACATGATCGATCATTCGATAACGCAAACTACTAAGGGGATGACGAAGCACGACAAAGTGCCTAGCGACAGGTTGATCAGAACAACCACTTTTCAGAGCATTCCTAATTGCTGAACGGTGTGCAGACATCCGTTCTTTAAATTTACGTTCACATGGGCAAATAAGTTGATAGACAACAAAAGTAGAATTACATGTTAACAAATGTTTAATATAAATAATTTTACCCGTATGAGGATGTGCAAAACTGTTATATTAAACATTTGTTAACATGTAATTCTACTTTTGTTGTCTATCAACTTATTTGCCCATGTGGCCTTAGGTACGTGGGAAAGACCGAACGTAAATTTAAAGAACGGATGTCTGCACACCGTTCAGCAATTAGGAATGCTCTGAAAAGTGGTTGTTCTGATCAACCTGTCGCTAGGCACTTTGTCGAGCTTCGTCATCCCCTTAGTAGTTTGCGTTATCGAATGATCGATCATGTCCCCGCCTCTATTAGAGGGGGTGATCGATTACGCAAACTATTACAATGTGAGACCCGATGGATCATGCGTTTGGGTGTTCTAGCTCCTAAGGGTCTGAATGACGGTATTTCATATGCTTGTTTCTATTGATTATGCATTTGGTCCTGGTCTAAACATGCTGCTCTATTTGTATGCTATATATTGATTTATTAGCTTGTATAACAATGCTTATCTATTATATTGACTTTTTCAATGTGTCATTTATGCTATTATGCTATTATATCCATTCTGTAGTATGCTTCTGTATTACTTCCGCTTATTTCCTGTTTTTAATATCACCATGGTGATGTGGTTGTAATGGTGTTCATTCATTGGTGTTTAGATTTATGATGTCATCATCTGCTGCCGCTGGGCGGGTGCTTTGTCCCGAGCCCGGCGTCTGGCGTGGTTTCAATGTTTTAATTCACTTGCTATAAAGGTATGTACATGTTGTTTTTATTCTTTAATAAAGTCTGACGACAGTGCTGGGGCACTGAAACGTTATTATATAGACGTGACCGCGTTGTGTCCGTTATTGGAAGCCGTGAGTGCCGCACCTCCATCCTATTATATGCTTACATTGTGAGGGCACCGGCTGCTTTACTTGCTATTACTTTGGGAGTGCCATTCTTTCTTATATATATATATATATATATATATATATATATATATTAAACAAAATGGTGTACAGTGCTGGTCAATGTTCAGTTTCCACTTAAAAGATGGAAAGGAATCCTCGAGGTAATCAAAAACTCTGGGATAAAGCACTAGGTTTATAGCCTTTCAAAAAGTCTAAATACAGAAACAGTAGAAGGGGGCGCACATATTGAAAATCACTTATTTTAAAACAGATAAAATCCCTTTGGCAAAGGATCCACATTAACACATAGGATCACTGTGACATAGAATCCACATTAAATGAATGAGACTCGTACCAATGTTCTCACCCATGTGGACTGGTTACCACGTGATTTATACAGAATAAAAGCTCCAATCCTGCCTGCCGATAAGGGCAGTACTGCACGGGGAACCGGGACCTCACACTGCGCCAGCGGCTTATGGGACAATGCCGCGGCTCATCGGGACACCAACACAGGCAGGAGGCACAAACCGGTGGTCAGCTTGGAGGTGGGTACGTCTAGCAGGCCACGGCGTGTACTATACATTAAGATGTGCAAGATAAAAGAAATAAATGGAGATGTGGAAACAAAGGGCAGGGAGGGGTCTACTTATGAAGAACATACAGACTTGTGGGGAAAAGGCAGATCTGAGAGCATGGGTGCGAGTGTGGCTCAGAGTGGAGAATGCGACAGAAGCAGGGGTATCAGTGTGAGTAGGGTAGTCACTTTTCAATAAAAGATCTGGCTGTGGGAGAGCTTATCAAGCATGGTAAGAAATGTCATAGGTAGGTAGCAAACCTGAAGAGCACTATTGGCAGACTCTAGATTTGGTATAGGTGGCAGTGATGTGTGGTGGAGGTCATGCCACATGATAGATAACATAATCATGTGTTTGGTTTATTAACCAGGCAGAAGAGGTTTGCAGGATGACACTGGTTTAATGCAGCAGGTATGTAGAACAAGTACACATATACAATGGATGTTCCATATCCAGCCAGGAAAGTATGGGGCAACACAGGTGAGTGCATATAGAGGGTCACTGGCCTATGTAATGCCATCTCAGACTCTCTCCGTTATGGAGAAGCAGCACACAAGGGTCAGAGGTCACAACTCCAGCAGTCCGGGTTCCTAGTGCCACCAATGCAGGTCCTCTCTCTCTTAACATGGACAATTAAAGGTGTTGCACATAGCAAGCAATCTGATTCTAGTTATCATTTATCTAGTACTTTCTATAAAACGATAGCTAGAAACTGATTCTTGCCACAACATTTAGGGTAAATCAAAGCAGAAACATCTGGATGAGGAGAATGCCAGCTAGAAGTGGGTTGTGTTAATTGCTATAGCTTCCGCTGGTTTAGCATAAGTAGGTGAACCTTTTGTTCTCTGTACGAGAGGTGCAGCCACAGTCTTTACACCTTTACGTTGAAGGTTACCAGTTTTGTAGTCTACAATATGTGGAAAATACTGAGCATGAGCGGCCTATTTATTTAGGCCTATTTCCTGAGAAAAAACCCCCATCCTTATCTTTTAACCATCCCTGTTTGCATGACAGTCCCGTTGCTGGAAGACGCCATTCTTCTATGGGACGTTTGTTGCTATTTGGATGCGGTTGGGAGGTGTTACATTGTGTTTCCATGGCTTACAACATAAACAAATATATATATATATATATATATATATACCAACAAATATAAAACCACAGCACTCACCACCCCAGAAGCGGGGTGCAGTGTCTGCACTCACCACTCATAGGGTGGGGTGCATGTAGCCCATGGCCACCTACTTAAAAATATACAAACAGAAAGTTCAGCATTCACCAAAGCAAGCTCACTTATTTTCACAACATCAATAAATAAATGATGGGGGTCAATTCACTAACTAAACCCCCATCATTTATTTATTGATGTTGTGAAAATAAGTGAGCTTGCTTTGGTGAGTGCTGAACTTTCTGTTTGTGTGTATATATATTAGTGATGAGCGGGTTCGGTTTCTCTGAAACCGAACCCCCCCGAACTTCACCTTGTTTACACGGGTCCGAGGCAGGTTAGAACCTTCCCGCCTTGCTCGGCTAACCCGAGCGCGCCCGAACGTCATCATCCCGCTGTCGGATTCTCGCGAGATTTGGATTCTATATAAGCAGCCGCGCGTCGCTGCCATTTTCTCACTCGTGCATTGGAGATGATAGGGAGAGGACGTGGCTGGCGTCCTCTCCGTTTATTGTAGAACTAGAAGTTGATTGGTTTATTGCTTTTGCTTAATTGTGGGGAGGATTGGGGAGCAGCTGTTAGGAGGAGTACAGTGCAGAGTTTTGCTGATAAGTGACCACCAGTTTTTATCCGTTCTCTGCCTGAAAAAAAAATGCTCCATACCATATCTGTGCTCAGTGTGCTGCATAATATATCTGTGCTGAGTGCTCACACTGCTTAATTGTGGGGACTGGGGTGCAGCTATAGCAGGAGTACAGTGCAGAGTTTTGCTGACAGTGACCACCAGTATACGTTGTCTGCCTGAAGAAAAACACTCCATATCTGTGCTCAGTGTGCTGCTTTATTGTGGGGACTGGGGACCACCAGTATAATTAATATTATATAGGAGGAGTACAGTGCAGAGTGCACTGCTGTACCTACCTTTGTGTCGTCATCCATTAAGTATACTATCCATCTACATTCTATACCTGTGGTGCATTTTAGTTTTGCAGTTTGCTGACAGTGTCCACCAGTATACTATATATAGCAGTATGGTAGGCCACTGCTGTACCTACCTCTGTGTCGTCACTCGTCATCCATTAAGTATACTATCCATCTACATTCTATACCTGTGGTGCATTTTAGACAGTTTTGCAGTTTGCTGACAGTGTCCACCAGTATACTATATATATATACTTATAGCAGTACGGTAGGCCACTGCTGTACCTACCTCTGTGTCGTCACTCGTCATCCATTAAGTATACTATCCATCTACATTCTATACCTGTGGTGCATTTTAGACAGTTTTGCAGTTTGCTGACAGTGTCCACCAGTATACTATATATATACTTATAGCAGTACGGTAGGCCACTGCTGTACCTACCTCTGTGTCGTCACTCATCATCCATTAAGTATACTATCCATCTACATTCTATACCTGTGGTGCATTTTAGACAGTTTTGCAGTTTGCTGACAGTGTCCACCAGTATACTATATATATACTTATAGCAGTACGGTAGGCCACTGCTGTACCTACCTCTGTGTCGTCACTCGTCATCCATTAAGTATACTATCCATCTACATTCTATACCTGTGGTGCATTTTAGACAGTTTTGCAGTTTGCTGACAGTGTCCACCAGTATACTATATATATACTTATAGCAGTACGGTAGGCCACTGCTGTACCTACCTCTGTGTCGTCACTCGTGTCGTCACTATCCATCTACATTCTATATCTGTGGTGCATTTTAGACAGTTTTGCAGTTTTCTGACAGTGTTCACCAGTATACTATATATATACTTATAGCAGTACGGTAGGCCACTGCTGTACCTACCTCTGTGTCGTCACTCGTCATCCATTAAGTATACTATCCATCTACATTCTATACCTGTGGTGCATTTTACACAGTTTTGCAGTTTGCTGACAGTGTCCACCAGTTTACTATATATATACTTATAGCAGTACGGTAGGCCACTGCTGTACCTACCTCTGTATCGTCACTCGTCATCTATTAAGTATACTATCCATCTACATTCTATACCTGTGGTGCATTTTAGACAGTTTTGCAGTTTGCTGACAGTGTCCACCAGTTTATTATATATATACTTATAGCAGTACGGTAGGCCACTGCTGTACCTACCTCTGTGTCGTCACTCGTCATCCATTAAGTATACTATCCATCTACATTCTATACCTGTGGTGCATTTTAGACAGTTTTGCAGTTTGCTGACAGTGTCCACCAGTTTATTATATATATACTTATAGCAGTACGGTAGGCCACTGCTGTACCTACCTCTGTGTCATCACTCGTCATCCATTAAGTATACTATCCATCTACATTCTATACCTGTGGTGCATTTTAGACAGTTTTGCAGTTTGCTGACAGTGTCCACCAGTTTATTATATATATACTTATAGCAGTACGGTAGGCCACTGCTGTACCTACCTCTGTGTTGTCACTCGTCATCCATTAAGTATACTATCCATCTACATTCTATACCTGTGGTGCATTTTAGACAGTTTTGCAGTTTGCTGACAGTGTCCACCAGTTTATTATATATATACTTATAGCAGTACGGTAGGCCACTGCTGTACCTACCTCTGTGTCGTCACTCGTCATCCATTAAGTATACTATCCATCTACATTCTATACCTGTGGTGCATTTTAGTTTTGCGCAGTAAATATAGTAGTAGGCCATTGCTATTGATACTGGCATATAATTCCACACATTAAAAAATGGAGAACAAAAATGTGGAGGTTAAAGGGAAAGATCAAGATCCACTTCCACCTCGTGCTGAAGCTGCTGCCACTAGTCATGGCCGAGACAATGAAATGCCATCAACGTCGTCTGCCAAGACCGATGCCCAATGTCATAGTAGAGAGCATGTAAAATCCAAAACACAAAAGTTCAGTAAAATGACCCAAAAATCAAAATTAAAAGCGTCTGAGGAGAAGAGTAAACTTGCCAATATGCCATTTACGACATGGAGTAGCAAGGAACGGCTGAGGCCCTGGCCTATGTTCATGGCTAGTGGTTCAGCTTCACATGAGGATGGAAGCACTCATCCTCTCGCTAGAAAAAAGAAAAGACTTAAGCTGGCAAAAGCACAGCAAAGAACTGTGCGTTCTTCAAAATCACAAATCCCCAAGGAGAGTCCAATTGTGTCGGTTGCGATGCCTGACCTTCCCAACACTGGACGGGAAGAGCTTGCGCCTTCCACTATTTGCACGCCCCCTGCAAGTGCTGGAAGGAGCACCCGCAGTCCAGTTCCTGATAGTCAAATTGAAGATGTCACTGTTGAAGTACACCAGGATGAGGATATGGGTGTTGCTGGCGCTGGGGAGGAAATTGACAAGGAGGATTCTGATGGTGAGGTGGTTTGTTTAAGTCAGGCACCCGGGGAGACACCTGTTGTCCGTGGGAGGAATATGGCCATTGACATGCCTGGTCAAAATACAAAAAAAATCAGCTCTTCGGTGTGGAATTATTTCAACACAAATGCGGACAACAGGTGTCAAGCCGTGTGTTGCCTTTGTCAAGCTGTAATAAGTAGGGGTAAGGACGTTAACCACCTCGGAACATTCTCCCTTATACGTCACCTGCAGCGCATTCATCATAAGTCAGTGACAAGTTCAAAAACTTTGGGTGACAGCGGAAGCAGTCCACTGACCACTAAATCCCTTCCTCTTGTAACCAAGCTCCTGCAAACCACACCACCAACTCCCTCAGTGTCAATTTCCTCCTTACCCAGGAAAGCCAATAGTCCTGCAGGCCATGTCACTGTCAAGTCTGACGAGTCCTCTCCTGCCTGGGATTCCTCCGATGCATCCTTGAGTGTAATGCCTACTGCTGCTGGCGCTGCTGTTGTTGCTGCTGGGAGTCGATCGTCATCCAAGAGGGGAAGTCGGAAGACCACTTGTACTACTTCCAGTAAGCAATTGACTGTCCAACAGTCCTTTGCGAGGAAGATGAAATATCACAGCAGTCATCCTGCTGCAAAGCAGATAACTCAGGCCTTGGCAGCCTGGGCGGTGAGAAACGTGGTTCCGGTATTCATCGTTAATTCAGAGGCAACTATAGACTTGATTGAGGTACTGTGTCCCCGGTACCAAATACCATCTAGGTTCCATTTCTCTAGGCAGGCGATACCGAAAATGTACACAGACCTCAGAAAAAGACTCACCAGTGTCCTAAAAAATGCAGTTGTACCCAATGTCCACTTAACCACGGACATGTGGACAAGTGGAGCAGGGCAGACTCAGGACTATATGACTGTGACAGCCCACTGGGTAGATGTATTGCCTCCCGCAGCAAGAACAGCAGCGGCGGCACCAGTAGCAGCATCTCGCAAACGCCAACTCGTTCCTAGGCAGGCTACGCTTTGTATCACCGCTTTCCAGAATAGGCACACAGCTGACAACCTCTTACGGCAACTGAGGAAGATCATCGCAGAATGGCTTACCCTAATTGGACTCTCCTGGGGATTTGTGACATCGGACAACGCCAGCAATATTGTGCGTGCATTACATCTGGGCAAATTCCAGCACGTCCCATGTTTTGCACATACATTGAATTTGGTGGTGCAGAATTATTTAAAAAACGACAGGGGTGTGCAAGAGACGCTGTCGGTGGCCCGAAGAATTGCGGGCCACTTTCGGCATTCAGGCACTGCGTACAGAAGACTGGAGCACCACCAAACATTCCTGAACCTGCCCTGCCATCATCTGAAGCAAGAGGTGGTAACGAGGTGGAATTCAACCCTCTATATGCTTCAGAGGATGGAGGAGCAGCAAAAGGCCATTCAAGCCTATACATCTGCCCACGATATAGGCAAAGGAGGGGGAATGCACCTGACTCAAGCGCAGTGGAGAATGATTTCAACATTGTGCAAGGTTCTGCAACCCTTTGAACTTGCCACACGTGAAGTCAGTTCAGACACTGCCAGCCTGAGTCAGGTCATTCCCCTCATCAGGCTTTTGCAGAAGAAGCTGGAGACATTGAAGGAGGAGCTAAAACAGAGTGATTCCGCTAGGCATGTGGGACTTGTGGATGGAGCCCTTAATTCGCTTAACCAGGATTCACGGGTGGTCAATCTGTTGAAATCAGAGCACTACATTTTGGCCACCGTGCTCGATCCTAG
Organism: Pseudophryne corroboree; assembly: GCF_028390025.1. Lineage (NCBI taxonomy): Eukaryota > Metazoa > Chordata > Amphibia > Anura > Myobatrachidae > Pseudophryne > Pseudophryne corroboree. Next base: position 531,681,926 of record NC_086446.1, on the reverse strand, counting down.
ATTTAAAACCTACGTTGTATCTCTCTTTCCGGCAGACACAAGTCTGCAGAGGTTCAAAGACCTGCTGGTGAGAAAATTGTCAAGTCAAGCGGAACGTGACCCGTCAACATCTCCTCCTTCACATTCTCCCGCAACTGGGGGTGCGAGGAAAAGGCTAAGAATTCCTAGCCCACCCGCTGGCGGTGATGCAGGGCAGTCTGGAGCGAGTGCTGACATCTGGTCCGGACTGAAGGACCTGTCAATGATTACTGACATGTCGTCTACTGTCACTGCATATGATTCTCTCACCATGGAAAGAATGGTGAAGGATTATATGAGTGACCGCATCCAAGTAGGCACGTCAGACAGTCTGTATGTATACTGGCAGGAAAAAGAGGCAATTTGGAGGCCCTTGCACAAACTGGCTTTATTCTACCTAAGTTGCCCTCCCTCCAGTGTGTACTCCGAAAGAGTGTTTAGTGCAGCCGCTCACCTTGTCAGCAATCGGCGTACGAGGTTACTTCCAGAAAATGTGGAGAAGATGATGTTCATCAAAATGAATTATAATCAATTCCTCCGTGGAGACATTCACCAGCAGCAATTGCCTCCAGAAAGTACACGGGGACCTGAGATGGTGGATTCCAGTGGGGACGAATTAATAATCTGTGAGGAGGGGGATGTACACAGTGAAAGGGGTGAGGAATCGGAGGATGATGAAGAGGTGGACATCTTGCCTCTGTAGAGCCAGTTTGTGCAAGGAGAGATTGATTGCTTCTTTTTTGGTGGGGGCACAAACCAACCAGTCATTTCAGTCACAGTCGTGTGGCAGACTCTGTCGCTGAAATGATGGGTTCGTTAAAGTGTGCATGTCCTGTTTATACAACATAAGGGTGGGTGGGAGGGCCCAAGGACAATTTCATCTTGCACCTCTTTTTTCTTTCATTTTTCTTTGCATCATGTGCTGGAAGGGCCATCCTGTCTTGATTGACACTGCAGTGCCACTCCTAGATAGGCCAGGTGTTTGTGTCGGCCACTTGTGTCACTTAGCTTAGTCACACAGCCACCTTGGTGCGCCTCTTTTTTTCTTTGCATCATGTGCTGTTTGGGGACAATTTTTTGGAAGGGCCATCCTGTCTTGATTGACACTGCAGTGCCACTCCTAGATGGGCCAGGTGGTTGTGTCGGCCACTTGTGTCGCTTAGCTTAGTCACACAGCCACCTTGGTGCGCCTCTTTTTTTCTTTGCATCTTGTGCTGTTTGGAGACAATTTTTTGGAAGGGCCATCCTGTCTTGATTGACACTGCAGTGCCACTCCTAGATGGGCCAGGTGTTTGTGTCGGCCACTTGTGTCGCTTAGCTTAGTCACACAGCCACCTTGGTGCGCCTCTTTTTTTCTTTGTATCATGTGCTGTTTGGGGACAATTTTTTGGAAGGGCCATCCTGCCTGACACTGCAGTGCCACTCCTAGATGGGCCAGGTGTTTGTGTCGGCCACTTGTGTCGCTTAGCTTAGTCACACAGCCACCTTGGTGCGCCTCTTTTTTTCTTTGTATCATGTGCTGTTTGGGGACAATTTTTTGGAAGGGCCATCCTGCCTGAAACTGCAGTGCCACTCCTAGATGGGCCAGGTGTTTGTGTCGGCCACTTGTGTCGCTTAGCTTAGTCACACAGCCACCTTGGTGCACCTCTTTTTTTCTTTGCATCATGTGCTGTTTGGGGACAATTTTTTGGAAGGGCCATCCTGCCTGACACTGCAGTGCCACTCCTAGATGGGCCAGGTGTTTGTGTCGGCCACTTGTGTCGCTTAGCTTAGTCACACAGCCACCTTGGTGCGCCTCTTTTCTTCTTTGTATCATGTGCTGTTTGGGGACAATTTTTTGGAAGGGCCATCCTGCCTAACACTGCAGTGCCACTCCTAGATGGGCCAGGTGTTTGTGTCGGCCACTTGTGTCGCTTAGCTTAGTCACACAGCCACCTTGGTGCGCCTCTTTTTTTCTTTGTATCATGTGCTGTTTGGGGACAATTTTTTGGAAGGGCCATCCTGCCTGACACTGCAGTGCCACTCCTAGATGGGCCAGGTGTTTGTGTCGGCCACTTGTGTCGCTTAGCTTAGTCACACAGCCACCTTGGTGCGCCTCTTTTTTTCTTTGCATCATGTGCTGTTTGGGGACAATTTTTTGGAAGGGCCATCCTGCCTGACACTGCAGTGCCACTCCTAGATGGGCCAGGTGTTTGTGTCGGCCACTTGTGTCGCTTAGCTTAGTCACACAGCCACCTTGGTGCGCCTCTTTTTTTCTTTGCATCATGTGCTGTTTGCGGACAATTTTTTGGAAGGGCCATCCTGCCTGACACTGCAGTGCCACTCCTAGATGGGCCAGGTGTTTGTGTCGGCCACTTGTGTCGCTTAGCTTAGCCATCCAGCGACCTCGGTGCAAATTTTAGGACTAAAAATAATATTGTGAGGTGTGAGGTGTTCAGAATAGACTGGAAATGAGTGGAAATTATGGTTATTGAGGTTAATAATACTATGGGATCAAAATGACCCCCAAATTCTATGATTTAAGCTGTTTTTTATGGTTTTTTGAAAAAAACACCCGAATCCAAAACACACCCGAATCCGACAAAAAAATTTCGATGAGGTTTTGCCAAAACGCGTCCAAATCCAAAACACGGCCGCGGAACCGAACCCAAAACCAAAACACAAAACGCGAAAAATTTCCGGTGCACATCACTATATATATATATATCAAGCAGAATTCCAGCACTCACCCCTGCATGTATTATAAGTGAAATTAGCTACGGTGCCCTCAGTATCACACTGCTACCAACAAAAATTAACACTGCTGCGGCACTCAGAAGTAAAAAAGACAATAGGCAGGTCTCCTGGTCAACGTTTCAATGTTCACACATTTTCGTCCTGAGTACCACGGCAGTGTGAGATATATATATATATATATATATATATATATATATTTATGTATTATTTATATATATATATATATATATATATATATTCATATTTTTTTTTTTTAGAAAGAAGGACACCCCCAGTGTCCTGAGGCCATGGTCCTGCCACACTTCATATGACCTCATATGTTGTGCAGTAATTAAATATCATGTCTGTTTAAAATGGCTTATTGCAGGATATATCAGTGATATTGCTTTTATTAGGCAAATTAATGATGCATCATTCTCATGTTTTCAAAGAGGACTGTGGTTTGGCCCAATTTAATAGCAGGCTTGATTCTCCTTTCCCTCCTGGAATTATGCTGAACCTGCAGGCCTTATGGCTGTACATACTCAGAACTGGCTGTAAATTGATAACAATACCCGTCACTTTACTGCAGACCTCTTCACCGGACAGACTCAATCAGACCTGGTGTCTGGCAAGGGTTTGTTGTTAAATAGGCAAAAAAAAATGTATTAGCTATTGCTGCGATATGCGTGATAGAGATAATACTTTTTGGCAACAATTCTAAAAGTATCCTTAAGACAATACAAAATAGTGACAAAATCGTCCCTACCCACAGTGTGACCAAACCTTGGCCCAATCCCCCCGAAACATCCAAATTTTGCCAAAACTCTGCATCGGCCTCTATTTTTAAGCATCTTTATTGACCTATAAACATCATATGGAAATAATCCTTTTAATGTCTATGTAACAAAGAGCCGAAACAGACATCTGACAGAATGTATACAGACAGAAAATAAGATTTGACACTTACCGGTACATCTATTTCTCGTAGTCCGTAGAGGATGCTAGGACTCCGTAAGGACCATGGGGAATAGACGGGCTCCGCAGTAGGCATGGGCACTTTAAGAAAGACTTTGGACTCTTGGTGTGCACTGGCTCCTCCCTCTATGCCCCTCCTCCAGACCCCATTTAGAGAAACTGTGCCCAGAGGAGATGGACAGTACGAGGAAAGAATTTTTGGGAAATACCAGGGCAAGATTCATACCAGCCACACCAATCACACCGTATAACTTGTGATAACTACCCAGTTAATAGTATGAACAAACAACATAGTCTCGGTCTAAACCGATGAAACTATAACATAACCCTTATGTAAGCAATAACTATATACAAGTCTTGCAGAAGAAGTCCGCACTTGGGACGGGCGCCCAGCATCCTCTACGGACTACGAGAAACAGATTTACCGGTAAGTGTAAAATCTTATTTTCTCTAACGTCCTAGAGGATGCTGGGACTCCGTAAGGACCATAGGGATTATACCAAAGCTCCCAAACGGGCGGGAGAGTGCGGATGACTCTGCAGCACCGATTGAGCAAACAGGAGGTCCTCCTCAGCCAGGGTATCAAATTTATAGAACTTTGCAAAGGTGTTTGACCCCGACCAAGTAGCTGCTCGGCACAACTGTAATGCTGAGACCCCTCGGGCAGCCGCTCAAGACGAGCCCACCTTCCAAGTGGAATGGGCCTTAACCGATTTAGGCAATGGCAATCCTGCTGTAGAATGCGCCTGCTGAATCGTGTTACAGATCCAGCGAGCAATAGTCTGCTTTGAAGCAGGCGCGCCAACTTTGTTGGCTGCATACAGAACAAACAGCGCTTCAGTTTTCCTAACCCTCGCTGTTCTGGCCACATAAATCTTCAAAGCCCTGACCACATCAAGGGACTCGGAATCCTCCAAGTCCCGTGTAGCCACAGGCACGACAATAGGTTGATTCATATGAAATGAAGAGACCACTTTAGGCAGAAATTGAGGACGAGTCCTCAATTCTGCCCTATCCACGTGGAAAACCAGATAGGGGCTTTTATGTGACAAAGCCGCTAATTCCGAAAAACGCCACGCAGAAGCCAAGGCCAACAACATGACCACTTTCCAAGTGAGATATTTCAACTCCACTGTTGTGAGTGGTTCAAACCAAGATGACTTGAGGAAACTTTATACCACATCAAGATCCCACGGCGCCATCGGAGGTACAAAAGGAGGCTGAATATGCAGCACCCCCTTCACGAATGTCTGTACTTCAGGAAGAGAAGCCAATTCCTTTTGAAAGAAAATGGATAAGGCCGAAATTTGGACCTTTATGGACCCTAATTTTAGGCCCAAAGTCACTCCTGTTTGCAGGAAGTGAAGCAGACGACCCAAATGGAACTCCTCCGTAGGAGCAGTTCTGGCCTCACACCAAGAAACATATTTTCGCCATATACGGTGATAATGTTTCAATGTCACGTCCTTCCTAGCCTTGATCAGGGTAGGAATGACCTCCTCCGGAATACCCTTTTTCGCTAGGATCCGGCGTTCAACCGCCATGCCGTCAAACGCAGCCACGGTAAGTCTTGGAACAGACAGGGCCCCTGCTGCAGCAGGTCCTGTCTTAGAGGAAGAGGCCACGGATCTTCTGTGAGCAACTCTTGCAGATCCGGATACCAAGTCCTTTGTGGCCAATCTGGAACAATGAGGATTGTTCTTACTCTTCTTAGTCTTATTATTCTCAACACCTTGGGTATGAGAGGTAGAGGAGGGAACACATAGACCGATCTGAACACCCAAGGTGTCACTAGAGCGTCCACCGCTACCGTCTGAGGGTCTCTTGACCTGGCGCAATACAGCTTTAGCTTTTTATTGAGACGGGACGCCATCATGTCTATCTGAGGCAGTCCCCACCGACCCATGATCTATGCGAAGACTTCTTGATGAAGTCCCCACTCTCCCGGATGCAGGTCGTGCCTGGTGAGGAAGTCCGCTTCCCAGTTGTCCACCCCCGGGATGAATACAGCTGATAGGGCGCTTACATGGCCTTCCGCCCAGCGAAGAATCCTGGTCGCTTCTGCCATGGCCGCTCTGCTCCTTGTGCCGCCTTGGCGGTTTACATGAGCCACTGCTGTGACATTGTCTGACTGAATCAGAACCGGTTTGTCCTGAAGCAATGCCTCCGCCTGGCGTAGGGCGTTGTATATGGCCCTCAACTCCAGGACGTTGATGTGGAGACAAATCTCTAGATTCGACCAGAGACCTTGGAAATTTCTTCCCAGTGTGACTGCTCCCCCACCTCGGAGGCTTGCGTCCGTGGTCACCAGGATCCAGTCCTGAATTCCGAACCTGCGGCCTTCTAGGAGGTGAGCACTGTGCAGCCACCACAGGAGAGATACCCTGGCTCTGGGAGACAGGGTGATCCTCTGATGCATTTGTAAATGGGACCCGGACCATTTGTCCAGTAGATCCCATTGAAAGGTCCTCGCATGGAACCTTCCGAAGGGGATGGCCTCGTAAGATGCCACCATCTTCCCCAGGACACGTGTGCAGTGATGCACTGAAACCTTTTTTAGCTTTAATAGGTTCCTGACCAGAGCTATGAGCTCCTGAGCCTTTTCCATCGGAAGAAAAACCTTTTTCTGGTCTGTGTCTAGAATCAGACCCAGAAAGGTCAGGCGCGTTGTAGGGACTAGCTGGGACTTCGGTATATTGAGAATCCAGCCGTGCCCCTGCAACATCCTCACCGACAGCGACACGCTGTCCAGCAACTTCTCCCGAGATTACGCCTTTATGAGGAAATCGTCCAAGTATGGGATAATTGTGACACCCTGCTTGCGCAGGAGCACCATCATTTCCGCCATTACCTTGGTGAAAATTATCGGGGCTGTGGAAAGCCCAAACGGCAACGTCTGAAATTGGTAATGACAGTCCTGTACTGCAAATCTCAGGAACGCCTGGTGAGGAGGGAAAATCGGAACATGAAGGTATGCATCCTTTATGTCCAGGGACACCATCCAATCCCCCCCCTCCAGGCTGGCGATGACCGCTCTGAGCGATTCCATCTTGAACTTGAACTTTTTCAAGTACAAGTTCAAGGATTTTAGATTCAAAATGGGCCTGACCGAACCGTCCGGTTTCGGGACCACAAACAGGGTTGAGTAATACCCCTTTCCTTGCTGGAGAAGAGGAACTTTGACTATCACCTGTTGAAGATACAATTTTTGAATTGCAGTCAACACTAACTCCCTCTCTGACGTGGAAGCTGGCAGAGCCAATTTGAAAAACCGGCGAGGAGGCATGTCTTCGAATTCCAGCCTGTATCCCTGAGAAACAATCTCTATAGCACAGGGATCCACCTGTGAGTGAACCCAGACCTGGCTGAAAAATCGAAGACGTGCCCCCACTTGAGTTGACTCCCCCCGGGAAGCCCCAGCGTCATGCGGTGGACTTTACAGATGTAGGGGAGGACTTCTGCTCCTGGGAACTAGCTGCATGCAGCTTTTTTCCCTTGCCTTTTCCTCTGGCAAGGAAGGAAGATCCCCGTACCTTCTTGCTTTTATTGGAATGAAAGGACTGCATTTGATAATGAGGTGCCTTTTTAGTATGCTGCGGGGGGACATAAGGTAATAAATTCGATTTACCGGCCGTAGCAGTAGAGACAAGGTCCGAGAGGCCTTCTCCAAACAACTCCTCCCCCTTGTAAGGCAACGACTCCATATGCCGATTTGAGTCGGCATCCCACGTCCACTGTCGGGTCCACAGGAGTCGCCTAGCAGAAATAGACATAGCATTTATTCTGGAGCTTAGTAAACAAATGTCTCTTTGAGCATCCCTCATATATAAAGCAGCATTTTTGATATGCTCTAGGGTCATTAGAATGGTATCCTTATCTAGGGTGTCAAGTTCCGTAGATAAGGAATCTGTCCATGCTGCGACAGAACTACACAACCAGGCCGATGCCATAGCCGGTCTAACGATAGTACCGGAATGTGTGTAAATGTGCTTCATGGTAACCTCCTGCTTACGATCAGCAGGATCCTTGAGGGAAGCTGTATCCTGAGAAGGCAGTGCCACATTCTTGGATAAGCGTGTCAGCGCCTTGTCTACCTTCGGCGAAGATTCCCATCGTATCCTGTCCTTTTGTGGAAAGGGATACGCCATAAGAATCCTTTTGGGAACTTGTAGTCTCCTATCTGGAGATTCCCAAGCCTTTTCGCACAAGTCGCTTAGTTCAAATGAGGACGGAAAAGTGACCTCAGGCTTTTTCCCTTTATACATGTGTACCCTCGTGTCAGGGACAGGGGGTTCCTCAGTGATATGCAAAACCTCTTTAATGGCAATAATCATGTAACGAATACCTTTCTCCACCTTTGGCTGTAATTTTGCATCCTCATAGTCGACACTAGAGTCAGTATCTGTGTCGGTATCTGTGTCAGTGATCTGGGATATGGTGCGTTTTTGAGACCCCGAAGGTCCCGGTGCCACTGGGACAGGCATGGTCTGACTACCTGACTGATCCCTAGCTTCAGCCTTGTCTAATCGTTTATGCAGTAAATTTACATTTGCATTCAAGACATTCCACATATCCACCCAGTCAGGTGCCGGCGTTGCCGATGGCGACCTGACCATCATGCACTCCCCCTCCTCCTTAGGTGAGCCTTCCTCGTCAAACATGTCGACACACACGTACCGACACACTTCACACACACAGGGAATCTCTTTTCTGAAGACAGGTTCCCCCTGAGGCCCCTTGGAGAGACAAAGAGAGAGTATGCCAGCACACACCCCAGCGCTATATAACCCTGGAGAAAAACACAGATTGTTTACCCAGTAGCGCTGCTTAATGTATAAACGCCAATAATGTGCCCCCCCTCTACTTTAAAACCCCCTATCACCGTGTGTCAAGCACGGGAGAGTCCGGGGAGCTTCCTCTCAGCGGTGCTGTGGAGAGAAAATGGCGCTGGTGAGTGCTGAGGGAGAAGCCCCGCCCCCTCGGCGGCGGGCTTCTGTCCCGCTCAAACTAGCTAAAAAATGGCGGGGGCTCTTTTATATACATGTACAGTGCCCACCTGTACATGTATATAGACTTTTGCCATAGGAGAGGTGTTTTATTGCTGCCCAGGCTGCCCCCCCTGCGCGCTGCACCCTTACAGTGACCGGAGTGTGTGAGGTGTATGGGAGCAATGACGCACAGCTGCGGTGCTGTGATTTCCCTCAGTGAAGCACCGAAGGCTTCTGCCGCCTGAGACGTTTTCTGTCTTTGTTTCTTCTGGCTCTGTGAGGAGAACGGCGGCGCGGCTCTGGGGTAAACGCCCAGGACGAACCTGTGTTCACTCCCTCTGGAGCTAATGGTGTCCAGTAGCCGAGGAAGCAGAGCCATTTAAGTAGGTCTGCTCCTCTCTCCTCAGTCCCTCGATGCAGGGAACCTGTTGCCAGTAGTGCTCCCTGAAAAAGAGAAAAAATCCTAACAAAAGTGCTTTCTAAGCAGGAAACTCAGGAGAGCTCCCTGCAGTGCACCCATTCTCCTCTGGGCACAGTCTAAAACTGGGGTCTGGAGGAGGGGCATAGAGGGAGGAGCCAGTGCACACCCAGAGTCCAAAGTCTTTCTTAAAGTGCCCATGCCTCCTGCGGAGCCCGTCTATTCCCCATGGTCCTTACGGAGTCCCAGCATCCTTGGCAGTTCAGGTACAATTTCATCGCAACTGAACTGCCGGTGCGATGCAGGGCATTGTACAAGTATATGGGTACTGTAAACGTCGATTTACATACAGGACTAAAAGCAACACTTTAAAAACACATTAAATACACTTTAAAATGGAGCCGCTGCGGCCGCTTGTGATCAAACCTTAGCCTACGTACTTTTTACACCGTTAGCGTACAAAGCCCCGTACTGTGTACGTACTTTGCGTACAAACGCCGCGCTGGCCGTACAAAGTACATACAGTGCGTACACACACAAAAGAAACGCCATGAGCTCTCTGCAGCTGCACGTGTGTAGTATAGGCCCTTTAAAGGACACGTTGGGAGTCTTAAGCAAAAATGATAATGACATAGCGAACACACTAAATGAGTTTTTTTCAACAGTATTCACTAGAGAGGACCCAATTCAGGGACTGACACACAATCTCAATAAGGACAATATCACACTGATAGGTACTTATTTAAGCGAGGAAGTAGTCTGTCACCGATTAAAACATTTAAAGATTAATAAATCACCAGGGCCCGATGGTATTCATCCAAGGGTTCTAATGGAGCTTCACTCTGAACTGGCAAAACCGCTATCTCTGATCTTTGAGGATTCAGTTATATCAGGTATGGTTCCCAAAGACTGGCGTATAGCGGAAGTAGTGCCTATATTCAAAAAGGGAAGTAAAGCTGAACCAGGTAATTATAGACCAGTTAGTCTTACATCTATAGTGGGGAAAGTATTGGAAGGTATTCTAAGAGATAGTATTCAGAAGTTCCTTGAAACCAATAAGGTCATTAAAAGGAATCAACATGGGTTTATGAAGGACAGATCCTGTCAAACCAACTTACTTGGCTTTTATGAAACAGTAAGCGCAAACCTAGATCAGGGTAAAGACGTGGATGTAATCTTTTTAGACTTTGCCAAAGCGTTTGATACTGTACCACACATGAGACTTATATACAAGCTACAAGAATCAGGGCTAGGAAGCACAATATGCACTTGGGTCAAAAACTGGTTAGATAATAGGAAGCAGCGCGTTGTGGTTAATGGATATTTTTCAACTTGGACTGAAGTGCTAAGTGGTGTGCCGCAAGGCTCAGTATTAGGACCGCTATTGTTCAATATTTTCATTAACGACCTAACAGAAGGTCTAGAGAGCAAGGTGTCAATTTTTGCAGATGATACCAAATTGTGTAAGGCTATAAATACAGAGGAGGATGCCGAGTCTCTTCAGAACGACTTAGTTAAATTAGAAGCATGGGCAGCCAAATGGAGAATGCGCTTCAACACAGACAAGTGTAAGGTAATGCACTGTGGTAACAAGAACAAAAATTACACCTACCTACTAAATGGGGTAAAACTAGGGGATTCTGTACTGGAAAAGGACTTAGGTGTCCTCATAGATAGCAAGCTAAGCAGTAGTACCCAAAGTAGGACTGCAGCAAAGAAGGCTAATAAGATATTAGCATGCATAAAACGGGGTATTGATGCTAGGGACGAGAGTATTATACTCCCATTATATAAATCACTAGTGAGGCCACACCTTGAATACTGTGTACAGTTCTGGGCACCGTACTACAAAAAGGATATCCTGGAGCTTGAAAAGGTACAAAGGAGGGCGACCAAACTAATTAAGGGCATGGAGACGATGGAATACAAGGAAAGGCTTGAAAGACTAGGCATGTTTACATTGGAAAAGCGGAGACTAAGAGGGGATATGATCAACATCTACAAATATATAAGGGGACAATACTCAGAGCTTGCGCGGGACCTGTTTTTGGTTAGATCAACACAGAGGACTCGTGGACACTCGGTCAGGTTAGAGGAGAGGAGATTCCGCACAATACGGCGTAAAGGCTTTTTCACGGTAAGGACAATACGTGTTTGGAATTCCCTGCCCGAGGGAGTTGTAATGGCGGAATCTGTCTACACCTTTAAGAATGGGTTAGATAAATTCCTATTGGATAAGGATATCCAGGGGTATGGTGCATAGTCATGCATTATAGTTACTATTTAGTCAAATCATCATGCAGAGGACACCACAAATAGGTTGAACTCGATAGACAATTGTCTTTTTTCAACCTCAGATACTATGTTACTATGTTACTATGTATGTGTGACTGAAATACACTTATAACCTTAGCAGGGAAGAGACACGACACCAGATTGTATTTAAGATGCTGGGTTCCGACACACCAACATATAATTGCTGAAAGGGGGTTACAATAAACAACAATACAATACAATAGAAATATGGCTACAGTCAATGGTACATATGTTTTGGTTTCACCTGCGCTTCCCGGCCCGGTCCTCAGTCATCAGGGTAGATGACCTTCAGAGTCTGTGTGGGACCAGGCATGCAGCTGGCTTTTTATACAATAGTCCAAAACCTAACACAGTGGAAACTGTAATCTTTTTGTCTATTGGACACAGGGATGGTCATTTACAGTACAGGAGAGGTCATAGGTCGGTTTGAATAGGTGGGCGATGTCTGTTCCAGGTGCACTTGCAGATGGTCTCCTCTGGGTTCCCGCCGCATACCAAGTGTACAGTAAATACAGTTAATATTTATATTCTGCTCCTGCGCATAACTATTCGCAGGAGCATTCGATCTTCTGCAAACCAACACCGGAATATTGCCCTTAATATATCCTACAGCTGGGTACCAAACACCACCTTATAACCTAGTTCTGTCCCCTCCTATCCTGTAAAGGTTAATCCCTTTGTTCTTATACCATTTAAACTAGTGTAACTTGCTGGTGTGGTGCAGGGAGACTATGGGGTATATTTACTAAGCTCCCGATTTTGACCGAGATGGCGTTTTTTCATCAAAGTGTCATCTCGGTCAATCTCGGTCATTTACTAAACAGTAATCACGGCAGTGATGAGGTCATTCGTATTTTTTGTGAAGTTCATGTAAAAAATTACGAATGAATACACCATCGGTCAAATTACGCCTGTTTAGAGACGAATCTCGGTCATTTACTAACCATTCGTAATTGTATTTGCTGCCGTGAAAATGCTATTGCGGCCGCATAAAATTCCGAGTCGCATTTTTTTGCTAAAAAAAAACGCGCCAGCCTTTGAAAATCGCGTTTACATGTGAACTTAATTATCCATTACTCCCACCTGATTTTTTGGGCCTATAAAAGTGTTTCAGGCACATTCTGAACTACTCTCACTCTGAAATGGCTGCTGTGGTGTGTGGCAATGGTTTTTTGTTGGCTGTGGGATACGTTAGACTGCTCCATGAGGCTTCCAGGAATCAGGACCAGGTAAGTGAACATGGCCAACAGGTTGTCCAGGTACCGCGGAGGCTGCGCCAGCCTCGTTTATTTAGAGGGCGTTTAAACTTAAATGCATTGTCCGATGATAGGGTCATACAGATGTTCCGCCTAAATAGAAACAACATTTTCCACCTGTATGACCTTGTCAAACTGGGCATAGACCCTGAGACAGCACGCTCTCGCTCTGTCTCAGGCCTACACAAACTCCTGGCTGTGTTACACTTTATGGCTACTGGGAGCTTCCAGGCTGTGGCAGGCGACGTCATTGGGATCTCACAGCCCACCTTTTCAAGATATTTGATGCAGGTGAGTCTAAAAATACCTATGCGGTTATGGCTAAGTGTTGCTTGTGTAAGTTGAAACACCACAGTGTTGTAGAGAATACCTAACATGACACTCACCTTAGCTTATTTAATGTCCACTCAGGTTTTGGATGTGTTGGAGCCACACATTAAAGCCTCAATCTGCTTCCCTACTGAGGAGTCGGAGTGGAGTGCTGTCAGGGTAGCTTTCTATGAGCTTGCAGGCATGCCCAATGTGCTTGGGGCCATAGATTGCACACACGTTCAGCTGAGATCACCTAAGGGCCGCCAGTATATCTATACTAATAGGCATCTTGATCAATCAACTAATGTCCAGGTGGTCTGTGATGCAAAATTAAAAATTATGAGTGTTGTTGCAGGTTACCCTGGTGCCTGCCATGACTCCTTCATCCTCAGTCAGTCATCGCTCTTCGATAAATTTGAGGAGGGACAAATGCCTGATGGCTGGCTGTTGGGTATGTTGAAAATGTTATGTGTGTATGTCTTTTAACCACAGGCTAGATTTTGGAGGAGGTGTTTGAATAATCTAACATATGTCCTAATGTTGACTATATCTGTTTTTCAGGTGATGGGGGTTACGGCTGCTACTCTTGGCTCCTTACTCCATTGTCCCAACCTGATTCTCCTGCTGAACACAGTTATAATCATGCACATATGGCTACGCGGAATGTGATAGAAAGATGTTTTGGGGTGCTGAAGTCACGTTTTCGGTGTCTTGATAAATCTGCTGGCCTTTTGTTGTATAGTCCCTCAAAGGTGACTAGGATTGTGTTCTGCTGCTGTTTTCTCCATAATCTGTGTTTAAGTCAAGATCTTGCACATGGTGAGGGAGAAATCAGTCAGCAAGCAGAGGAGTTAGAACCATCTGGTGACAGTGTGAGTACAAATGTAGGGAGGCAGGTACGGCAACAAGTGATCCTGCGTTATTTTTCTGGTAAGTTTTATTAGGCTGTAATTATCCTTCACTAAACACTTTGCTCAACTTTCTAGTGTGTGTTTTGTTACTTACTGTTTGTTGTTTATAGTGGTGTGTCCATTGTGCTTAGTTGATGCTAAAAAAACATTTACAGTCATTACCCTTGAAAAACATAACTCCATACATACACACCAGCTTCATACATTTTGGAGACGGACACAGGAATGTGTTTTGTATTCTAATTATTTTATTTTTGGGTTCAAAAAGTTTACATTTATTTTTTTCTCGTGTGTGTGCTTAATGTATCCTCAATTCATATATTTTCAGACAACTAGGTTGTCTAGACCATCCACTAAGACCTTATTTTTTTTAAGTAAAGCACCTTGAGCAATTGAAGACGTAACATAACATTGATTGTTGTGGAAAACATGTAAACTCCAAACAAACTAACATCATCCTTAGTCGACTGTGTATATTCTTGCTTATGTGTTTTGTTTCAAAATTTAATCACCAGATAACTGAGGTGATCTGGGCTCATCACTCAGCGAACTCGCCAGTAGTGCCAGTGGTGGCTGGGGTGACACTGCCGATAGCCTTCGCCTGGGTGGGGATGATGGAGGTGCTGAATCAGAGCCAAGACGCCGGCTCTTAGTTGGCCTCCTGGGTAAGTGGGCCGAGACCTGTGATGGCCGCCTTACACGAGGTCGGCTTCCAGAAGCAGAACCTAGGTGCCAAATTTGTAAATAATATTTTGTACTTCTATGTGTTTACAGAATATGTGACTACAGTGAAGACTTACCTGCAATACCGGCATCATCATGACTGGTCTGAGGCCTGTCTGGCCGGCTGGTCTGTGTGACTGTGTAAAAAGTCACACCAACATTATTACCCTGTTTTTTTTTAAAGTACCCAGTGAAAACCATTAATGTACTGTAAGCATATATTTTGTTTGGTTGCCACAACAAAATTAAGCTTAAGAGCTTCTATATTTGTGATTTAGAGTTGAATATCAAAATGTACTTCATGTGGCACACAATAAATTTATAAGCTGAACAATTTGTGACTCACATATTGCAGAGATTCAGTCCTTTCCAGTTTAAAAATAGTGTAAAGTTTTTAATTTTGGGAAGCTTTTTTTGTTTAAATTTAAAAAAAAGCTGTTTGTTTTTTAAAAACAAACACACATGTTCCAGCATTAACGGCAATAATATTTTTTTTTGTGTATTTTTTTTGATGAAAAAAAACACTGCCCATGTTTATTTCAAACAAATACTGCAAGGAGAAAAATCAAACCAAAAAAACAGTGTCCCGACCACGAACTGAAAGGGGAACCATGTTTGCCCATGGGTCACCTTTACCCGAATGCCAGAAACCCACTTTGAGTTATGCCTAAGTGGGTTTCTTCAGCCAATCAGGTAGTGCCACGTTGTAGCACTCTCCTGATCAGCTGTGTGCTCCTGTCCTCACTGACAGGCAGCACACGGCACTGTTACAATGTTGCGCCTATGCGCTACCTTGTAACCAATGATGGTAACTTTCTTCCCTGCGGTGGACCTAAAGTGACGTCACCGCAGAGCAGAAAGTTCACCGCATTGGTTAAAATGTAGCGCATATGCGCTACATTGTAACAGTGCCGTGTGCTGCCTGTCAGTGAGGACAGGAGCACACAGCTGATCAGGAGAGTGCTACAACGTGGCACTCCATGATCCCTTAACATGTGTTGGCAATTGTTCATTACTCACACCTGACGTTTGGTACTTTTAAAAGTGGAGACAACACATTTCTACACACTCTAAATCTGAAATGGCTGCTACTGTGTGTGGGTCTGCTGTATTGTTTGCTGTAGGATACTTGTCACTGCTTCCTGATGCTACAATAAAACCAAGGCAGGAAAAACAACTGGGTCTGCAGGTTGTATATGTTCCGAGTAGGCTGGCCATGCTTTTTAGTTTATATTGTCCAATGTAACAGCAAAAAACTTGATGTTGACCATGTTATACAGATGGTCACACTAAATGTTCTAAGTGTTTTTCCACGGTATGATTTGGGCAAACGGACCCTACACCCTGACACAGCACACTCTCGCCCTGTCACAATATTCATCTTGGACTATACATTACTGATTTTTGTGTTTGTGTGTTGCAAATTAACCAATACACATATTTTGATTAGATAATTTATTGAAAAATACTGAACAATATATTCAGAACACATATATTTTACTTGCAACTGGCCAGCATATGATGTGCAGTACAGATTATCTTTTCTTTTTTTGGGTGCTGGGTGCAGAGGCTTGTGGTTGTTCGTGGGTGCGGCTTCGACTTGATCGTCGAACTGGTGATTGTACTGGTGTTTGGGTCGGGGTTGTTGTGCTTGAGCTTGTGGCCACATGTTGTTGTGCCATTGCACTAAAATTTTGGCTCAAAATATTTAAACTGGCCGTTAGCTGGGTATAAGCAGCTGTATTGTTGGCAATGGTTCGCGACAAATTGTCATTTATGACTTGATTATGCTGGATAATCTGTATGAGGGTTTGGTGTTGGCGCAGTTGTTCATCCATGATGCGCTGATGGGTTGCCTGCATTTGAGAATTGTCTGCCCTCATCTGCTCCATTGTGTTTGCTATCCGCCCTACCTGCACGATGAGTCTGGCAGAGTTGCGGCTAACTTTAGGCAAATGATGGGGCAAACTAGACAGGTGTTGTGTTTGGGTGTTGAGACACGCAGAGTGGTGTGCCTGTTGTGCGGCCCAACTTGACCAAAACTCAGGCGGAATTTGGCTTGTCCCTGGTGTTGAGGTCATTTGTTGAGTCTGAGAAGCTTGCGGTTGGACTGGATTGTCCTCAGTCATGTTTGCCTGTGTTTGGTCGATGGGCTGCAGGTGTAGAGTATACGTCTCCTGGCCATGGGACTGCTGGCCCTCGTCACTCATGATGGCCGGATCTGTATGGGGTGGGACACAGGAAATATTTTAGACATATGTAGCATTGGTCTTACAATATTTGTCATGCAACATGCATTACTTCATAATATACATTTAAAAGCTAAATGGTTAACTTCTTAAACGTTACTATGTTGGTTACCTCTTAGTGAATTGATGTGGCTATAAACACATACTACTAATTTGTGAATTTATGGAGACAATTGTATGTTTCACATTCTAAATTATTGTATACACTCCATGTACTCTTTTTTTATGTCTCAAAGTTAGTTTAAACAACATTCTGAAGGTTCCTTTGGCACAACACAAAAAAATATAACCATGTTTGCCACATTAGAATCAGACATTGGGCATGTCAGTCAGTGGATTTAGTAAAGAAGTACACTAAGATTGTGGTCAAAAAATGACAACTTAACCAGGTTATTTAATGTTGGATTTTGCCGTATGTATTGATTTGGTTTGTTTGGAATTATTTTGTTCAAATTTAGTTTCACATTTTTTTGGAAGTTTGGAGTGTTGTTGAGCATATTTTTCAAAAAAAATTTGTGTTTCAGGACACTGTAATTTCACACATATCATCATAACAATACGCTAACAGCATCTGCTTGCAGTCGATTATTAAAGCAAAGTTGCTTACATTTTTATTACAATTTTTAACAAAACTAACACTGGGGCAGATGTCAATACCTGGAGAAGGTATAAGTCATTTCTAAAGCAGTGATAGGTTCAAGGTGATAATGACACAAGGCAAGCATGTCCAAAATGTGGAGTCTAAAATTACTTTTAATTTTTGTACTGCTGCCTTTATCATCTTCGACCTAACAGTGTTTTGTCACTTCCTTATGCCTTCACCTTGTTTTTCCTCAAACAAAATAAAAACATTACAAACATTACTCACCAGACAACTGTGGGGATTGTGGATCTACACTTTGGGGGCTTGCCAAAAGTGCCAGTGGTGGCACCGCAGCCACTGCAGAGATGCGCCTTTGGGGGGGTGATGCAGGTGCAGGAGCAGGAGCAGCAGCAGCAGCAGTAGGAGCGTGGACACGGGGCCTCTTGGGTGGCCTTGTAGCCACAGTAAGGCTGGCCTGTGATTGTCGCCTTTGTGTGCGTGGAGCAGACGAAGAACCTGTGTGATAGTATTGACATTACATTTCTTGTGTTTTATGTTAATGGATAAGATGTGGTTACAGAAATAACTTACCATCATTCCCACCATCATCAGCTCTAGGCAGGGTTGGCTGTGGCCTGGATGTGCTGCTTCTCTGGCGTACTGTACAAAGAAGAAGAATGGCGATATGAACATAATTAGACTACTTAAAACACATATGTCGTAGCTTTTCAAAAACACAATATTGCATGATTTTAAAAACTGTTTTTAAATTTTGATAAAAAATTACAAACACAAATAGTTGGTTTTGTTAAATATATAATCTTAAATTTTACAACCTACAAAAACCGCAAAAAACAAGGCAAATTGTTTGTGTTTCCAGAAAAATCACAACAAATATTTGAGTCTAATTAGTACAAAAACATAACTAACACACACAATACACCAAGCAACCACAACCTATGTCTGACAATATGTAGTGCAACTACACTTCCCAGCATGTCCACCAACACATTTGACATTCCCTAAGTTTAAACATTATAACAGGCATGATGGGACTTGTAGTTGGACAACAGATGGAAAAACACAGGGTGGATTGGCCTGCACTACATCACCAACCCATTTGTTGACCAACACACAGGAAACATTTTACAACAAAAGTACAAAGCACAGATGTGAAAAATTATAAATATAAAATAAACTCACCATCCGCACTTGGCCGGTCCGAATCTTGGACATGAAGTGCAGAAACCACCTCTGGCGGAATCAGCGGACGTATTGGCTCCTCCCAATCTTTATAAGACGCTCGGAAGGGGGGTCCTCCCCCGGTTTGACAAGCAGATTTTGCCTCCTTAGCCATCTTGGCCTTCACACGGCGTTTTATGTCATAGAAACGTTTCCTACAGGTGTCCTCGGTCCGCCTCACCACACCCTCACTGTTCACAGCAGCAATAACCTTCCCCCACAGGACACTCTTCCTGCGGGTCGACACCTTTGATGCATCTGAACCAAACAACTGGCGCTGATGCTTCATCAGCTCCCGCACCAGAGCCATGTTTTCTGCGTAACTAAACTTTACATTGCGGCCCGTCCTTGTACTGGTGCGTGGCTGCGGAGCCACAACACCATCACTATCAGTATCACTAGAAAACGCAGCCGCAACCTCACCCTCCTCCTCACTAACCTCCTCCCTCTCACTCACCTCCTCCCTCTCACTCACCTCCTCCACCTCACTCACCTCCTCCCTCTCACTCACCTCCTCCCTCTCACTCACCTCTGACTGTGACATAATCTTAAGACAACACAAAAAACACAGAGAAAAAAAAACAAATAACACACTCCTCCACTACCACTACACACCACACACACGCAAACAAACACTCACTCACTCACAAACAAGGACTATAGACGAAAAGAAAAGACAAAATACAAAAAAGTTAACAGACTTTTAAATAACAGAACAACAAGTATGACAAAACAACTTACACACACAGTACAGCACTCACCAATCACAAAACTCCGCCTCCAAACCACAAAAAACTCCACAGAAATCTCCAACACCAACAACACCTTCCTCTCTCCTCTCCACTAGCTAAACCCACGAGGTGCGGTCGGTTTGGGGCGTATTTATAGTCAAGTACACAGACACTCCTCCACCACGAATACAACCAATCACGGACAAGTGACAAAAACGAAACTTAGGAAAAAAACGCGGCAGTAATGGAAAAACACTGCCGTAACAGACATGTGACGCATTCGTAAAAAAAACACATTAAACTCGGCCGCAAAATAACAAAATCGGCCGCATTATACACCAGAAAACCACGAATGACATCGACATCGGACAACACCAAAAATACGAATACGACAGCTTAGTAAATCCATCGTAATCAATTCAAAAAGTTGCAGTTTTACACTGTCGATGTCATTCGTGATTGAACTTTGACCTATTTTCGGAAATTACGAATCTTAGTAAATATACCCCTATGTGTACATTGTGAACTATTTGGATTAAATATGTAATGTGTGTTTATGGCTTTTCCATGCGTTTACAAACACTACCGTAATTACCCATACCACGTGCTAATACGCAGGACCGCGGGAGCGACCATACGCAAATTGCGAATGTGTGCACGCACGGCAGAGCAAGTACGCGCACAGAGGCCATCTGTGTGTAGTTTGTACGTGATGTGTATACTGCAATATTTTTCGACTTCGACAGTCCACCCTTTGGCAGTCACCAATAATTGCCACTAACATCAATAAACAGAAAAATATCTATACAATATATATACAGAAGTTTGGATGATCGGGGAAGAGTTATAGGTGGGAATTGTATGACCTAGTGGGATAGTAAAAGCATGTATGTATGAATCAATGTCTGAGGGGCATGTATCATCATGCCGTATATGTTCTAAATAAGCTTCGAGGTATTGCGAAGTATACATTAAATCCTTCTCATCCCGTATTAAGGATCTGTAAATGGGCCAACAAACACTACCGAGCTCTTTTCGGCTTCTTTTTCCAACAAATGGGGTGTACATTTAGTTGATGATAAATGGAGGGGGAACATATGTGATTGCTAGTATATGTGGATATCACCTGTCGACTATGTGTGCCATTAACTGGAGGTTGCAGAGATGAAGGTAAGACACATATATAAAAATACATTTATATAAACATTTTGGGTAGGGTTGACGTCTTTTCCGGTTGGATGTATCTGGGCAGAGGGGGAGACAAAGAAAAACGGGTGAAAGAAACAGGCCATGAAATTAATTTGCAATCCTTATCATAATGCTGTCTCTATTGAGGGGTCATAAATTAAATCTGCTGCTATAACAGCGCCCTCGCTCCTTAGACTCATCAAATTTGTGCTGCGCTAGCGCCGTGTTAGAATTTGAACACACCTAAATATCAAACCAATAATTATGATCAAAAAAAGGAAGAATGGGTGGGCGCTAGGCAATATGGCTATACGACACCTAGAATGATTACTGTTCTCTGGCTGCAGCTTCCCTGGTCGAGGTGCTGATCCTCAACCCAAAAAATACACAGAATAATAAACACTCAGAGAAGCGCTACCATTAAACAGTCTAATAAAATTTATTATTAAAAATAACTGACACAATTTCAGTGAAAAAGACCGCTTATCCTGGAGTATTAAACATATAGTATACACCAACCATTTAATGATTACAAATGGTAACACCTAACAGGAACATAACCACTTATATTTCCAATGAATGCTGCAGCAATTCTATATTGGTACTTGGAGGGTTAAGCTCCATGCATGGGCTAATTAATTCACATGAGTTCCTTAGATGCTGTTTAGGAAGTCCATCCACAATGGAGTGTTAGAAATTGGTGATCAGTTTGTATGATTACAATCTCATCCAGATGAAGGCAAATTTTCTACGGGTAGCTTAGATATACATATTCCATAAGTGTGCAGTAACTTTAAAGCTGAATCGCTATTTGTGCAGTCTCATGTAATAAAGCTTACCCGGCCTTTCAATGAAGGAAATTTTCATAGGCACTTTCCTGATGGTGGGCGCCGGCTGCCCACACCGCTAAACAGCGGCACAGAAGGAGGTGTCAATAACACTGGATGAAGACTGCGCTTCACAAGACCACTTCAGAGCGCGGCTGATCAAGACCAGAGAGCCGTTCGCGGCTGATCAAAGTCGAGAGCCGCTCGCTCGTGCTTCCGTGGTAGGAATCGCTGAATGTGCTGCGGGTATGTTGGTGTTGAATACCCAGGATACCGGACAAGACGTCGGGCGGGATGCTTGACGCGTTTCTCAGCCTCGAGCACAGGGGCTGTTTCATCAGAAGTACCGCCTCCATGGTTTTGGGTATCTTTATACACCGGAGCCCTCCAATTACTAAGACACATGTCTGGTGTTGCTCCACTAATTAAAAACTATATCAGATGATTTATACCAACAGACACTTGTTAAAATTAAAACACTCTTGTGTATAGACAGCTGGAGCTAGTTGATCTAATCTTTTTCACTTAATATAGTCGCATGAGAGAGACTCCACAGATGATTCTTTAAAAGTATATTTCTCTAACGTCCTAGTGGATGCTGGGGACTCCGAAAGGACCATGGGGAATAGCGGCTCCGCAGGAGACTGGGCACAAAAGTAAAAGCTTTAGGACTACCTGGTGTGCACTGGCTCCTCCCCCTATGACCCTCCTCCAAGCCTCAGTTAGATTTTTGTGCCCGAACGAGAAGGGTGCAATCTAGGTGGCTCTCCTGAGCTGCTTAGAGTAAAAAAAATACATCACATATAGCTCCTGGGCTATATGGATGCATTTAACCCCTGCCAATTTTTCCTTAAAAAAGCGGGAGAATGGCCGCCGAGAAGGGGGCGGAGCCTATCTCCTCAGCACACTGGCACCATTTTTTCCTCACAGCTCCGTTGGAGGAAGGCTCCCTGACTCTCCCCTGCAGTCCTGCACTACAGAAACAGGGTAAAACAAGAGAGGGGGGGGCACTAATTTGGCAGATAAATATATACAGCAGCTATATCAGGGAAAAACACTTATATAAGGTTATCCCTATATATATATAGCGCTCTGGTGTGTGCTGGCAAACTCTCCCTCTGTCTCCCCAAAGGGCTAGTGGGGTCCTGTCCTCTATCAGAGCATTCCCTGTGTGTGTGCTGTGTGTCGGTACGTTGTGTCGACATGTATGAGGAGGAAAATGGTGTGGAGGCGGAGCAATTGCCTGTGTTAGTGATGTCACCCCCTAGGGAGTCGACACCTGACTGGATGGTCTTATGGAAAGAATTACGTGATAGTGTCAGCACTTTACAAAAGACTGTTGACGACATGAGACAGCCGGCAAATCAGTTAATACCTGTACAGGCGTCTCAAACACCATCAGGGGCTATAAAACGCCCGTTACCTCAGGTCGATACAGACACTGACACGGACACTGACTCCAGTGTCGACGGTGAGGAAACAAACGTATTTTCCAGTAGGGCCACACGTTACATGATCACGGCAATGAAGGAGGTTTTGAACATTTCTGATACTACAAGTACCACAAAAAAGGGTATTATGTGGGGTGTGAAAAAACTACCCGTAGTTTTTCCTGAATCAGATGAATTAAATGAGGTGTGTGATGAAGCGTGGGTTTCCCCCGATAAAAAACTGCTAATTTCTAAAAAATTATTGGCATTATACTAGAGATGAGCGGGTTCGGTTTCTCTGAATCCGAACCCGCCAGAACTTCATGTTTTTTTTCACGGGTCCGAGCGACTCGGATCTTCCCGCCTTGCTCGGTTAACCCGAGCGCGCCCGAACGTCATCATGACGCTGTCGGATTCTCGCGAGGCTCGGATTCTATCGCGAGACTCGGATTCTATATAAGGAGCCGCGCGTCGCCGCCATTTTCACACATGCATTGAGATTGATAGGGAGAGGACGTGGCTGGCGTCCTCTCCATTTAGATTATAAGAGACTGAGAGAGATTTACTGGAGCTGACTAGGAGGAGTACTGTTACTGTAGAAGTGTAGAGACTGAGTGGAGAGAGTTTACTAGTGAGGACAGTGCAGTTTACTTTATAATCCGTTCTCGATACACAGCACACAGTGACTCAGTCACATACCATATCTGTGTGCACTGCTCAGGCTCAGGCCAGTGTGCTGCATCATCTATTATCTATATATAATATTATATATATCTGTCTGACTGCTCAGCTCACACAGCTTATAATTGTGGGGGAGACTGGGGAGCACTACTGCAGTGCCAGTTATAGGTTATAGCAGGAGCCAGGAGTACATAATATATTATATAGTGAGTGACCACCAGACACACAGTGCAGTTTATTTAATATATCCGTTCTCTGCCTGAAAAAAGCGATACACACAGTGACTCAGTCAGTCACATACCATATCTGTGTGCACTGCTCAGGCTCAGGCCAGTGTGCTGCATCATCTATTATCTATATATAATATTATATATATCTGTCTGACTGCTCAGCTCACACAGCTTATAATTGTGGGGGAGACTGGGGAGCACTACTGCAGTGCCAGTTATAGGTTATAGCAGGAGCCAGGAGTACATAATATATTATATAGTGAGTGACCACCAGACACACAGTGCAGTTTATTTAATATATCCGTTCTCTGCCTGAAAAAAGCGATACACACAGTGACTCAGTCAGTCACATACCATATCTGTGTGCACTGCTCAGGCTCAGGCCAGTGTGCTGCATCATCTATATATATTATATATCTGTCTGACTGCTCAGCTCACACAGCTTATAATTGTGGGGGAGACTGGGGAGCACTACTGCAGTGCCAGTTATAGGTTATAGCAGGAGCCAGGAGTACATATTATATTAAAATTAAACAGTGCACACTTTTGCTGCAGGAGTGCCACTGCCAGTGTGACTGACCAGTGACCTGACCACACTGACCACCAGTATAGTTAGTAGTATACTTATATTGTGATTGCCTGAAAAAGTTAAACACTCGTCGTGTGACTTCACTTGTGTGTTTTTTTTTTTTTATTCTATAAAAATAAAACTCATTCTGCTGACAGACAGTGTCCAGCAGGTCCGTCATTATATAATATATAATATATACCTGTCCGGCAACAGTAGTGATATATATATATTTTTTATATCATTTATCATCCAGTCGCAGCAGACACAGTACGGTAGTTCACGGCTGTGGCTACCTCTGTGTCTCTGCACTCGGCAGGCAGTCCGTCCATAATTGTAATACCACCTAACCGTGGATTTTTTTCATTCTTCTTTATACATACATAGTTACATAGACATCTTCTCTTTATCAACCAGTCTATATTAGCTGCAGACACAGTACAGTACGGTAGTTCACGGCTGTGGCTACCTCTGTGTCTGCACTCGGCAGGCAGTCCGTCCATAATTGTATACCACCTAACCGTGGATTTTTTTCATTCTTCTTTATACATACATAGTTACATAGACATCTTCTCTTTATCAACCAGTCTATATTAGCTGCAGACACAGTACAGTACGGTAGTTCACGGTCACCGTCGTCAGAAAAAGACTCACCAGTGTCCTAAAAAATGCAGTTGTACCCAATGTCCACTTAACCACGGACATGTGGACAAGTGGAGCAGGGCAGGGTCAGGACTATATGACTGTGACAGCCCACTGGGTAGATGTATGGACTCCCGCCGCAAGAACAGCAGCGGCGGCACCAGTAGCAGCATCTCGCAAACGCCAACTCTTTCCTAGGCAGGCTACGCTTTGTATCACCGCTTTCCAGAATACGCACACAGCTGAAAACCTCTTACGGCAACTGAGGAAGATCATCGCGGAATGGCTTACCCCAATTGGACTCTCCTGTGGATTTGTGGCATCGGACAACGCCAGCAATATTGTGTGTGCATTAAATATGGGCAAATTCCAGCACGTCCCATGTTTTGCACATACCTTGAATTTGGTGGTGCAGAATTTTTTAAAAAACGACAGGGGCGTGCAAGAGATGCTGTCGGTGGCCAGAAAAATTGCGGGACACTTTCGGCGTACAGGCACCACGTACAGAAGACTGGAGCACCACCAAAAACTACTGAACCTGCCCTGCCATCATCTGAAGCAAGAAGTGGTAACGAGGTGGAATTCAACCCTCTATATGCTTCAGAGGTTGGAGGAGCAGCAAAAGGCCATTCAAGCCTATACAATTGAGCACGATATAGGAGGTGGAATGCACCTGTCTCAAGTGCAGTGGATAATGATTTCAACGTTGTGCAAGGTTCTGATGCCCTTTGAACTTGCCACACGTGAAGTCAGTTCAGACACTGCCAGCCTGAGTCAGGTCATTCCCCTCATCAGGCTTTTGCAGAAGAAGCTGGAGGCATTGAAGAAGGAGCTAAAAGGGAGCGATTCCGCTAGGCATGTGGGACTTGTGGATGCAGCCCTTAATTCGCTTAACAAGGATTCACGGGTGGTCAATCTGTTGAAATCAGAGCACTACATTTTGGCCACCGTGCTCGATCCTAGATTTAAAGCCTACCTTGGATCTCTCTTTCCGGCAGACACAAGTCTGCTGGGGTTGAAAGACCTGCTGGTGACAAAATTGTCAAGTCAAGCGGAACGCGACCTGTCAACATCTCCTCCTTCACATTCTCCCGCAACTGGGGGTGCGAGGAAAAGGCTCAGAATTCCGAGCCCACCCGCTGGCGGTGATGCAGGGCAGTCTGGAGCGACTGCTGATGCTGACATCTGGTCCGGACTGAAGGACCTGACAACGATTACGGACATGTCGTCTACTGTCACTGCATATGATTCTCTCAACATTGATAGAATGGTGGAGGATTATATGAGTGACCGCATCCAAGTAGGCACGTCACACAGTCCGTACTTATA
This sequence comes from Pseudophryne corroboree, assembly GCF_028390025.1. Classification (NCBI taxonomy): domain Eukaryota; kingdom Metazoa; phylum Chordata; class Amphibia; order Anura; family Myobatrachidae; genus Pseudophryne; species Pseudophryne corroboree. Next base: position 531,655,591 of record NC_086446.1, on the reverse strand, counting down.
CTGGCAGGAAAAAGAGGCAATTTGGAGGCCCTTGCACAAACTGGCTTTATTCTACCTAAGTTGCCCTCCCACAAGTGTGTACTCCGAAAGAGTGTTTAGTGCCGCCGCTCACCTTGTCAGCAATCGGCGTACGAGGTTACATCCAGAAAATGTGGAGAAGATGATGTTCATTAAAATGAATTATAATCAATTCCTCCGCGGAGACATTGACCAGCAGCAATTGCCTCCACAAAGTACACAGGGAGCTGAGATGGTGGATTCCAGTGGGGACGAATTGATAATCTGTGAGGAGGGGGATGTACACGGTGATATATCGGAGGGTGAAGATGAGGTGGACATCTTGCCTCTGTAGAGCCAGTTTGTGCAAGGAGAGATTAATTGCTTCTTTTTTGGGGGGGGTCCAAACCAACCCGTCATATCAGTCACAGTCGTGTGGCAGACCCTGTCACTGAAATGATGGGTTGGTTAAAGTGTGCATGTCCTGTTTTGTTTATACAACATAAGGGTGGGTGGGAGGGCCCAAGGACAATTCCATCTTGCACCTCTTTTTTCTTTTCTTTTTCTTTGCATCATGTGCTGATTGGGGAGGGTTTTTTGGAAGGGACATCCTGCGTGACACTGCAGTGCCACTCCTAGATGGGCCCGGTGTTTGTGTCGGCCACTAGGGTCGCTAATCTTACTCACACAGTCAGCTACCTCATTGCGCCTCTTTTTTTCTTTGCGTCATGTGCTGTTTGGGGAGGGTTTTTTGGAAGGGACATCCTGCGTGACACTGCAGTGCCACTCCAAGATGGGCCCGGTGTTTGTGTCGGCCACTAGGGTCGCTAATCTTACTCACACAGCTACCTCATTGCGCCTCTTTTTTTCTTTGCGTCATGTGCTGTTTGGGGAGGGTTTTTTGGAAGGGACATCCTGCGTGACACTGCAGTGCCACTCCTAGATGGGCCCGGTGTTTGTGTCGGCCACTAGGGTCGCTAATCTTACTCACACAGCTACCTCATTGCGCCTCTTTTTTTCTTTGCGTCATGTGCTGTTTGGGGAGGGTTTTTTGGAAGGGCCATCCTGCGTGACACTGCAGTGCCACTCCTAGATGGGCCCGGTGTTTGTGTCGGCCACTAGGGTCGCTAATCTTACTCACACAGCTACCTCATTGCGCCTCTTTTTTTCTTTGCGTCATGTGCTGTTTGGGGAGGGTTTTTTGGAAGGGACATCCTGCGTGACACTGCAGTGCCACTCCTAGATGGGCCCGGTGTTTGTGTCGGCCACTAGGGTCGCTTATCTTACTCACACAGCGACCTCGGTGCAAATTTTAGGACTAAAAATAATATTGTGAGGTGTGAGGTATTCAGAATAGACTGAAAATGAGTGTAAATTATGGTTTTTGAGGTTAATAATACTTTGGGATCAAAATGACCCCCAAATTCTATGATTTAAGCTGTTTTTTAGTGTTTTTTGAAAAAAACACCCGAATCCAAAACACACCCGAATCCGACAAAAAAAATTCGGTGAGGTTTTGCCAAAACGCGTTCGAACCCAAAACACGGCCGCGGAACCGAACCCAAAACCAAAACACAAAACCCGAAAAATTTCAGGCGCTCATCTCTACATTATACACTTTCCCGCCAGAGGTTAGGGCGCGTTGGGAAACACCCCCTAGGGTAGATAAGGCGCTCACACGCTTATCAAAACAAGTGGCGTTACCGTCTCCTGATACGGCCGCCCTCAAGGAACCAGCTGATAGGAAGCTGGAAAATATCCTAAAAAGTATATACACACATACTGGTATTATACTGCGACCAGCAATCGCCTCAGCCTGGATGTGCAGTGCTGGGGGGGCTTGGTCGGATTCCCTGACTGAAAATATTGATACCCTGGACAGGGACAATATATTATTGACTATAGAGCATTTAAAGGATGCATTTCTATATATGCGTGATGCACAGAGAGATATTTGCACTCTGGCATCAAGAGTAAGTGCGATGTCCATTTCTGCCAGAAGAGGGTTATGGACGCGACAGTGGTCAGGTGATGCGGATTCCAAACGGCATATGGAAGTATTGCTGTATAAAGGGGAGGAGTTATTTGGGGTCGGTCTATCGGACCTGGTGGCCACGGCAACGGCTGGGAAATCCACCTTTTTACCCCAGGTCACCTCTCAGCAGAAAAAGATACCGTCTTTACAGGCTCAGTCCTTTCGTCCCCATAAGGGCAAGCGGGCAAAAGGCCACTCATATCTGCCCCGGGGCAGAGGAAGGGGAAAAAGACTGCAGCAGACAGCCTCTTCCCACGAACAGAAGCCCTCCCCCGCTTCTGCCAAGTCCTCAGCATGACGCTGGGGCCTTACAAGCGGACTCAGGCACGGTGGGGGCCCGTCTCAAGAATTTCAGCGCGCAGTGGGCTCACTCGCAAGTGGACCCCTGGATCCTGCAGGTAGTATCTCAGGGGTACAAATTGGAATTCGAGACGTCTCCCCCTCGCCGGTTCCTGAAGTCTGCTTTACCAACGTCTCCCCCCGACAGGGAGGCGGTATTGGAAGCCATTCACAAGCTGTATTCCCAGCAGGTGATAATCAAGGTACCCCTCCTACAACAGGGAAAGGGGTATTATTCCACGCTGTTTGTGGTACCAAAGCCGGACGGCTCGGTGAGACCCATTTTAAATCTGAAATCCTTGAACACTTACATAAAAAGGTTCAAGTTCAAGATGGAGTCACTCAGAGCAGTGATAGCGAACCTGGAAGAAGGGGACTATATGGTGTCTCTGGACATCAAGGATGCTTACCTCCATGTCCCAATTTGCCCTTCTCACCAAGTGTACCTCAGGTTTGTGGTACAGAACTGTCACTATCAGTTTCAGACGCTGCCGTTTGGATTGTCCACGGCACCCCGGGTCTTTACCAAGGTAATGGCCGAAATGATGATTCTCCTTCGAAGAAAAGGCATCTTAATTATCCCTTAGTTGGACGATCTCCTGATAAGGGCAAGGTCCAGAGAACAGTTAGAGGTCGGAGTAGCACTATCTCAAGTAGTACTACGACAGCACGGATGGATTCTAAATATTCCAAAATCGCAGCTGATTCCGACGACACGTCTGCTGTTCCTAGGGATGATTCTGGACACAGTACAGAAAAAGGTGTTTCTCCCGGAGGAGAAAGCCAGGGAGTTATCCGACCTAGTCAGGAACCTCCTAAGACCAGGCCAAGTGTCAGTGCATCAATGCACAAGGGTCCTGGGAAAGATGGTGGCTTCTTACGAAGCGATACCATTCGGCAGATTCCACGCAAGAACTTTTCAGTGGGATCTGCTGGACAAATGGTCCGGATCGCATCTTCAAATGCATCAGCGGATAACCCTGTCTCCAAGGACAAGGGTGTCTCTCCTGTGGTGGTTACAGAGTGCTCATCTCCTAGAGGGCCGCAGATTCGGCATTCAGGATTGGGTCCTGGTGACCACGGATGCCAGCCTGAGAGGCTGGGGAGCAGTCACACAGGGAAAAAATTTCCAGGGCTTGTGGTCAAGCATGGAAACGTCACTTCACATAAATATCCTGGAACTAAGGGCCATTTGCAATGCCCTAAGTCAGGCAAGGCCTCTGCTTCAGGGTCAGCCGGTGTTGATCCAGTCGGACAACATCACGGCAGTCGCCCACGTAAACAGACAGGGCGGCACAAGAAGCAGGAGGGCAATGACGGAAGTTGCAAGGATTCTTCGCTGGGCGGAAAATCATGTGATAGCACTGTCAGCAGTGTTCATTCCGGGAGTGGACAACTGGGAAGCAGACTTCCTCAGCAGACACGATCTTCACCCGGGGGAGTGGGGACTTCACCCAGAAGTCTTCCACATGATTGTGAACCGTTGGGAAAAACCAAAGGTGGACATGATGGCGTCCCGCCTCAACAAAAAACTGGACAGATATTGCGCCAGGTCAAGGGACCCTCAGGCAATAGCTGTGGACGCTCTGGTAACACCGTGGGTGTACCAGTCAGTATATGTGTTCCCTCCTCTGCCTCTCATGCCCAAGGTACTGAGAATCATAAAAAGGAGAGGTGTAAAGACTATACTCGTGGCTCCGGATTGGCCAAGAAGGACTTGGTACCCGGAAATTCAAGAGATGCTCACGGAAGACCCGTGGCCTCTACCTCTAAGAAAGGACCTGCTCCAGCAGGGACCATGTCTGTTCCAAGACTTACCGCGGCTGCGTTTGACGGCATGGCGGTTGAACGCCGGATTCTGAAGGAAAAAGGCATTCCAGATGAAGTCATCCCTACCCTGATAAAAGCCAGGAAGGATGTAACTGTGCAACATTATCACCGTATTTGGCGTAAATATGTTGCGTGGTGTGAGGCCAGCAAGGCCCCTACAGAGGAATTTCAACTGGGTCGATTCCTGCAATTCCTGCAAACAGGACTGTCTATGGGCCTCAAATTAGGGTCCATTAAGGTTCAAATTTCGGCCCTGTCAATATTCTTCCAAAAAGAACTAGCTTCAGTTCCTGAAGTTCAGACGTTTGTCAAGGGGGTACTGCATATACAGCCTCCTTTTGTGCCTCCAGTGGCACCTTGGGATCTCAATGTAGTTTTGGGATTCCTAAAATCACATTGGTTTGAACCACTCACCACTGTGGACTTAAAATATCTCACATGGAAAGTGGTAATGCTGTTAGCCCTGGCTTCAGCCTGGCGTGTATCAGAATTGGCGGCTTTATCCTATAAAAGCCCTTACCTAATTTTTCATACGGACAGGGCAGAATTGAGGACTCGTCCTCAATTTCTCCCGAAGGTGGTTTCAGCATTTCACTTAAACCAGCCTATTGTGGTGCCTGCGGCTACTAGGGACTTGGAGGATTCCAAGTTGCTGGACGTAGTCAGGGCCCTGAAAATATATGTTTCCAGGACGGCTGGAGTCAGAAAATCTGACTCGCTGTTTATCCTGTATGCACCCAACAACCTGGGTGCTCCTGCTTCTAAGCAGACGATTGCTCGTTGGATTTGTAGTACGATTCAGCTTGCACATTCTGTGGCAGGCCTGCCACAGCCAAAATCTGTAAAAGCCCATTCCACACGGAAAGTGGGCCCATCTTGGGCGGCTGGCCGAGGGGTCTCGGCTTTACAACTTTGCCGAGCAGCTACTTGGTCAGGGGCAAATACGTTTGCAAAATTCTACAAATTTGATACCCTGGCTGAGGAGGACCTGGAGTTCTCTCATTCGGTGCTGCAGAGTCATCCGCACTCTCCCGCCCGTTTGGGAGCTTTGGTATAATCCCCATGGTCCTTTCGGAGTCCCCAGCATCCACTAGGACGTTAGAGAAAATAAGAATTTACTTACCGATAATTCTATTTCTCATAGTCCGTAGTGGATGCTGGGCGCCCATCCCAAGTGCGGATTGTCTGCAATACTTGTACATAGTTATTGTTACAAAAATCGGGTTATTATTGTTGTGAGCCATCTTTTCAGAGGCTCCTCTGTTATCATGCTGTTAACTGGGTTCAAATCACAAGTTGTACGGTGTGATTGGTGTGGCTGGTATGAGTCTTACCCGGGATTCAAAATCCTTCCTTATTGTGTACGCTCGTCCGGGCACAGTATCCTAACTGAGGCTTGGAGGAGGGTCATAGGGGGAGGAGCCAGTGCACACCAGGTAGTCCTAAAGCTTTTACTTTTGTGCCCAGTCTCCTGCGGAGCCGCTATTCCCCATGGTCCTTTCGGAGTCCCCAGCATCCACTACGGACTATGAGAAATAGAATTATCGGTAAGTAAATTCTTATTATTTCTCTATAGAGAACATAAATAAAATACAAATATACATATATATGTAAAAAATACACATATATATATATATATATATAATAATAGGTGTCCTATAGCCATAAATTGCCATGTTGTTTTGATTTCCAAAAATTGACAGTTACTAAAATAGCCATGATCTTATAATTACCATAACGGAAGAAACCTTGAAAAAATATATATATATACATAAATGAATATACATAAATAAAATATCAGAGTGAAAACAATTTCTTTCAATCAATCCCTAAAACTATAAGGAGACAAAAATTCGGTATAGAAGCAGACATGTGTTTTATCAGCATAAACTACTGGATCATAGTCTATCATGTTGGCCGCACCACTAGAACATTAAATGTTCGGTTTTTGGAACATAGAAGATTTTTAATTAATGAGAATAGAACACATAGTCTACAGTGTCATTTTAGAATGTGCCCTAAGGGGATCCTTAAAGATATAAAAGTACAAGCCATTGAACAGATTTCTCCATCCGCCAGAGGAGGGGACAGATTTTCAAAGTTATGTCGTAAAGAGGCATTTTGGATATTCAAACTTGGAACCATGACCCCTTTAGGTCTTAATGACACCATAGAGCTCAATAATATTTAAATCTCCCTCTCTCCCCCTTTCTTTCCCTTTCTTTTCTTCCTTTCCTTCCCATTTAATGGATATAGCTTTATTCTTTATTCGATCCAATTCATCTTGATATATGGTTGTATAGAGTATGGCTTTGGATGTAGTTGAATATTGGAGCATCATCTTTGGATTTGAGTCTTTATAGGAATAGAAATCAGAGTAATATGCAGCATTAACAATTTTTGACTAGAATTTGCTGTGATAGACTATGATCCAGTAGTTTATGCTGATAAAACACATGTCTGCTTCTATACCGAATTTTTGTCTCCTTATAGTTTTAGGGATTGATTGAAAGAAATTGTTTTCACTCTGATATTTTATTTATGTATATTCATTTATGTATATATATATATTTTTTCAAAGTTTCTTCCGTTATGGTAATTATAAGATCATGGCTATTTTAGGAACTGTCCATTTTTGGAAATCAAAACAACATGGTAATTAATGGCTATAGGACACCTATTATTATATATATATGTGTATTTTTTACATATATATGTATATTTGTATTTTATTTATGTTCTCTATAGAGAAATATATACTTTTAAAGAATCATCTGTGGAGTCTCTCTCATGCGACTATATTAAGTGAAAAAGATTAGATCAACTAGCTCCAGCTGTCTATACACAAGAGTGTTTTAATTTTAACAAGTGTCTGTTGGTATAAATCATCTGATATAGTTTTTAATTAGTGGAGCAACACCAGACATGTGTCTTAGTAATTGGAGGGCTCCGGTGTATAAAGATACCCAAAACCATGGAGGCGGTACTTCTGATGAAACAGCCCCTGTGCTCGAGGCTGAGAAACGCGTCAAGCATCCCGCCCGACGTCTTGTCCGGTATCCTGGGTATTCAACACCAACATACCCGCAGCACATTCAGCGGTTCCTACCACGGAAGCACGAGCGAACGGCTCTCGACTTTGATCAGCCGCGAACGGCTCTCTGGTCTTGATCAGCCGCGCTCTGAAGTGGTCTTGTGAAGCGCAGTCTTCATCCAGTGTTATTGACACCTCCTTCTGTGCCGCTGTTTAGCGGTGTGGACAGCCGGCGCCCACCATCAGGAGAGTGCCTATGAAAATTTCCTTCATAGAAAGGCCGGGTAAGCTTTATTACATGAGACTGCACAAATAGCGATTCAGCTTTAAAGTAACTGCACACTTATGGAATATGTATATCTAAGCTACCCGTAGAAAATTTGCCTTCATCTGGATGAGATTGTAATCATACAAACTGATCACCAATTTCTAACACTCCATTGTGGATGGACTTCCTAAACAGCATCTAAGGAACTCATGTGAATTAATTAGCCCATGCATGGAGCTTAACCCTCCAAGTACCAATATAGAATTGCTGCAGCATTCATTGGAAATATAAGTGGTTATGTTCCTGTTAGGTGTTACCATTTGTAATCATTAAATGGTTGGTGTATACTATATGTTTAATACTCCAGGATAAGCGGTCTTTTTCACTGAAATTGTGTCAGTTATTTTTAATACAGGTTGAGTATCCCATATCCAAATATTCCGAAATACGGAATATTCCGAAATACGGACTTTTTTGAGTGAGAGTGAGATAGTGAAACCTTTGTGTTTTGATGGCTCAATGTACACAAACTTTGTTTAATACACAAAGTTATTAAAAATATTGTATTAAATGACCTGCAGGCTGTGTGTATAAGGTGTATGTGAAACATAAATGAATTGTGTGAATGTAGACACACTTTGTTTAATGCAGAAAGTTATAAAAAAATATTGGCTAAAATGACCTTCAGGCTGTGTGTATAAGGTGTATATGTAACATAAATGCATTCTGTGCTTAAATTTAGGTCCCATTGCCATGATATCTCATTATGGTATGCAATTATTCCAAAATACGGAAAAATCCCATATCCAAAATACCTCTGGTCCCAAGCATTTTGGATAAGGGAGACTCAACCTGTAATAAATTTTATTAGACTGTTTAATGGTAGCGCTTCTCTGAGTGTTTATTATTCCAATAATTATGATGACTCCCAGGATACAAATGAGAAACTTCCCCACATAATGACATTTTGAGCCCACTCTTCTAAACCTGAGAACCATTTGCGTGGGTTCAACCATGAGACCCAGCCGGTCAGTTCATTACCCACAGTCGCTAAGGTAAGGTTGTGCTTCCTCCTGAACTCCCACTTCAACTGCAAGATCTCGTCCATCTTCTGATCGGGGTCGTCAGTGCTGTTCGTAATATATGTACAGCACTTCACTCCATATTGAGTTGCCAGAGTAACACAGTACCCACCTGTCACGGCTGTGACGTAATTAAGGACCATCCTGTGCTGGATCAGTTCCTTCTTGTAGGATTGTAACTCCCTTCCTGTATACCTGAAGGTGTCATCATACATCTCAATGATATTATCTATCAAGTTTGCTAGCGCATGGATATACCTATAATTTATAGTTCCTATGGCAGTACGGGTGATGTCTAATGCGAGAAGGAACTGAATCCCGGTGGATTCGTGGATCAAATCAGAGGCTGCGTGCTCTGCCCTATCTATGAGGTGTCTCTTGATGATGTGTTCATAGTGAGTATGAGTATAAGGAGCCTGAGCACTGCGGAGAACGTCTTTCATTTTATCGTGGGTTATGGTCATGACCTCCGGTAGTACTCTCCCAATATAACACAATCCCTCAGAGCTCGGGGCAAGCCACTTGTAGGCTTTTCTCCCACATATAAAATAGGCATCATCTGGGAGAACATAGGGGACGAAATGTAACATCACCATATTGCAAACTTTCCATGTAAAGAAACCGATCCCTAGTTCTCTCATTTGCTCAGTACAAGTATCGGGCTGGATGATATGGGCACAATACCCTGACAATACTTTTCCAACCCACATGGTCTTGCTTTCACGTGTATACCTATACCGAAAATACCTCCCACTGTTGGCTATCTGGCGTACAAGTTCAGAGTCAATAGGTATCTCATCAGCTCTATGTGAAAAAGTCATTGTCTGGTTATTCCACGTCACTTCCCAATTTCCTGGTTTTTGGTAACTGGAAATATTAAAACACAATAAGGACCTGTCTACATGGTACTGGTGGAGCTTCAAGCTAGGGGGCCTGGAGATATTGAATTTCTTGTCCACCGGCCTCCCACCCCGTAATTCGAGTACCTCATCTATTGCTAAAGGGTATGGTACTAATCCTGGCTTACTCTGACCTTGAGGTACCTGTGAGCACACCCAGCATTCTGTCTGGTTTAAGACCTTACCCACTAGTGAGTGGTAATCACTCAACGGATGGCGGTCCATGCCAATATTAAGGTTGGACATACATCTCTGGATGCACCCATCCTCGACTATATTCTCACAATTCCTACAAATACAATATTCATCAGACAATAACCCTTCACATTGCCTCCGAGCTCAATGACTACCAGAGCGCTTACTGATACCAGCCTTTACTCGAGTGATGTGTTGCTCCTGAGATCCTACAAATTCGTATTCGCCATCAGAACCCATTCCAGATCCCTGCTCGACCTCTCTGGGACCCTCACCAAAACAAATTGTCCTGATCAAAAACAGAATTACTAGCAGAACCCGAAACGCAGTCTCTTGTGAAAGATCCATTTCGTTAGGGGAAAGAAGGAAAATAAGGAGGAGAAAAGAAATGAAAATCCAGGGGGGGGGGGGGGTGAAAAAAGAAAATGGTGCGACAACCGTCCTTGGTCTTGTTACTCTCCGCGCTCAGGTGCCTTTCAACAGTCCTGCCTCTCAACTTTGCCGGAACAAACACTCTAGTGATACGAGGTTCTCTTCACCTTGCTCTTTGTCACGAGTTCTCTCCGGGTCAGAGACCTTCTTGCAGTGGGACGAGTGGACCCACGTCTCTCTTTCGGCTACCTTTAATGCTGTCGTGCTGGTTAACAAGACTTGGTATGGTCCTTCCCACCTGTCTATGAGGCAACCTGAGCGTAAGAAATTTTGAATCATCACATAATCCCCAGGCTCAATGTCATGACAATTACTGTTCGGTAGGTCAGGAATCACCAGCTTTAGATTTCTTTGTTGATTTCTCAGCTGCTGGCTCATCCCAACCAAATATTTCACAGTCACTTCATTATTGCATTTCAAATCATCCTGGAGGTCTATCATTACATGAGGTTGTCGACCAAAAAGAATTTCAAAGAGTGACAAGTTAAGTGGAGACCTGGGAGTGGTTCTGATGCTGTACAACACTAGTGGCAAAGCTTCTGGCCACAGCAATCCAGTTTCAGCCATCACTTTGCTCAGCTTGTTCTTAATAGTGCTGTTCACACTCTCTACCTTTGCACTCGCCTGTGGCCGGTACGGAGTATGCAGCTTGCTATTAATTCCCATCAGTTTGCACATGACCTGAAAGACTTCACCTGTAAAATGGGTACCCCTATCACTTTTAATCATTCTAGGGATACCATATCTACACACAAATTCCTGCACAATTTTCTTTGCAGTGAACACAGCAGTATTTGTGGCAGCAGGGAATGCTTCTACCCAGTTGGAAAATACATCAATACATACTAACACATTTTTCAAATTCCTACAGGGTGGTAACTGTATGAAATCGATTTGTATTACCTGAAAAGGTCCGTCTGTCGGTGCACACCAGTAGGCTCTTACCAGCTTGCACATACCCTCTTTGCCCAGATGAGTCAGACCGTGTGCCGCCTCAGCTAGACTTGGAAGATATGCTCTGGGGGCCACCGGCTTACCGTGTCCACCTGTCCAAAGTCCTGAGGACTCCTGACCATACCCCTTCGACTTCCAGACCTCCTTTTCCTGAAAGGAACACAAATTTTGCATTTCAATTAACTGTTGTGTGTTGACCGTGTTAAATGTCATCAGTGATGTGATGTTCGTCTGTATGGGGGTGCTTGCTGCTGATTTAGCAGCTTCGTCTGCCCGGCGGTTACAAAGTGAAATTGGGTCTTGGTTGTAAGTGTGTGCTTTGCACTTGATAACAGCCACTCTGTCTGGTTCCTGTATTGTTGTCAGAAGCCTTTTGATGTGGGATGCATGCGCTACAGGTCTGCCAGCTGCCGTCATGAAATTTCTGAGGCGCCATAGGGCCCCAAAATCATGCACCACTCCAAAGGCATACCTAGAGTCTGTGTATATATTAGCTGACTTGCCCTTTGCCAATTCACACGCTCTGGTTAGGGCAACCAACTCAGTAACTTGTGCTGAGTGCGGTGGGCCAAGGGGTTCAGCTTCTATGATACCTTCGTCATCTACAACTGCATATCCAGTGCACAAGTCTCCCAATTCCGTCTGTCTGTGGCAACCACTGTCAGTGTAGAAGGTAAAGTCTACTCCTTCCAGTGGGTTGTTACTGATGTCAGGTCTCGCAGTGAAAGTTTGATTCAGGTATTCCATACAATCATGCGTATCAGTATCTGCACTAAATCCTCCTTCACCATCATTCTCATCCTTCACCCTTTGTGCCTGTCCAGGCACACTTAGCAAGTAGGTTGCAGGATAAAGTGAGCTGCATCTCTTAATGGTGATGTTTACCGGGGCCATCAGTGATAATTCCCACTTTGTAAACCGAGCAGATGAGACATGTCTGGTTTGGGCGGAGTTTAGTAAAGCTGATACTGCATGAGGTGTATGGATGGTCAGGTCGTGTCCTAACACTACATCCTCGCTTTTACTTACTAGCAAAGCTATCGCTGCAACACTTCGCAAGCAAGTGGGGAGAGACCGCGCTACAGTGTCCAACTGTGCACTGTAGTAAGCTACCGGTCTGCTGGCATCACCATGTCTCTGTGTTAAGTCTCCTGCCGCGCACCCAGCACTTTCAGCACCGTACAATTCGAAGGGCTTCTCATAATCTGGCATACCTAATGCAGGTGCCTGTGATAGACACTGTTTGAGTCTCTCAAACACCAGTTCGGACTCATCTGTGTGAGAGATCCGTTCCGGTTTAAGCCAGTATAGAGAACCCTGCAATCCAGTTTCAACAGTACCCACACATTCCAAGGAAAGTGTGGATCTGTTGCTGAGTTTGTGGCAGAGTCATGTCGCGAATCGCCTGTATTCTATCAGCGGTGAGGTGTCTAAGTCCTTGAGTCAAGCAATGTACCAAATATTTGACCCTGGACCGGCACAACTGCAACTTATCCTTTGAAACCTTGTGTCCTGTATGGGAAAGATGAAACAGAAGCTGTTTCATATCTTTCAAGGATGATTCGAGTGAGTCAGAACACAGCAATAAGTCATCGACATACTGTATTAGTACTGATCCACTCTCAGGTTGAAAGGATTGTAAACAGTCATGAAAGGCCTGAGAGAAAATACTCGGGCTGTCAATGAAAACTTGGGGGAGACAAGTCCAGGTGTACTGTACTCCCCTGTATGTAAAGGCAAAAAGGTATTGGCTGTCAGGGTGTAGAGGGACAGAAAAGAAAGCAGAACAGAGGTCAATGACGGTGAAGAATTTTGCAGTAGAGGGAATTTGCATGAGGATGACAGCTGGATTGGGCACTACGGGGAATTGACTCTCAACTATCTTGTTTATCCCCCTTAGATCCTGCACTAGCCTGTAACCCCTCCCCCCACTCTTTTTCACGGGGAAGATGGGACTATTGGCGGTGCTGGACGTCCTGACTAGGATGCCCTGCTGTAGCAGTCGCTCTATGACAGGGTACACTCCTAACTCTACCTCTGGCTTCAGAGGACACTGAGGGATTTTTGGAGCTATCCTACCATCTTTTACTTGTACTGCTACTGGAGCTACATTCGCCATCAATCCAGTGTCCTGTCCATCTTTGGTCCAAAGGGAACCCGGTATTTGCGAGATCATTTCCTCTACCTTTGATGGACACGTGTCTATAACAGTAGAATGCAACATTAGCCTTTGAGGGGTGTCTAGTATATCTTGTGCTTCTTGAGCATGGTTCTCAGGAATATCTAAAACGACACCCTCAGGAGTACAGTATATGACACACCGCATTTTACACAATAGATCTCTGCCGAGTAGATTAGTTGGAGCCGATGCAGCCAGCAGAAAAGAATGTTTGGTTTGAAAGGGCCCTATCGTAATCTCTGCAGGTCTACTCAAAGGGTATTGTTGCACCGTTCCTGTTACTCCCATTGCCTAAATCATTTTTCCCGTGGTCTTTACACCTGATGTGGAATTCAACACTGACCTGGCTGCTCCTGTGTCTACAAGAAAAGGTAATGGTACACCAGCTACATCAACCGTACCTCAGGTTCACTACCAAGGCTAGCAATCAACTTCACTGGCTGCAGACTACAGGTGTGGCCCAACCCCTATTGTGTAGTGGGACCCTCCCGCAGCGCATTGGCAGCTACGATATGTGAGGGGGATAGCTGTGAATCTTCGGAGGCCTGCCAGTCTCTCCTTGGTGGGTACCTCCTTGTTTCCCCTGCATGTGGCTCGTAACTTCTCCTATGTGGTCCCTAATCCCAATTATGTGAATTGTAGTGTGGTTCGTATTCAGGTCTAGGGGGTCTGTATACGTTATGTGTCCTACTGCTCCTACAATCCTGGGCAAAATGTTCTTCCTTTTTACAAATGTAACATATTCTCGGTCTTTTCCAAACAGCAGGGGTCTGGGGTTTTGGCTGATGGGGTTTTGCTGTAAGAGCCTGTATACTTACCGTCATCAGCTTATCCCCTTGCGACTCCCTGTGCTTACTGATGTTCCGATCATGCTCGACAGCGGACTCTCTCAACGCAGCCACTGAGATACCTCTCCAATTAGGTAGAGAGGTTTGCACCCTTGTTCTCAATGCCTTCTTTAACCCGTCCATTAATACTGAAACAGCTACCTCCCTATGGTGTGCATTATCTTTATTGTCCTCAATCCCAGTGTATCTAGCTATTTCCTGCAGTGCCCGATGGAAATATTCGGATGCCATTTCACCTTCCTTTTGTCTTATGGAGAAGATTTTATTCCATTTGACAACAGTAGGGAAGTACACTCCTAATTGCAGATTGATTTGCCGTACATTCTCCTGATTGTATTCATCAGTGAGAGGTACCAATGCATCTAACTTACAATCTGTTATGAATTTCGTGGTGTCAATATTTGAGGGTAAACACACCCGTAGCACTGTTCGACAATCTTTATTTGTGGGCTCATGGGCATTACCTAACTCTTTAATGAACTTCTGGCATCCGACTAGATCTTTTCTGGGATCGGGAAATTCTGACATAATTGACCTTATCTCTGCTCGGGACCAAGGACAATGCATGGCAATGTTCCTGATGGGAGTTACTCCCTGAGCGTCAGTCTTCCCATTAAGGACTGCAATCACCCTGACAGGATTTAATTCAATTACATCATTCTGGTTTGACTCTATAATGTGAGGAGCTATTGTCTCTGCATAGTGTATGGTGCCGTACTTACCTGTGGACACGACCTCACTTATCCCTCTGCTAGGGGGCCTTGTTACAACCCTTGGTGGTTGGGCTGTGCCCCCCTGAGTATCCTGTATGGTGGCTGCTAGAGAGAGTGCCGATATCGTGCTGGGTTCATCTTCTTGCTCACAGTCTTGGGGAAAATTTAAAATGGGATACAGCTGGCAAGGGTTAGCGTTAGTACATTTATCAATTACTTTCCTATCCTGTACCAATGCACCATTGCTTGTAGTCACTTTCACCCTATCAACATATGGTGGTGGTGCGGTCACCATTGTTTTCCCGCTAGGTTTGGAACCTGCTAATTCCCTGCTAAAACCTGCTAATTGAACGAGCTAATTCCCTTTGCACATCCCCCTCTTGCTGCCACAGATTTAAACAATCTGTATGTCTAATCCTTTGTTTTCTGGATTTTATCAGACATATCCTTATCCTTAAGTTCTGTAATACCTCTGATTCAAAGCTGCCCACCCTAGGGAATGATATCCTATCTTTGTCAGTCACACGTACCCATTTGTCACAATAAACTTCAGCGTGTGGACCATATTTCTCAAACATGATAAACCTTGCTCACCCTTTTGGCCTCAATTCTTCAGCCTGAACCCTGCGTAAACGTCTCTCACTTGAGCAACTGACTCCCATGTTTGTGGGTCTTTTTAATAACTAAAAATTCCCACAAATACCAAAATACTCAATGCAAGTAGACGGTGGAAGTGTCTCCGAGCGCCTTCCACTCGCTCTCGCCCACGTTGGCCAGTACTACGATACACTGTTGATAGCGGAAGGCAATGTACCCAACTTAGGGCTCCTATAAGACCTTACAGCACCGTGATTTCTCTCGGTGGAGGTTCTGTTGGAATATTTTCCTGAGAGAGGCAGCGAAAAATTCCTTTTCAGTATCTTTCCACTGGAATTTTTTTGTATGGTGAAAAACAGAGAAATTAGATAACTATTGTTCACCCTTTCCAGTGGAAGCCCACCAGGGAGATTTCCCGATGTTATCAAAGAAAAACCCCTTTGTCTATA
This sequence comes from Pseudophryne corroboree, assembly GCF_028390025.1. Classification (NCBI taxonomy): domain Eukaryota; kingdom Metazoa; phylum Chordata; class Amphibia; order Anura; family Myobatrachidae; genus Pseudophryne; species Pseudophryne corroboree. The sequence goes on along the minus strand of NC_086446.1, from coordinate 531,639,740 downwards.
CAATCACATCTGCGTATGCTTTTCCACAGCGCATATGACACAATGGTATCACGTCGTGCTGTGCAGAACACACGGACATGCGATGCAATCGCACAGCCTATAGATACTAGTTATCTATATGCCCTACGATTGCTGTAGACCACTTGAAACACTTAGACCACTCTAGATCACCTAGTTGTATGGGACATCTAGACCACTCCAGATCACCTAGACCACCTAGTTCTGATCACGCAAGGTAGCGAACCCTACGCCACCGGGCCTCTACTAACCCAGTGTTCCACGACGGGATCCCGAATTCCCGGGTTCAGCTCCACTCACTCCGCTTTCACTCACTCAAATACAGCTTGTTTTTCTTTTCTGTACAGAAATTTTTTCACTCTTTCTGATCAGCAGCTTTTCCCCCAGAGGCAATACAGTTTAAACAAAAGTCTTATACTAATCTGCTTTTGAAACCGGATAGTTACTGTATGTGCTATTGTAGCATGGCTACTATCCCACCTTTTAATTGAACGAAAACTATCATGTAATTTGTACTTAGTGTCCGCACTCTTACGCACTTTGCGTAAACACGCGACTGTGAGTGCCTTTTACGCTGCGTGCGTGGTCCTGTACTTTGTCCAAGCCACGTGTACAAAACGTGCATCTACAATAAAACAAATCACAGAGTCTCTATAAATGTGAGCAATACTAACTATAATCACTCACTAGCACAACCCACGCTTGTTCTGTGTAACCCTTTATGACTGAGCTAGACCTGCGTGTTGTGCTTTATACTTACTTCCTTAAATACTTTTATTTCAAATTTAACTATATAGCAATAAATGTATCCGATTTCACACAGATCTAAAAAAATCTAGCAATCTAAACCTTGCGGCAACAATATGTGAGAGGGTATGCAAAGTATCGGTGCCCTTTGTGTACGCTTTTGGCGCCAAAGAAAACTTACACAGAGATTTTTTTAAATAGCTTTTTTCCTGTTTACCTACGGGTTCTATCAGCACCTCTGCAGACCAGACAGAGCAGACGCAATCTAACAGCACACAAATAGGGTTTTTAGAACATCCACCAACCAGGAAAAGGTTACGTAGATAACTTTCCACTCTTTGCTGATAGATTAAGTCTGCTATGACCTGCTAGCCTGTGAGCATGTGAAAACCGGATGAGCTCCCAATTGTAAACATCGATTTACATACAGGACTAAAAGCAACACTTTAAAAACACATTAAATACACTTTAAAATGGAGCCGCTGTGGCCGCTTGTGATCAAATCTTAGCCTACGTACTTTTTACACCGTTAGCGTACAAAGCCCCGTACTGTGTACGTACTTTGCGTACAAATGCCACGCTGGCTGTACAAAGTACACACAGTGCGTACACACCCAAATACATGCCGTGAGCACTCTGCAGCTGCACGTGTGACTGAAATACACTTATAACCTTAGCAGGGAAGAGACACGACACCAGATTGTATTTAAGATGCTGGGTTCCGACACACCAACATATAACTGCTGAAAGGGGGTTACAATAAACAACAATACAATACAATAGAAATATGGCTACAGTCAATGGTACATATGTTTTGGTTTCACCTGCGCTTCCCGGCTCGGTCCTCAGTCATCAGGGTAGATGACCTTCAGAGTCTGTGTGGGACCAGGCATGCAGCTGGCTTTTTATACAATAGTCCAAAACCTAACACAGTGGAAACTGTAATCTTTTTGTCCATTGGACACAGGGATGGTCATTTACAGTACAGGAGAGGTCATAGGTCGGTTTGAATAGGTGGGCGATGTCTGTTCCAGGTGCACTTGCAGATGGTCTCCTCTGGGTTCCCGCCGCATACCAAGTGTACAGTAAATACAGTTAATATTTATATTCTGCTCCTGCGCATAACTATTCGCAGGAGCATTCGATCTTCTGCAAACCAACACCGGAATATTGCCCTTAATATATCCTACAGCTGGGTACCAAACACCACCTTATAACCTAGTTCTGTCCCCTCCTATCCTGTAAAGGGTAATCCCTTTGTTCTTATACCATTTAAACTAGTGTAACTTGCTGGTGTGGTGCAGGGAGACTATGTGTGCATTGTGAACTATTTGGATTAAATATGTAATGTGTGTTTATGGCTTTTCCATGCGTTTACAAACACTACCGTAATTACCCATACCACGCGCTAATACGCAGGACCGCGGGAGCGACCATACGCAAATTGCAAATATGTGCACGCACGACAGAGCAAGTACGCACACGGAGGCTATCTGTGTGTAGTTTGTACGTGATGTGTGTACTGCAATATTTTTCGACTTCGACAGTACCATTAGACAGACTACTCTGGGTACACACCTAAAGATTTATCTGTGTGGTCAGAACAAAAATCTGGTAATGTATGGGCACAAATGACAATCAACTATTTGCTCCCAAATGCTGGAAAATGGTCAAAAATGATTGTTTGGATAAATTTGTTAATTTAAACAGATTTAACCAATTTGTTTGAATGATCATTGTCTGTTTTCAAGTGCTTTGGAGCCAATGGTTGATTGTCATTTGCTTCCATACATTTACCAGATTTTTGTTTCCACCAGACAAATTGGAAAGATAAATCTTTAGGTGTGTAAGAATTCTATGTAAATTTGAGCAAGATAAACATTTTCAATCTTGTTTGAGTTTAAATGGCTACATTGTATGGTATTTTAATTGTTTTCCACGTGGGTAGCAAAGTTATACTTCTAACTCCAAACAGTATGTTCGCTGTTCAAGTTAAAATACCTTTAAAAAACTATTAAATGTAGTCTTTAATCTAAAACAGACACATTTTAAATTGTAATGTGCTTTAAACTGTGAACTTCAAACCACACCTACCAAACCCAAATCAAATGGCAGAGTTGAGGGGGAGGAGTCAGGGAAATACCATAAGAGCACATTTTGAATTGGGGGGAAATATGGTCTTCCAAAATTAGTTAATAAAACATTTAATATTTATTGGACCACTATACAACGTTTGGCGTAACTAAGCTTATAGGTAACATCTGCTAAATCAGGCTCACTTGGTTGCAGATAAAAATTACACAGCAGAGATGCTGCTGCATCATAAGAGTTTATTTTCCTGTGATGAACAGATTAATATGTTTCCTTTTATTGCAGTATTGTCAGTGTTGTTAAGTATTACCCATAATGCTTTATAATTTTGACATTTACATTTACATTGAGACACATTTGCATTATTTTAATTATATTGTCTTTCCTTTTAGTATGATGTTGCCTATGCGGGAAAAATAAGGGTAATCAGTGATTCTTTTTGTTTCCCCTTGGGAACTAAAGTAAATTCTGGAGCAGAACCATGTTAGATTTATTATTTATTATCTTAATTGATGGATAAAAATTCAGTGTAATAATTATACCTAAATTAATTAGTTAACAAACTAGGTAATTATATGCAATATTATTAATACTATATTACTTGGCATGCAATAGGAGTGCTAATTCAGATAAGAGTCACCCTTCCTAAATAACATTGGGACTCATTTTGGGTTAAAACCCATAGATTGGAAATCATTGGATTAAACCTTTAGTGTAACGAGAGCTGTAGTTATTACAAAGCAATAATATTTAATACAGTACAGATTGTGGTTTTTGCTAATGAAATGTTGCAAGGTTAAATATGCTTAGTTTTATTCACTAAAATAAAAGGATGAAGAAATAATATACAGGAAATCTTCCATATGCAATGTGGTAGCATGGCAAGCAGAAGGCAAAATATTTTACCGATATGTTAATGCAATGGAGACAGAAGGACCAGAAAGTAGACAATTATTACCCAAACACAGAGTCTAATGCAACAGAGACCGAAGGACCAGAAAGTAGACAATCATTACCGAAACACAGAGTCTAATGCAATGGAGACAGAAGGACCAGAAAGTAGACAATCATTACCGAAACACAGAGTCTAATGCAATAGAGACAGAATGACCAGAAAGTAGACAATCATTACCAAAACACACAGTCGAGGGGGGAGGACACTGAGGACATTATTACCATTATAATCTCCTTTAGATATTAAGCTTCAATTCACAGTTTGCATTTAAACGCGTCACCACTCAACCATTAAAAATGTACAAACCCTCTTTTTAACTAGTGTGCAATGATCCACCATCAATTAAATGCTGGAACCATACATACTCTACTAAAGCCAGGAAGAAGGTAAATAGGGCTAATGCGAATACAGATTGGGGCATTAGAGACGATGACTGCCAGTGGCCAATTCCATGCAGTAATAGAATGTTAAGGATCTGGATACCAAGACAGTTCATAGGAAAAATATAGCTAAAATTACATTACACTAATCACAAACATCTGCTACACACTGCTACAACTATAACATGAATAAGAATAAGTGGTTTAGCTTCTGTAAGCAACAGAATGATGGTGCATGTCATTCCATCCTTTTCAAACTTTAATGATACACGGTGCAGATATATATGTATGCCCATCCATCCATCCATCCATCCATCCATCCATCCATCCATCCATCCATCCATCCATCCATCCCACCTAGGGCCTGTGTAGTTTGATACTCTTAAGTAGTTGACAAACAGCTCTTTCCTTACACTTATTGAACTAAAGAAGCACTCTGCTCAGTCCATCTCTAGGATCCCGGCTGCCATTTCTCACCAGAAGAATTCATAAGACGTTTCTTTCTGTTCAGGTCACCCTGGAATTTTCTGGCGAAGAGGCCAAGCGAGCAAAGAGGTGCTGAGTGCTGGGAATGGCAGGATGTTTAGATGTTGTTTGGAGCACACTATTAATCGGTTTGTAGCAAATGCAGTGACGAGAGCCAAGTGCATTACAAAAGCCATTAGTCTGACCCCCTCACGAGCACATCGTACTGCCTGCAGAGAATGTGAGACTAGTAGAAGGGTGACATCATACTCTCACATTAAAGGTTCTCCCCTGAGACATGCCAGTTCTGCATAAGATCAGACGTGAAATAAATTTAGTGCCCTATAATGTACAATTTCACTTTTGCACTCTACGTCTTACTTTAATTGCTATCATTTATTCATGTAGCACCAACTATATTCAACAGCATTGTAACATAAACAAAAATGATACACGATTAATTTTGACTGAAATTAGATATAGTGGGCCCTACAGGGCAAAATCTGACCATGTCTAAGAATTGGGATGTTTTGAGAAAGAAACAGCATATTGGATTATATACTGAAATACATGCCCAGACTGAGAAGTATGAGTGTAGCTGGGAAGGGGAACATTGGGAGCATGTAATAAAAATATATTTGTGCAGGCCTGGTTGTGCCTCCTCAACCCAGAGGTTCTAAACCTTTGTCAGACAACTGCTGCCTCATTTTTGTGTTTCATTGACAAACCAAGGGTGTTACAAAGAAAACAGAATCACATGCCTCACAACCATCTTGAAATTTGGGACATGCTCTACCACATCTCCAGGGGTATGGCACCAGATTCCAATGGTTGGGATCTCAGTGGTCACATGACCAACACTGGCATACCGACCCTGAGAATGCCGGCAGGAGAAGGGGTAATTTTTTTTTACCACCCTCCTGCCCCCTACTGTAACCCTACATTTTCTGGGGTAGCAGTTAGGGCTAAGACAAGTGGGGGTGGCAGCTAGGGCTAAGACTCTGAGGGGGGGAGGGACTATTGCTAAAAGTGGTGTCAAAATTCCAGCATCAGTCACATGACTGCAGGCATTCCCAGTCCAGGATGCTAACCACATCCCATCTCCAGACATAAACCAAACCTCAATATGACTATGTCTAATCCCTTTGTCCTTTGACAGGACCCTTAATCATGACTGTTACCAGGGTTGATCATAATTAAATGTGAATATGTTTGGAAAACCAAATGAACAACAGCCAGTTACTTTACTATACAACTAGAATGGCAGGGCATATTTATCAGAGGGTGATAGGGCTTACTTTCACCAATACAAATATATAAGAGGGGATTCTGACTGCAATAACCCTGCTTTTGATAAAACTTGCAAGCTTTTGCTGGTAACAGCTTGTCCATGCTAAGCTAATACAAGTATCTGTCATCTATTTATCTCAGAATAACTATAATAGCATGCCACCCAACTATCCTAAATACAGCGGGAAAGTCCCACTAATTGGACACTGTCCCTCCCACTGGTTGCAGTGTCCCGCAGGCGGGGAGGCAGACTGGGAGAGTCAGTGATCACCACTTCTCTGCTCTGCTGGTGATCACTAAATACATGCCGCGCGCACGGCATCTATCAGCACAGGGAGGACTAGCTGAGGGCAGCCCAGCAAGCGTTGGGCACGACCCCAAAATGATGAAAATGGGGGTCGTGTCACTAGGCCACACCCTCAACCCGAGGCCCATCCACTCCGCTGAGGCCATGTCCGCTTTTTTGCCCGCAGCCGCGGGCTCCACTGGGCATGCTTGAGATCTCTCTATTATCGGGAGATCTCATAAGCAGCCCGGAGCCGGCGCCTTCCACAGCAAAGGACAGAGCTGTCCCTGTCGTGGAGATAGGACAAAGACACCTGTAGCTGTCAAAATTCATACAGATGATACTGAAATCCAAAGGAGCTGATTAGTTTACCAAGAGAAATGGTACAGATTGAGAAAAGCAGAGGACCTAAGACTGAGCCTTGCGGTACTGCAACTGAAAAAAGGTAGCGAAGAGGAGGTGGATTCAGAGAAGCAGACACTGAACGAGCGATTAGATAGATAGGATAGGAACCAAGAAAGAGCTGTGTATTGAAAACCTAGGGATTGTAGTGTTTGTATGAGAAGAGAGTGGTCAACAATGTCAAAAGCAGCAGAGAGTTCAACAGACCTTTATATCAAAAGGCTTAGGAAAGCACCAGGAAAAGGAAACCAGTGTGGTTCACAAAAGAAGTATCAACTAGTGTGAAAGCAAAAAAGATGCCTTTTAGGAAATACAAACAGATTCAAAATAATAACGACAAAAAGGTGTATCTGGACAGATGGAAGGATGCTAAGAAAGTGATAAGACATGCAAAGGCAGAAGCTGAGGAGAAAATGGCCCAGTCAGTAGATAAAGGGGCAAAACTTTTTTAAGTATATAAGTGAAAGGAGAAAATCAAATGGAGGAATAATAAAACCTAAGACGGAGAGTGAGCATTAGGTGGAGGGAGACAAGGCAATAGCAGGTCACCTAAATAATTATTTTTGCTCAGTATTTACTACAGAAGAAGGGATGGGGCCACAGTTAAGTTGCAAGGACATTCATAAAAATATGGTAGATGAAAGTACATTTACAGAGGAGAAGGTCCTAGCAGAACTATCAAAACTAAAAGTGGATAAATCAATGGGACCAGATGGGATACACCCAATGATACTCAAAGAGTTAATAGATGTGATGGTTACACCTTTAACAGAATTATTTAACCAGTCTCTAAGTACAGGTGCCATTCCAGAGGACTGGAAAAGAGCAAATGTAGTTCCACTGCACAAAAGTGGAAGCAAGGAAGAAGCAAGTAACTACAGACCAGTAAGCCTTACATCAGTAGTAGGGAAAGTAATGGAAAAACTATTAAAAGAAAGAGTTGTGGAATATCTTAAGTCAAACAACTTTTTTGACTTTTTTGACTCTGTGACGAAAATAATAGATCAAGGGGGAGCTGTAGATGTAGCATATCTAGACTTTAGTAAGGCATTTGACACTGTCCCACATCGCAGACTGCTAAATAAACTTGAAAGCGTGGGGGTGGATTATAAAACAGTTAAAGGGATAAGAAACTGGTTGCAGGATAGGAAACAGACAGTTGTAGTTAATGGAGTGTAATCTATGGAGGGAAATGTTACCAGTGGAGTACCCCGGGGATCTGTACTTGGTCCAGTTCTCTTTAATATCTTTGTTGGTGACATTGCAAACGGTATTGAAGGGAAGGTATGCCTTTTTGCAGATGATACAAAGATATGCAACTGGGTAGACACACCGGGAGGGGTAAAACAAATGATTGATGACCTAGGTAGGCTTGAGAAATGGTCAAGAATGTGGCAACTACAGTTTAATGCTAAGAAATGCAAAATCATGCACTTGGGTCTCAAAAACCCAAAGGCTAAATATAGTATCAAGGGTACTATAATGGAAACTATTGAGGAGGAAAGGGATTTAGGAGTCTCTATTTCAAGTGACTTGAAGGCAGGAAAGCAATGCAACAAAGCAATGAGAAAGGCAAGTCAGATGCTTGGTTGCATAGGGAGAGGAATCAGTAGCAGGAAAAAAGAAGTGATAATGCCACTGTATAGGTCATTGGTACGGCCCCATCTGGAATACTGTGTCCAGTTCTGGAGACCATATCTCAAGAAGGATATAAATACATTAGAGAGTGTACAAAGAAGGGCAACTAAAATGGTGCATGGCCTACATCACAAAACTTACCCGGAAAGGCTAAAAGATCTTAACATGTATAGTTTGGAGGAGAGAAGGGAAAGGGGGGACATGATAGAAACTTTCAAATATATCAAGGGTCTTAACAAAGTTCAGGAGGGAAACATTCTTCAAAGGAAGAGAAGTATTAGAACTCGAGGACATACACTGAGACTGGAGGGGGGGGAGGTTCAGGGGAAATTTAAGGAAAAATTACTTCACAGAAAGGGTAGTGAATAAGTGGAATAGCCTCCCATCAGAGGTGGTAGAGGCTAAGACTGTAGAGCAATTTAAACATGCTTGGGATTAGGCATATGAATATCCTTACAAAGAATTAAGGTTCAAAAAGGGTTGAGATTGCCTAAAGGATAAAAAAAAGGGGCAGACTAGATGGGCCAAGTGGTTCTCCCATCAAATTCTATGTTTCTATGTAAGTAGTAAGTAATGGCCTTTGGACTTCGCAGTGACCAGATCATTCACTACTTTAGTCAGTGCTGTTTCTGTGGAGTGTTGGGAAGGAAAGCCTGACTGAAGTGGTTCCAATAAATTGTGTGAGTTAAGAAAGTGTGTGAGGCGAGTGTAGTTAAGTCTCTCAAGTAGCTTGGAGAGGCATGGGAGCTGGGAGATTGGAGGGTAGTTTGAGAGAGTTAGGGTCAAAATTTTGTTTTTTGCAGAGTGGGAGTAATCACTGCATGCTTGAGCAGTGAAAGAGAGAGAAAGAAAGATAGAGAGAGAGAGAGAGAGAGAGAGAGAGAGAGAAAGAGAGAGATTGCAGATGTTAGTTAAGGATGTGATGAGCACAGGAAACAGCAGAGGCAGAACTCTGGGAGGCAACGGAGTCAGCTGCCGCCGGGCTCCTGCTTTGAAGGGGGGCACCTCTCCTCCTGTTACATGTGTTCAGCGACATTAATCAATTAAGTTAATTGACAGCAGCCAGTACCTCTTCCAGAGCCGAGTTCCCCACTAGTCACTACACCTTACAAATCACACCCTCTTTATTATAGATACACTAAGCAGACAACTTACTGATGAAGCTATTTGCTCCTATAAAGGAAACATGAGAATTCTAACTATATGAAGTTATTTCTCTGACAATTACAAGTAACGTCATATAGTTAGAATTCTCATACTTCCTATACAAGAGCAGATATCTCCATCAGTAAGGTGAATACTTCCAGTGTAATAGGTTGTGGGTTCTAATCCTGGATATGGCACTTGCAAATTAATTGTCAGAGAAATCATCAGCATTGTGAGTGATTGAGCAGATCTATGTAGTGTGTGGCTGGACCCCTACATGGCTCTGCCTAGTTGCAAAGGTTTTGTAGCAGTTTCATATAGTTAGAATCTGCAGGCTTGATATGCAGGAGCAAATGTGTGTGTGTGTGTGTGTGTGTGTGTGTGTGTGTGTGTGTGTGTGTGTGCATATATATATATATATATATATATATATATAGTAAACAACTGCTCCGGCACTCCACTTAGTCCAATGCTGGACTGGTACTGCTCTGGTGCCCTCCCCAACCGGGAACCGGTGGTATGTAGCAAAAAGACGAGGCGGCACTCAGAGGCTTGTAACTGCAATCATATATTTGTGCAAATGGTGCAAGTCATATCAACGTTTCGGGGACCTAGTCCCCTTCTTCAGGATAACACAAGTGCCAAAAGTGAAAGTTTAAATAGACAAGACAAACACTTACCCCCTGACCCCATTCTCTCCACAGCTGCAGCATGTCCATGTGGCCGCCCCTTCGTGGCTTCCGCCCGGCTGCGCGTCTCAGCGGGACCGGAAGTGACATCACGAGTGCAAGCCGCGTTGCCATGGCTACCACCAAACATACTCACCGCCCGGGTGTCGCTCCCTGGCCGCGTCACTCAAACTACCTCCAGTGCGTCTCCAGATCCCGCGAGATCACAAGCCTTGGATGGGAAGACTTTAGCGTTACCATGGTGATGCTGCAAGCTGTGACACAATACAAATAAAATCAAAACAGTGGCTAAAGTGATATATTAAGATGACATATAACAGTCAATGTTACATCAATATAAAGTGCTAGTGCTGATAAAATACTGTAAACAATTAAAAACATCAGAATGTGCACACGGAAAAATCTGCAGCAAAAAGGCCCCCTTTATTATACCAAGGACCTGCTAAATGTGATAAAAAGTCCTAAAAGGCAACTAATGTATGGCAGCTAGCTCTGGACTCAATACCTTCTGTTAGAAAAACTTTTTCAGTTAATTCCACTAACGAGAAGCTCCCCAAAATTGCGTCACGCCATGTGCGGCATCACTATACTAGGGCTAAACAAAACTCACAAAAAGTTAATCAAACCCAAATTCTCATTCAGCCCCCCAGGTTTCAAAGTATTGAGCCTGTGGATCCACATGGACTCCAGCTGTAATAGCTTGCGACCTCGATCGCCCCCCCGTATAGACTCGGGGACGTGGTCGATGATGCGGTGTTTAAACATGGCCACGTTTAAGCCACAAAGGGGCGGCCACATGGACATGCTGCAGCTGTGGAGAGAATGGGGTCAGGGGGTAAGTGTTTGTCTTGTCTATTTAAACTTTCACTTTTGGCACTTGTGTTATCCTGAAGAAGGGGACTAGGTCCCCGAAACGTTGATATGACTTGCACCATTTGCACAAATATATGATTGCAGTTACAAGTCTCTGACTGCCGCCTCGTCTTTTTGCTATATATATATATGTATATATAGGGGGTGGGGGGCACCAATATTTTCCTTGCCTCCGGGCAACTGGGAAAAACTTACGCCACTGGGAAACAGTGATTTACTTATTTGCGAGGGTATAGGATCAAGAGGAGAGGTAATAGAGTAGCAGGATGTGAAGAGTGTTTGCGCCTAGAAATCAGGCCCGAAGGGAAAAAAAGTTTTACTATACATACTGTATATATATCTATGGGTTGGGTATGGGAGACTGGTGCTGACGATGCCGGCGGTCACATGACTGACACCGGCATCCTGACAGTAATAATCCCGGTACCTAGAAGTTAGAAGGTAAGTATACCAACCCTTTCCAAACCCTCCCTTCTTGCAGCCTAACCCTCCCTTCCCACAGGCAAAACCTAACCCTCCCTCCCCACACACCAACCCTCCCCATGCAGCCTAAACCTAACCCTTCATGGCATATTTACATTTGGGATGTCGGCCTTTTCAGCACACACACAGACACACATATGTGTATATATACTGTATAATAGATATGCAACTTTTTGGTGTGCGGTCTTGCTCCAGTATACAGTATGTACGCTTTGGTGTGCATTCAACCACCCAAGGCATACGTATATATGAGTGCGACTGCACACCAAAGACTATATCTATTTAAAAATGTTCCCTATTGTTATGAAATAGTTGTACGTGAGATAATGTAGAGTGAAACAGATACAGGATAGCAGAAAAACGATTTTTATGGTAAGAACTTACCTTTGTTAAAACTCTTTCTGCGAGGTACACTGGGCTCCACAAGGAATGGACAATGGGGTGAGGATGTAGGATCTTGATCCGAGGCACCAACAGGCTCAAAGCTTTGACTGTTCCCAGAATGCATAGCGCCACCTCCTATATCACCCCGCCTCCCTGCACAGGATCTCAGTTTTTAGTTAACCAGTCCAATGCAGTAGCAGGAAAAGAGACGACAATGGTTAGTAGCCACAACACCGCATTCTCACGACAGGAGACGTGTCAGCGGCTAATGCCATACCAATCCAAAGCAGCTAAGTGCGTCAGGGTGGGCGCCTTGTGAAGCCCAGTGTACCTCGCAGAAAGAGTTTTAACAAAGGTAAGTTCTTACCATAAAACTCGTTTTCTGCTGCGGGGTACACTGGGCTCCACAAGGAATGGACAATGGGGATGTCCTAAAGCAGTTCCTTATGGGAGGGGACGCACTGTAGTGGGCACAATAACCTGGTGTCCAAAGGAAGCATCCTGGGAAGCAGCAGTATTGAAGGCATAGAACCTTATGAACGTAGCTGCCTTGCACAATTGTTCAAGGGTCGCACCACGTTGGGCCGCCCAAGAAGGTCCAACAGACCGAGTAGAATGGGCCTTAATGTGATCAGGAGCAGAGAGACCAGCCGTCACATAAGCATGTGCAATCACCATTCTAATCCATCTGGCCAGAGTTTGCTTGTGAGCAGGCCAGCCCCGTTTGTGAAACCCAAACACAACAAAAAGAGAATCAGATTTCCTAATAGGAACAGTTCTCTTCACATAGATACGGAGAGCCCGTACCACATCCAAAGATCGCTCTTTGGGAGACAGATCAGGAGAAACAAGTGCCGGAACTACAATCTCCTGATTAAGGTGGAACGAAGAAACCACCTTAGGTAGATAGCCGCGACGAGTCCTAAGAACCGCCCAGTCACGGTGAAATATCAGATATGGGGAACTACAGGACAAGGCACCCAAATCCGACACTCTTCTAGCCCGAAGCAATAGTCAGCAGAAACACCACCTTAAGGGAAAGCCACTTAAGGTCAGCTGAACCAAGAGGTTCAAATGGAGACTCTTGTAACGCCTCCAAAACCACGACAAGTCCCAAGGAGCCACAGGCGGGACATAGGGAGGTTGGATACGCAACACACCCTGAGTAAAGGTATGCACATCAGGTAAGGTCGCAATTGTTCTCTGAAACCACACTGACAAGGCAGATATTTGAACCTTGAGGGAGGCCAGACGCAGGCCTAAGTCCAGGCCCTGCTGAAGAAAAGCCAACAACTTGGCTATACTAAACTTTGAAGCGTCATTATCGTTAGATGCGCACCAAACAAAGTAAGAATGCCAGACCCAATAGTAAATCCGAGCCGAATCCGGTTTCCGGGCCCGCAACATAGTTTGAATGACCGCCTCAGAAAACCCTTTAGCCCTTAAGACGGAAGCTTCAAGAGCCACGCCGTCAAAGACAGCCGGGCTAGGTCCTGGTAGACACAGGGGCCCTGAACGAGGAGGTCTGGGCATTGTGGAAGTAGAATTGGACGCTCTGACAATAGGCCTTGCAGGTCTGAGAACCAGTGCCGTCTGGGCCACGCTGGATCTATGAGAAGCAGAATTCCTTTATCTTGCTTGAACTTCCGAATTACCCTGGGCAGGAGTGACACCGGAGGGAACACGTACGGCAGCTGAAACCTCCACGGTACTACCAGCGCATCCACGAATGCTTCTTGAGGATCCCTTGTCCTTGCTCCGAAGACCGGAACCTTGTGGCCCCACCTTTCCACTAGAAGTTGAAACACTTCTTGATAAAGGCCCCACTCGCCGGCATGCACGTCCTGACGACTGAGAAAGTCCGCTTCCCAATTCAGGAATGAATATTGCCGATATGGCCGGTAGATGGCGTTCTGCCTACTGTAGAATCCGTGAGACTTCCTTCATTGCTAGGCGGCTTCGAGTGCCGCCTTGATGATTTATGTAAGCCACTGTGGTGGCGTTGTCCAACTGTACTTGAACAGGACGGTTCTGAATTAAATGCTGGGCTAAGTTCAAGGCATTGAAGACCACCCGCAACTCCAGAATATTGATCGAGAGGAGGGACTCCTCCTTGGTCCACCGCCCCTGCAGGGAGTTTTGCTCCAGCACCGCTGCAAAACCTCTTAGACTGGCATCTGTCGTCAACAGGACCCAGTCGGATATCCAGAAGGGATGGCCCCTGCACAGTTGTTGGTCCCGGAGCCACCAGAGCAGCGACAGACGGACCTCCGGAGTCAATGAGATCATTTGAGACCTGATCCGGTGAGGCAGACCATCCCATTTGGCTAGAATCAGCCTCTGGAGAGGGCGAGAGTGAAATTGAGTGTACTCCACCATGTCGAATGCTGACACCATGAGGCCCAGCACCTGCATCGCCGAATGTATCGACGCTTGCGGACGAGATAGGAAGCAACGAATCCTGTCCTGAAGTTTCAGGACTTTCTCCTGAGACAGGAACAACCGCTGGTTGTGAGTGTCTAATAGTGCTCCCAGGTGCACCATGCTCTGAGCAGGGATCAGGGATGACTTCTTCCAGTTGATGAGCCACCCGTGGGCTTGCAGAAACAGGACCGTCACATCTAGATGACACAGGAGAAGTTCTGTGGAATTTGCCAGGATTAACAAGTCGTCCAAATATGGCAGTATCCTGACCCCTTGACGGCGGAGTACCACCGTCATCATCGCCATTACTTGTAAAGACTTGCGGAGCCGTTGTTAAACCAAAAGGTAACGCCCGAAACTGGTAATGGCAATTGCCAATCGCAAATCTCAGGTATTGCTGATGAGACACTGCTATAGGAATATGCAGGTAAGCATCCTGTATATCCAGGGAGACCATGAAGTCCCCAGGTTCCAAGGCCAGAACTATAGAGCGAAGGGTTTTCATCTAGAACTTGGAAACCTTCACAAACCTGTTCAATGCCTTGAGGTTGAGAATGGGCCGGGAAACAGCGGAGAATAGTACCCCCGGCCCCTCTGCGCAAGAGGCACCTGTACTACAACTCCTGTATGCAGGAGGGTCTGTACAACCGAATGTAGAGTGTTTGCCTTTGTCTTGTCCAACGGGACATCTGTCTGGCAAAATCGATGAGGGGGGGGCGGTTTTTGAAGGCTATGGCGTAACCTCGAGTGACGACTTCCCGTACCCAGGCATCTGAAGTGGTCTTCGACCATTCCTGGGTATACCCTAGAAGCCGGCCCCCCACTCTGGGATCCCCCAGGAGGAGGCCCGCCCCGTCATGCGGCAGGCTTATCTGTCTTGGAAGCTGGCTGACGGGCTGCCCAGGCTCTTTTGGGCTTAGGCTTACCAGGTTTGGAAGTGCGGGCCTGCTTGTACGCCTGACCTTGTGCTTTACCTGAAGGACGAAAGGGGCGAAAGGAAGTACCTTTAGCCTTCGACACAGAAGGAGCAGTACTTGGCAGACAGGCAGTTTTGGCAGTAGCCTAGTCAGCCACAATCTTATTTAAATCCTCCCCAAACAGAATATCTCCCTTAAAAGGGAGTACCTCCAGGGTTTTTCTAGAGTCCAGATCCACAGACCAGGATCTCAGCCACAATATCCGGCGAACCAGGACTGACGTAGTAGAGGCCTTGGCTGCCAGGATACCGGCATCAGAAGCCGCCTCTTTAATATAACGAGAAGCTGTGACAATATAAGACAAGCATTGTCTAGCATGGTCAGAGGAGATTTCAACATCTAACTGCAAGGCCCATGCCTCAATGGCCTCTGCAGCCCAAGTAGCTGCAATAGTGGGCCTTTGTGCAGCACCCGTGAGGGTGTAAATCGCTTTCAGACAACCCACCACACGTTTATCCATAGGCTCTTTTAGAGACGTGACGGTGGTGACTGGTAGAGCTGAGGAAACCACCATCCTAGCCACATGTGAGTCCACTGGAGGAGGCGTTTCCCAATTCTTAGACAGCTCCGGCGCGAGGGGATAGCGAGCCATCATCTTCTTTTGAGACACAAACTTCGTACCCGGGTTTTCCCAGGGTTACTGACGTATATCAATTAGGTGGTCAGAGTGAGGTAAAACTTGTTTAATCACCTTCTGACGCTTGAACCTATCTGGTTTCTTTGGAGGAACGGATGGCTCGGGATCTTCCGTAATCTGTAAAATTAACTAAATAGCCTCCAAAAGATCAGGAACATCCACATGTGAACCACCCTCCCTATCAGCCGTATCTGAGTCAGAACCTGTGGGGTCAGTGTAAGTGCCGTCTTCATCCGACGAGGTGTCAGTGACAGCAGTGGATTGTTAGGAGACAAGCGCTCGCTTAGAGGACCCCTTGGACGTAGGCAAGCGACGGTCAGACTTTTTAGTAGTCAGGGAATGGTTCAACTTCTTTATTTGAGCAGATAAATCATCCGCCCATGGCGGGTTAGCTGCAGGGACCACAAACGGTTGCACCGGCATTGGGGGTCCCATAGGGGGTGTTAGTTTATGAACTAGTGTATGCAGAAGCATGGAACAAGCGGCCCACGGCGGGTCATTATTTGCCCCCGTTGCCACCGTACCACTGTGGGGCAAGGAGCCCCCAGAACCAGAGCCCAAAGCTGCTATATTCTCCTCATAGGTATCTGCGGCTTCAGCAACACCGACAGTGTGTTCAGCCCCAGAATCGTTACCCTCAGAAGCAGACATGATATAACTTGCAGTATCAGGTAACACAGTACAATTTGCCAGCAGCACAATACCTCTAGCCCAAACCCCTGTGCAGTGTAGTCAGCACCAGCAGAGATAAAGGAGAGATATGGTGACTAAATCACAGAGAAAAATACGTAATACAGTATATCTTTGTGAAAATCCTATATTAGATAAACCCTGACGCACCAAGCCCCCTCAGGTTATAGAATATAGGGATGGCAGATTGAGTGAAAGACACGAAATGGACACCACTCAGCTATCAAATGCACACACAAATAGTCACAGTCTATACAATGCAGAGGTTATTACTAGCAATAATACTGCACTGGACTAGCTTACACAGCTATATAACAATAGATATAACAGTACACAGTAAGAACTGGATGTATATCTCAGGGTAATTGTACCAGGAAACCCTGACTAAGTGCACTCTTTCTTAACACTGACTAAAAAAGGCAGGTAGAATACTTAAGTGTCTTGTAAAGTCACAGCACTGACAACCAGGCGGCTTTACATACAGTAGGAGGATTTGCCCAAGCATTCCCAGGAACAATGAGCTGAGGGATAATGGCGCCGCAGACACTGCCAGGGAGTGAGGGAGAGACAGATATGCAGCTCCAGGGTGAGAACATTTGCAGAAAATGGCGCCCTGGGGCTGGGGGAGGGGCTTCAGGTCCAAACTCTATCCCTCTGCTGGCAAAACCACTGGGTATTGCGGGCTCTAATAAAATGGTTCATAGAGAAAACCTGACCTGTCCCATGCCCTGGTGATCTAGTGGGATCGCCTGTACTGCCACAGTGTCCACCGCCAGCACGCGCGGCCCGCCTCCCACTGACCGCGCCGGATCGCGATAAAGACCGGGTCTCGCAAGCTGGACCCACTTACCACCTCCCGAAGCGCGGTCACACGATCCCGGAGAGCCCCCGTCGTGTGTGCCTGACAAGAAGAAAACCGGAGCCTCCTGCTGTAGTTACCCGGCAACCAGGGCACGGGAGTCTTCACTTTTTTCCTCAGAAAAAAAGCTCTACTTAGGGCTGCCTGGAGCAGCCCCTCTGTTAAGTGCCTGCTACTGCAGCACCAACTACAAAACTGAGATCCTGCGCAGGGAGGCGGGGTGATATAGGAGGCGGCGCTATGCATTCTGGGAACAGTCAAAGCTTTGAGCCTGTTGGTGCCTCGGATCAAGATCCTACTCTACACCCCATTGTCCATTCCTTGTGGAGCCCAGTGTACCCCGCAGCAGAAATAATAGTCCTTTTTCAAGTTCTCTTAAGAGATCATAATTGCACCAGTCACCTTTGGTAGGATTGATGTCATGTCCTGTGAGTTATGTAGTATTTTTGACATTATTTAAAATATTTCTGTCAGAAATGTATATGTCTGTCAGTAAGGCAAGGATATGCCCAGCGGCATTTCTAGAAAGGAGGGGACCCATGTGCAGACTCCATGTGTGGGCCCCCTCCTCTCCTGTAGCCGTCACCGCCGCTGTTATCGCTCTCATCGCTGAGACTCTGGCACAGTGCCAGAGTCTACAGCGCATGAGCAGGACTCTGAAAAATGGCCGCCGCGCCATATTTTCAGAGTCTTGCGCATGCGCTGTAGACTCTGGCACTGTGCCAGAGTCTCTAGCGCTCAGTGCACTAGCAGTGGCGGTGACGGCTACAGGAGAGGAGGAGGCCTACAAACAGTCTTCGATGGACGCCGGAAAGGTAAGTATAGAAGAAATGGGTGCAGTGTGTGCGGTGTGGACCCCCTCTGGACCCAGGGGCCGTGTGCACTGCAAACACTGCACCTAGTATAGATACGCCAGTGGATGTGCCACTGGCAGTGAGGCAGGGATGTGCAGCTGGCAGTGAGGCAGGGATGTGCCGCTGGCAGTGAGGCAGGGATGTGCCGCTGGCAGTGAGGCAGGCATGCGCTGCTGGCAGTGAGGCAGGGATATGCCGCTGGCAGTGAGGCAGGGATGCTCTGCTGGCAGTGAGGCAGGGATATGCCGCTGGCAGTGAGGCAGGGATGCTCTGCTGGCAGTGAGGCAGGGATGTGCTCCTTTTTCTATGAGTAGTGTCTCTGTGATGCTAATATTTACAGGTGTGGAGTGATACTGCTGTGGCTGTGTGATGAGGTTTTGGTGACAGTTGAAAGTAGTTCAGACGCGTGGCTGTGCTGGTAGGTGTGCGGTCTTTGGGAAGTAATGCACACACAGTCATATAATCTACTGTGTCCAATCATGTTAGTGTTATTTCTGTCATTATAACACTAGAGATGAGCGGGTTCGGTTTCTTTGAATCCGAACCCGCACGAACTTCACTTTTTTTTTCACGGGTCCGAGCGACTCGGATCTTCCCGCCTTGCTCGGTTAACCCGAGCGCGCCCGAACGTCATCATGACACTGTCGGATTCTCGCGAGACTCGGATTCTATATAAGGAGCCGCGCGTCGCCGCCATTTTCACACGTGCATTGAGATTGATAGGGAGAGGACGTGGCTGGCGTCCTCTCCATTAGAATAGATTAGAAGAGAGAGAGAGAGAGAGAGATTGTGCAGACAGAGTTTACCACAGTGACCAGTGCAGTTGTTGTTAAGTTAACTTTTATTTAATATATCCGTTCTCTGCTATATCCGTTCTCTGCCTGAAAAAAACGATACACAACAGTCACACAGTGTGACTCAGTCTGTGTGCACTCAGCTCAGCCCAGTGTGCTGCACATCAATGTATAAAAGCTTATAATAATTGTGGGGGAGACTGGGGAGCACTGCAGGTTGTTATAGCAGGAGCCAGGAGTACATAATATTATATTAATTTAAAATTAAACAGTGCACACTTTTGCTGCAGGAGTGCCACTGCCAGTGTGACTAGTGGTGACCAGTGCCTGACCACCAGTATAGTAGTATATTGTTGTATACTATCTCTTTATCAACCAGTCTATATTAGCAGCAGACACAGTACAGTGCGGTAGTTCACGGCTGTGGCTACCTCTGTGTCGGCAGTCGGCACTCGGCAGGCAGTCCGTCCATCCATAATTGTATAATTATATACCACCTAACCGTGGTATTTTTTTTTCTTTCTTTATACCGTCGTCATAGTCATACTAGTTGTTACGAGTATACTACTATCTCTTTATCAACCAGTGTACAGTGCGGTAGTTCACGGCTGTGGCTACCTCTGTGTCGGCAGTCGGCAGGCAGTCCGTCCATCCATAATTGTATTATTATAATATATACCACCTAACCGTGGTTTTTTTTTCATTCTTTATACCGTCATAGTGTCATACTAGTTGTTACGAGTATACTACTATCTCTTTATCAACCAGTGTACAGTGTGGTAGTTCACGGCTGTGGCTACCTCTGTGTCGGCAGTCGGCAGGCAGTCCGTCCATCCATAATTGTATTATAATATATACCACCTAACCGTGTTTTTTTTTTCATTCTTTATACCGTCATAGTGTCATACTAGTTGTTACGAGTATACTACTATCTCTTTATCAACCAGTGTACAGTGCGGTAGTTCACGGCTGTGGCTACCTCTGTGTCGGCAGTCGGCAGGCAGTCCGTCCATCCATAATTGTATTATAATATATACCACCTAACCGTGGTTTTTTTTTCATTCTTTATACCGTCATAGTCAGTCATACTAGTTGTTACGAGTATACTACTATCTCTTTATCAACCAGTGTACAGTGCGGTAGTTCACGGCTGTGGCTACCTCTGTGTCGGCACTCGGCAGGCAGTCCGTCCATCCATAATTGTATTATAATATATACCACCTAACCGTGGTTTTTTTTTCATTCTTTATACCGTCATAGTGTCATACTAGTTGTTACGAGTATACTACTATCTCTTTATCAACCAGTGTACAGTGCGGTAGTTCACGGCTGTGGCTACCTCTGTGTCGGCAGTCGGCAGGCAGTCCGTCCATCCATAATTGTATTATAATATATACCACCTAACCGTGGTTTTTTTTTCATTCTTTATACCGTCATAGTGTCATACTAGTTGTTACGAGTATACTACTATCTCTTTATCAACCAGTGTACAGTGCGGTAGTTCACGGCTGTGGCTACCTCTGTGTCGGCAGTCGGCAGGCAGTCCGTCCATCCATAATTGTATTATAATATATACCACCTAACCGTGGTTTTTTTTTCATTCTTTATACCGTCATAGTCAGTCATACTAGTTGTTACGAGTATACTACTATCTCTTTATCAACCAGTGTACAGTGCGGTAGTTCACGGCTGTGGCTACCTCTGTGTCGGAACTCGGCAGGCAGTCCGTCCATCCATAATTGTATTACAATATATACCACCTAACCGTGGTTTTTTTTTCATTCTTTATACCGTCATAGTCAGTCATACTAGTTGTTACGAGTATACTACTATCTCTTTATCAACCAGTGTACAGTGCGGTAGTTCACGGCTGTGGCTACCTCTGTGTCGGAACTCGGCAGGCAGTCCGTCCATCCATAATTGTATTACAATATATACCACCTAACCGTGGTTTTTTTTTCATTCTTTATACCGTCATAGTCAGTCATACTAGTTGTTACGAGTATACTACTATCTCTTTATCAACCAGTGTACAGTGCGGTAGTTCACGGCTGTGGCTACCTCTGTGTCGGAACTCGGCAGGCAGTCCGTCCATCCATAATTGTATTATTATAATATATACCACCTAACCGTGGTTTTTTTTTCATTCTTTATACCGTCATAGTGTCATACTAGTTGTTACGAGTATACTACTATCTCTTTATCAACCAGTGTACAGTGCGGTAGTTCACGGCTGTGGCTACCTCTGTGTCGGCAGTCGGCAGGCAGTCCGTCCATCCATAATTGTATTATAATATATACCACCTAACCGTGGTTTTTTTTTCATTCTTTATACCGTCATAGTCAGTCATACTAGTTGTTACGAGTATACTACTATCTCTTTATCAACCAGTGTACAGTGCGGTAGTTCACGGCTGTGGCTACCTCTGTGTCGGAACTCGGCAGGCAGTCCGTCCATCCATAATTGTATTACAATATATACCACCTAACCGTGGTTTTTTTTTCATTCTTTATACCGTCATAGTCAGTCATACTAGTTGTTACGAGTATACTACTATCTCTTTATCAACCAGTGTACAGTGCGGTAGTTCACGGCTGTGGCTACCTCTGTGTCGGCACTCGGCAGGCAGTCCGTCCATCCATAATTGTATTATAATATATACCACCTAACCGTGGTTTTTTTATACCACCTAACCGTGGCAGTCCGTCCATAATTGTATACTAGTATCCAATCCATCCATCTCCATTGTTTACCTGAGGTGCCTTTTAGTTCTGCCTATAAAATATGGAGAACAAAAAAGTTGAGGTTCCAAAATTAGGGAAAGATCAAGATCCACTTCCACCTCGTGCTGAAGCTGCTGCCACTAGTCATGGCCGAGACGATGAAATGCCAGCAACGTCGTCTGCCAAGGCCGATGCCCAATGTCATAGTACAGAGCATGTCAAATCCAAAACACCAAATATCAGAAAAAAAAGGACTCCAAAACCTAAAATAAAATTGTCGGAGGAGAAGCGTAAACTTGCC
The DNA here is from genome assembly GCF_028390025.1 of Pseudophryne corroboree. Lineage (NCBI taxonomy): Eukaryota > Metazoa > Chordata > Amphibia > Anura > Myobatrachidae > Pseudophryne > Pseudophryne corroboree. Next base: position 531,617,633 of record NC_086446.1, on the reverse strand, counting down.
AATATGCCATTTACCACACGGAGTGGCAAGGAACGGCTGAGGCCCTGGCCTATGTTCATGGCTAGTGGTTCAGCTTCACATGAGGATGGAAGCACTCAGCCTCTCGCTAGAAAACTGAAAAGACTCAAGCTGGCAAAAGCACCGCAAAGAACTGTGCGTTCTTTGAAATCCCAAATCCACAAGGAGAGTCCAATTGTGTCGTTTGCGATGCCTGACCTTCCCAACACTGGACGTGAAGAGCATGCGCCTTCCACTATTTGCATGCCCCCTGCAAGTGCTGGAAGGAGCACCCGCAGTCCAGTTCCTGATAGTCAGATTGAAGATGTCAGTGTTGAAGTACACCAGGATGAGGAGGATATGGGTGTTGCTGGCGCTGGGGAGGAAATTGACCAGAAGGATTCTGATGGTGAGGTGGTTTGTTTAAGTCAGGCACCCGGGGAGACACCTGTTGTCCGTGGGAGGAATATGGCCGTTGACATGCCAGGTGAAAATACCAAAAAAATCAGCTCTTCGGTGTGGAGGTATTTCACCAGAAATGCGGACAACAGGTGTCAAGCCGTGTGTTCCCTTTGTCAAGCTGTAATAAGTAGGGGTAAGGACGTTAACCACCTCGGAACATCCTCCCTTATACGTCACCTGCAGCGCATTCATAATAAGTCAGTGACAAGTTCAAAAACTTTGGGTGACAGCGGAAGCAGTCCACTGACCAGTAAATCCCTTCCTCTTGTAACCAAGCTCACGCAAACCACCCCACCAACTCCCTCAGTGTCAATTTCCTCCTTCCCCAGGAATGCCAATAGTCCTGCAGGCCATGTCACTGGCAAGTCTGACGAGTCCTCTCCTGCCTGGGATTCCTCCGATGCATCCTTGCGTGTAACGCCTACTGCTGCTGGCGCTGCTGTTGTTGCCGCTGGGAGTCGATGGTCATCCCAGAGGGGAAGTCGTAAGCCCACTTGTACTACTTCCAGTAAGCAATTGACTGTTCAACAGTCCTTTGCGAGGAAGATGAAATATCACAGCAGTCATCCTACTGCAAAGCGGATAACTGAGGCCTTGGCATCCTGGGTGGTGAGAAACGTGGTTCCGGTATCCATCATTACTGCAGAGCCAACTAGAGACTTGTTGGAGGTACTGTGTCCCCGGTACCAAATACCATCTAGGTTCCATTTCTCTAGGCAGGCGATACCGAAAATGTACACAGACCTCAGAAACAGAGACATCAGTGTCCTAAAAAATGCAGCTGTACCCAATGTCCACTTAACCACGGACATGTGGACAAGTGGAGCAGGGCAGGGTCAGGACTATATGACTGTGACAGCCCACTGGGTAGATGTATGGACTCCCGCCGCAAGAACAGCAGCGGCGGCACCAGTAGCAGCATCTCGCAAACGCCAACTCTTTCCTAGGCAGGCTACGCTTTGTATCACCGCTTTCCAGAATACGCACACAGCTGAAAACCTCTTACGGCAACTGAGGAAGATCATCGCGGAATGGCTTACCCCAATTGGACTCTCCTGTGGATTTGTGGCATCGGACAACGCCAGCAATATTGTGTGTGCATTAAATCTGGGCCAATTCCAGCACGTCCCATGTTTTGCACATACCTTGAATTTGGTGGTGCAGAATTTTTTAAAAAACGACAGGGGCGTGCAAGAGATGCTGTCGGTGGCCAGAAGAATTGCGGGACACTTTCGGCGTACAGGCACCACGTACAGAAAACTGGAGCACCACCAAAAACTACTGAACCTGCCCTGCCATCATCTGAAGCAAGAAGTGGTAACGAGGTGGAATTCAACCCTCTATATGCTTCAGAGGTTGGAGGAGCAGCAAAAGGCCATTCAAGCCTATACAATTGAGCACGATATAGTAGGTGGAATGCACCTGTCTCAAGTGCAGTGGAGAATGATTTCAACGTTGTGCAAGGTTCTGATGCCCTTTGAACTTGCCACACGTGAAGTCAGTTCAGACACTGCCAGCCTGAGTCAGGTCATTCCCCTCATCAGGCTTTTGCAGAAGAAGCTGGAGGCATTGAAGGAGGAGCTAACACGGAGCGATTCCGCTAGGCATGTGGGACTTGTGGATGCAGCCCTTAATTCGCTTAACAAGGATTCACGGGTGGTCAATCTGTTGAAATCAGAGCACTACATTTTGGCCACCGTGCTCGATCCTAGATTTAAAGCCTACCTTGGATCTCTCTTTCCGGCAGACACAGGTCTGCTGGGGTTGAAAGACCTGCTGGTGACAAAATTGTCAAGTCAAGCGGAACGCGACCTGTCAACATCTCCTCCTTCACATTCTCCCGCAACTGGGGGTGCGAGGAAAAGGCTCAGAATTCCGAGCCCACCCGCTGGCGGTGATGCTGGGCAGTCTGGAGCGACTGCTGATGCTGACATCTGGTCCGGACTGAAGGACCTGACAACGATTACGGACATGTCGTCTACTGTCACTGCATATGATTCTCTCAACATTGATAGAATGGTGGAGGATTATATGAGTGACCGCATCCAAGTAGGCACGTCACACAGTCCGTACTTATACTGGCAGGAAAAAGAGGCAATTTGGAGGCCCTTGCACAAACTGGCTTTATTCTACCTAAGTTGCCCTCCCACAAGTGTGTACTCCGAAAGAGTGTTTAGTGCCGCCGCTCACCTTGTCAGCAATCGGCGTACGAGGTTACATCCAGAAAATGTGGAGAAGATGATGTTCATTAAAATGAATTATAATCAATTCCTCCGCGGAGACATTGACCAGCAGCAATTGCCTCCACAAAGTACACAGGGAGCTGAGATGGTGGATTCCAGTGGGGACGAATTGATAATCTGTGAGGAGGGGGATGTACACGGTGATATATCGGAGGGTGAAGATGAGGTGGACATCTTGCCTCTGTAGAGCCAGTTTGTGCAAGGAGAGATTAATTGCTTCTTTTTTGGGGGGGGTCCAAACCAACCCGTCATATCAGTCACAGTCGTGTGGCAGACCCTGTCACTGAAATGATGGGTTGGTTAAAGTGTGCATGTCCTGTTTTGTTTATACAACATAAGGGTGGGTGGGAGGGCCCAAGGATAATTCCATCTTGCACCTCTTTTTTCTTTTCTTTTTCTTTGCATCATGTGCTGATTGGGGAGGGTTTTTTGGAAGGGACATCCTGCGTGACACTGCAGTGCCACTCCTAGATGGGCCCGGTGTTTGTGTCGGCCACTAGGGTCGCTAATCTTACTCACACAGCTACCTCATTGCGCCTCTTTTTTTCTTTGCGTCATGTGCTGTTTGGGGAGGGTTTTTTGGAAGGGACATCCTGCGTGACACTGCAGTGCCACTCCTAGATGTGCCCGGTGTTTGTGTCGGCCACTAGGGTCGCTAATCTTACTCACACAGTCAGCTACCTCATTGCGCCTCTTTTTTTCTTTGCGTCATGTGCTGTTTGGGGAGGGTTTTTTGGAAGGGCCATCCTGCGTGACACTGCAGTGCCACTCCTAGATGGGCCCGGTGTTTGTGTCGGCCACTAGGGTCGCTAATCTTACTCACACAGCTACCTCATTGCGCCTCTTTTTTTCTTTGCATCATGTGCTGTTTGGGGAGGGTTTTTTGGAAGGGACATCCTGCGTGACACTGCAGTGCCACTCCTAGATGGGCCCGGTGTTTGTGTCGGCCACTAGGGTCGCTTATCTTACTCACACAGCGACCTCGGTGCAAATTTTAGGACTAAAAATAATATTGTGAGGTGTGAGGTATTCAGAATAGACTGAAAATGAGTGTAAATTATGGTTTTTGAGGTTAATAATACTTTGGGATCAAAATGACCCCCAAATTCTATGATTTAAGCTGTTTTTTAGTGTTTTTGGAAAAAAACACCCGAATCCAAAACACACCCGAATCCGACAAAAATAATTCGGTGAGGTTTTGCCAAAACGCGTTCGAACCCAAAACACGGCCGCGGAACCGAACCCAAAACCAAAACACAAAACCCGAAAAATTTCAGGCGCTCATCTCTATATAACACACTATATTATAAGTGTGTGTGTGTGTGTGTGTGTGTGTATGAATCCAACCCATATATTATTTATATCATGCATTATTGAACAGAGTTAATATTTGCTTTCATGTTAATGACCCCCATATCTACAGTAGTCTAGAATGATGTATGACACCAGCAGTTGTCTTGCAGGTGTGTCACCTTAATTAAAACCATTCTATAGCTATATAATTGTCCTTTTCCAGCCTGATTGGTTGGCATTGCCTCCTGCGTGCCAGCAGTGTCTGCCAGAATCATTCAGGGTAAAATTGTATCCTCCTGTCTGGTATTGTTTTTTTTTTTCAGTGAATTGCTGCAGGGAACAAACACAGTCTGAGGAATGTGCAGTGAGACTGTGTAACTGTTTTTTCAAGGCAGTTCATTGCAACCGCAGCCACACCGCATTTTAATGGAGTTTGTATTCGACAATTAACACAATAACACATTCACAAAGACATCAGTCCCTGACTATTTTTTTGGCTGTCCCTGTTGAGAACTAGTATGGTACAAAACATACAATTCGGAGGTAAATGGTATACATGACATAGAAGTTAGTTTTTGCAATTATTACCATATATATGTGTGAAGTTTTGGGGGTCTATTTATTAAGGCTTGGAAAGAAATAAAGTGGACGGAGATAAAGTACCAGCCAATCAGCTCCTAACTGCCATGTTACGGGCTGGGTTTGAAAAATAACAGTTCAGAGCTGGTTGGCTGGTACTTTATCTCCGTCCACTTTATCTCTCTCCAAGGCTTAGTAAATAGACCCTCTTAAATTCATACTTAATTCAATGTCGGATATATAGGGGTATATGCAATTGCGGACGAATCGCGGCAAATTATCGCCGTTTTTTTAATTCGACACAATTCGACAGGTGAATTCCGGCAGGTGGCTGCCGGAATTCACCATATTCAATGAAAAACGGATTCGACATTCCCGCGGGCGAAAAACGGCCGATTTGCCGGATTTTGCAGCGAATAAAAAAAACGGAAAAAAACGGGAAAAACCCGGGAAAAAATGGCGTGGGGTCCCCCCTCCAAAGCATAACCAGCCTCGGGCTCTTCGAGCTGGTCCTGGTTCTAAAAATGCAGGGAAAAAATTGACAGGGGATCCCCCGTATTTTTAAAACCAGCACCGGGCTCTGCACCTGGTTCTGGTGCAAAAAATACGGGGGACAAAAAGAGTAGGGGTCCCCCGTATTTTTTACACCAGCATCGGGCTCCACTAGCTGGACAGATAATGCCACAGCCGGGGGTCACTTTTATACAGTGCCCTGCGGCCGTGGCATTAAATATCCAACTAGTCACCCCTGGCCGGGGTACCCTGGGGGAGTGGGGACCCCTTCAATCAAGGGGTCCCCCCCCCAGCCACCCAAGGGCCAGGGGTGAAGCCCGAGGCTGTCCCCCCCATCCAAGGGCTGCGGATGGGAGGCTGATAGCCTTGAGAAAAATGTCAGAATATTGTTTTTTCCAGTAGTACTACAAGTCCCAGCAAGCCTCCCCCGCAAGCTGGTACTTGGAGAACCACAAGTACCAGCATGCGGGAGAAAAACGGGCCCACTGGTACCTGTAGTACTACTGGGGAAAAAATACCCAAATAAAAACAGGACACACACACCGTGACAAGTACAACGTTATTACATACTGCCGACACACACATACTTACCTATGTTGCCATGCCGACTGCCACAGTCTCCGACGATCCGAGGGTATCTGTGAAAAAATTATACTCACCTTCCAGCGTCCAGAGATAAATCCACGTCCAGAGTATAATCCGGGTACTTGGCAAAATAACAAAACGCAAAAACCCGTGCCAGCGGACTGAAAGGGGTCCCATATTGACACATGAGACCCCTTTCCCCGAATGTGCCGGGACCCCACGTGACTCCGGTCACTGAGGTCCCTTCAGCCAATCAGGAAGCGCTACTACGTGGCGCTCACCTGATTGGCTGTGCGCTGTCTGTGCTGTGACAGCGCATCGCACAGCTCTCTCCATTATATTCAATGGTGTGAACTTTGCCGTCAGCGGGGGGGGTTACCCGCGGTCAGCCGCTGACCGGCGGGTGACCCCACCGCTAACCGCAAGGTTCCCACCATTGAATATAATGGAGAGGCTTTGCGATGCGCTGTCTGAGCTCAGACGCGCAGAGCCAATCAGCAGAGTGCAAGGACGTTGCACTCGCTGATTGGCTGCAGAGACCTTTCAGTGACAGCTGTCACGGAGAAGTCTCTGCATTCGGGGAAAGGGGTCTCATGTGTCAATATGGGACCCCTTTCAGTCCGCTGGCACGGGTCTTTGCGTTTTGTTATTTTGCCAAGTACCCGGATTATACTCTGGACGTGGATTTATCTCTGGACGCTGGAAGGTGAGTATAATTTTTTCACAGGTACCCTCGGATCGTCGGAGACTGTGGCAGTCGGCGTGTCAACATAGGTAAGTATGTGTGTGTCGGCAGTATGTAATAAAGTTGTACTTGTCACGGTGTGTGTGTCCTGTTTTTATTTGGGTATTTTTTCCCCAGTAGTACTACAGGTACCAGCGGGCCCGTTTTTCTCCCGCATGCTGGTACTTGTGGTTCTCCAAGTACCAGCTTGCGGGGGAGGCTTGCTGGGACTTGTAGTACTACTGGAAAAAACAATATTCTGACATTTTTCTCAAGGCTATCAGCCTCCCATCCGCAGCCCTTGGATGGGGGGGACAGCCTCGGGCTTCACCCCTGGCCCTTGGGTGGCTTGGGGGGGGACCCCTTGATTGAAGGGGTCCCCACTCCCCCAGGGTACCCCGGCCAGTGGTGACTAGTTGGATATTTAATGCCACGGCCGCAGGGCACTGTATAAAAGTGACCCCCGGCTGTGGCATTATCTGTCCAGCTAGTGGAGCCCGATGCTGGTGTAAAAAATATGGGGGACCCCTGCTCTTTTTGTCCCCCGTATTTTTTGCACCAGCACCAGGCGCAGAGCCCGGTGCTGGTTTTAAAAATACGGGGGATCCCCTGTCAATTTTCCCCCCGCATTTTTAGAACCAGGACCAGCTCGAAGAGCCCGAGGCTGGTTATGCTTTGGAGGGGGGACCCCACGCCATTTTTTCCCGGGTTTTTCCCGTTTTTTCCCGTTTTTTTAATTCGCGGCAAAATCCGGCTAATCGGCCGTTTTTCGCCCGCGGGAATGTCGAATCCGTTTTTCATTGAATATGGTGAATTCCGGCAGCCACCTGCCGGAATTCACCTGTCGAATTGTGTTGAATTAAAAAAACGGCGATAATTTGCCGCGATTCGCCCGCAGTTGCATATACCCCTAAAAGCACTGTTGTCAAATTTCCAAACTTGAATTGAATACACTTTGGTCGAATTGCAGCACTTGTATCATTGCAGAAAAGTCGAATTTGACAAAAGTCGAATTTCAAAAAGTCGAATTTTGAAAGTCCGTTTTTTTGACGGAAAGCACTGAATTGCATTGACGATTTTTTTTTTTTGGCGAAAAATTCCCGAAATTCGACAATTTCGGGAATTCGACCGCATTTGCATATACCCCATAGTGTTGATGCAGCTAGTGATTGCCAAATAAACTAGGTCTATTTCACAAAGTCATGAGACTGACAAACAGCATTCAGAGAGCACGGCTGGCAACTTTTAGCTTGGAAAGTGTAGGCTTATGGGGTCTATATATTAAGCCTTGGAGTGAGATAAATTTGTTGAAGATAAAGTACCAGCCAACCAGCTCCTGTCATTTTTCAAACACAGCAGTGGCGTAACTACTGCCCCCGCAGTCCTCGCGGTGGCTTGGGGGCGAGGGGCTGCGGGGGCGCCACTGACTTAGAACAGATTGACATGCGGACGAGCGTCCGCATGTCAATCTGCGGTCTCCTCTCCCTCCCTGCTGTGTTGGAGGGACACGGAACGCACATCGCGCGTCTCTCCTGTGTCCCTCCCTGGCTCTCCCCTGGCCGGTCTAAGGAAGTGCCGTTCGTGAGCTCTGATTGGCTCACGAACCGGCACTTCCTTTATTAGACCAGCCGGGGGGAGAGTCAGGAGAGACGCGCGATGCGCTCCGTGTCCCTCCAACACATGGGGGGGGGGAGCAGGCACTTGGGGCATATACCTGGCACTGGGGGCATATACCTGGCACTGTGGGGGGAAGATCTGGCACTTGGGGCATATACCTGGCACTGTGGGGGGGCAGATCTGGCACTGGGGGCATATACCTGGCACTGTGGGGGAAAGATCTGGCACTGGGGGCATATACGTGGCACTGTGGGGGGCAGATCTGGCCCTGGGGGCATATACCTGGCACTGTGGGGGCAGATCTGGCACTGGGGGCATATACCTGGCACTGTGGGGGGCAGATCTGGCACTGGGGGCATATACCTGGCACTGTGGGGGGAAGATCTGGCACTGGGGGCATATACCTGGCACTGTGGGGGCAGATCTGGCACTGGGGGCATATACCTGGCACTGTGGGGGCAGATCTAGCACTGGGGGCATATACCTGGCACTGTGGGGGCAGATCTGGCACTGGGGGCATATACCTGGCACTGTGGGGGGAAGATCTGGCACTGGGGGCATATACCTGGCACTGTGGGGGCAGATCTGGCACTGGGGGCATATACCTGGCACTGTGGGGGCAGATCTGGCACTGGGGGCATATACCTGGCACTGTGGGGGGAAGATCTGGCACTGGAGGCATATACCTGGCACTGTGGGGGCAGATCTGGCACTGGGGGCATATACCTGGCACTGTGGGGGCAGATCTGGCACTGGGGGCATATACCTGGCACTGTGGGGGCAGATCTGGCACTGGGGGCATATACCTGGCACTGTGGGGGGAAGATCTGGCACTGGAGGCATATACCTGGCACTGTGGGGGAATATCTGGCACTGGGGGCATATACCTGGCACTGTGGGGGAATATTTGGCACTGGGGGGAGCAGGCACTGAGGGGGCATATGTGGCACTGTGGGGGAATATTTGGCACTGGGGGGAGCAGGCACTGAGGGGGCATATGTGGCACTGGGGGGGGTATATGTGGCACTGGGGGCATGTACCTGGCACTGTGGCGGAATATCTGGCACTAGGGGCATATACCTGGCACTGTGGGGGAATATCTGGCACTGGGGGCATATGTGGCACTGGGAGCATGGCCCTAGCAACAAGCACTACCCCCTAGCAACGAGCATGACACCTAGTGCATGAAACCCCTGGCAACGAGCATGACACCCTGAGCATGAAAACCTCTGGCACCGTGCATGGAACCAAGAGCATGAAACCCCTGGCAACGAGCAGGTAATTTAAAAGTAATTAGAAGCCTTACTGTAGAACTTAATGTGTAATGGACATTACGGTGTGTGTCATAATGTATCAGGCATTACGGTGTGTTGTATACTATATCACGGACATAGGCGTGCGCAGCACATTTTATTAGGGGGTGCACCGTCGGAGGGGTGTGTCTAGCACCATCTATTGACGGTCAGCGCAATATAAAATATCCACCCTTGTACCAATCCTAATAAAGCAGATACATTGTCAGATGTTGTGGTGTGCACCAAACAAACACCCCTGATGGCACTCACTGCAATTACAGTGCTCCTCCTCAGCCTGGTCTGGCTCCCTCTCTCTTTCCCCTGCAAGCTGCAGCAGCTTACTTACAAGTCAGTCACTCACCGACAGTCGCAGACTAGTACTGCTGCTGCTGGAAAAACAAGTGACGTGTCAATGCTGCTGCCGACCGCCTACCAGTATTGAATTTGTCTTCCTAAGAGGAACACTGGCTGCATGCTGCTCCTCATCAGTGGCTGGCGTTGGCACAGCATAGAAGGAGAGAGGTGGGCATGTGACGGGTGGGCGTGCGAGCAGCATGACGTAATCACATCACACTGTTTTTGTACATTGAGGTGGAGCCAGGAGTTTGAAAGCCGGTGGCAGTGGCACCCTTGATTAACCCAGGCATCCGGTCAGTAATGCAGTCCTGACAGGGTGCAGCGCAGAGGAGACAGTAATCAGCCTGCTCGGCTATTGCTGCATCAGGCATGTGAGATCGGGTGTCAGTACATTAGGGGGTGCCTGTGCGCACCAGGCACCCCCCCTGCGCACACCTATGATCACGGACATTGTGGTATGTGGTATAATGTTTTAGGATCATTGTGGTGTGTGTCATACTGTGTCACAGACATTGTATGTGCTATAATGTATCAGGGGCATTGCAGTGTGTAGCATAATGTATAACGGGCATTGCGATTCCTGTCATAATGTGTCACAGGCATTACGGTGTGTGGCATAATGTGTCTGGGGCATTACAGTGTGTGCATATTGTGTCATGTGCATTATTGTGTGTGGCATAATGGGTAAGGCCATTGCAGTATGTGGCATAATGTATACTGGGCATTACTATAAGGAGGAAAAATGACAAATAATGTAAGGGGCATAAATCAGGATTATTTTTCTTTCCTGTGGTGGCCAACGTCTGGGCGTGCAGGTTGCAAAACTGGGGTATAAGGTAGTCTTTTCCTGCAATGCCACGCCCTCCACGCAAAGCCACGCCCATTTCGACAAAGCCACACACCCCTTTTTGCCGGCGCGCGCCTGCGGCGCGCGCATTTTTCTACCTTTGCTAGTGCCAATTACGGGGGGGTATGGGGGGGGGGGCGCCGAAGGATTTTTTGGCTTTGGGGAGAAAAATTTCTAGTTACGCCACTGAAACACAGACTGTGTCCCACTGAGGGAAGTGTACTGTGCATGCACAAACATTGATCCTGTCATGTCAGGCACATTGGCCCAAATGTATTAAGCGTTAACAAGAGATAAATCTGAGACTCATAAGGAGACAAAGTACCAGCCAAACAGCTCCATTCATTTTTCAAACACAGCCTGTGACATGGCCGTTAGGAGCTGATTGGCTGGTCATTTATCTCTCCTTATGCGTCTCAGGTTTATCTCTTGTTAACGCTTAATACTGTACATTTGGGCCATTGTCTGTTATCAAGTGATTCTGAAATGAAGATTCTGGAAGTTATTAATCCCGGAAGATGTATGCATTCCACAAAGCCATTCTGTGTTCCACCTGAAGGTTTTAGCTGAAAGTAATGTATCTGCTCATACATAGGCGTGCGCAGGGGGGGTGCCTGGTGCGCACAGGCACCCCCTAATGTCCGGCAATCCGATCTCACATGCCTGATGCAGCGATCGCTGAGCAGGCTGATTACTGTCCCCTCTGCGTTGCACCCTGTCAGGACTGCATTACTGACCGGATGCCTGGGTTAATCAAGGGTGCCACTGCCACCGGCTTTCAAACTCCTGGCTCCACCTCAATGTACAAAAACAGCGTGATGTGACGTGATGACATCATGCTGCTCGCACGCCCACCCGTCACACGCCCACCTCTCTCCTTCTATTCTATGCCAACGCCAGCCACTGATGAGGAGCAGTATGCAGCCAGCGTTCCTCTTAGGAAGACAAATTCAATACTGGCATGCGGTTGGCAGCAGCATTGACATGTAACGTGTTTTTCCAGCAGCAGTAACTAGTCTGCGACTGTCAGTGTCAGTGAGTGACTGCAGCTTGCAGGGGAAAGAGAGGGGGAGCCAGACCAGGCTGAGGAGGAGCAGTGTAATTGCAGTGAGTGCCATCAGGGGTGTTTGTTTAGTGCACACCACAACATCTGACAGTGCATCTGCATTATTAGGATTGGTACAAGGGTGGATATTTTATATTACGTTGACTGTCAATAGATGGTGCTAGACACGCCCAAAAGGCGGTGCTAGACACACCCCTCCAACAGTGTACCCCCTAATAAAATGTGCTGCGCACGCCTATGTGCTCATAGATGTTCAATTCATTACACAAGCGCAGTCCATCTCAACATTTAGGTTGTCTACATTTAATACCTGTTTACATTATGGTGTCTATATTACAGTATGATTGTCTATGTTCAAAATGTTGACATAATATACCAGACCCATTTTGTCCTAGAAGGATTCACACTTCTTATGACCATTGGAGGACAATTGACTCTACAGTATATCACAGTAGCCCATACTATAGTTCAATAGAATTGCACCTTGCATTATACATCTGATTCTACATGTGGTATACGTGTATTTTCTTTATTGTACATATTTATTTTCATTTTTTTTAATATTCTATATTCATTGTTTTTAATTGTTGGACTGCTTATCAGGACATATTAAATGAACCTATTTATTGCTCTCTCACAGTATCAATATACTTCATGCCTTTTTCTAATTTTTTATATTCATGTACATTTATTTACATATTTCATTTGATATATATATTTATTTTATTTTTCTATTCATAAAACATCTGTGCAACTTTCTGTTCTTGTCCCAGTTTTCCACATTGATACATGTTGTTTTATCCTAATTTGCTTAGGTATAGATTGATTGGAAGAAACTGGTATAATGTGCCTGATTCATGTTTGCAAGTAAAGCAAAAAAGCAAGTAACTTTGGGGGTAATTCAGAGTTGATCGCAGCAGCAAATTTGTTAGTAGTTGGGCAAAACCATGTGCACTGCGGGAGGGGGGGGGGGGTGCAGATATAACGTGCAGAGAGAGTTAGATTTGGGTGGGGTGTGTTCATACTGAAATCTAAATGGCAGTGTAAAAATAAAGCAGCCAGTATTTACCCTGCACAGAAACAAAATAATCCACCCAAAGCTAACTCTCTCTGCACATGTTATATCTGCTCCACCTGCAGTGCACATGGTTTTGCCCAGTTTCTTGCTTTACTTACAAGCATGAATTAGGCCCTATATTTTAACATCAAAATGCAATGTATTGTATATGAAAGATACCCACTGTAGGCCAAATATAAGGGCTCATTATCACTCTATCAGGGATATTCAATTTGCCTCCGAAGAGACATCGGGAGTAAAAACCCCTGATGTTTTTTTGGGTGCTGCGGTTGGACTATTTAATTAGCTTGGCCGGTAACGAGTGCAGTTACTCCCGTAAATACACAAGTTCAGTGTAACCTGTGTGTTTTCGGGTGAAATAGCCCCATTTTTCGGACGCTGTTATCGGGCATTTTGCTTCGCCTGCTGGAGGCAGGTGAAGCAAAATCCCCGATGAGCCGTGGCACGCGCCGGCGGCGACACTTTACACCCGCAATCGTTGCAGGCAAATTGAATATCCCCCTATATATTATTAGGTTCATACCAGTGATAGCATTTTTAAGAAAATACAAGTATTTCATGGTAGTAGTTGCACTGCCATACGTCATCTGGTATGGCTGAGATAACGTTACAAATAGTTTTTTCATAAACACAGAAAATTGTATTTTTAAATTGCCTCTACGGAGAAACAGTTAATAAATAAATTACTAATGGGGAGATGCTTCTCCCAGTATTTGTATGGACCTGCTTCACCCTTTTAGCGTGGCAAAGTAGGTCCCTGCATCGGCGGCATGTATTATTGTGGTTTTTGCAGAAGATGGAGAATGTTCTCCCGAAGTCCACTCTCTCTCTTGCAGCTGCTATGACCGGTGTTTGCAAACAGTCTGCACATATGCTGGTCAGAAGTCCCTCGGCATAACCTGCCTCGTATTGATCAAATAAAAAACTTTATTGTTTTCTCTATCGTCCTAGTGGATGCTGGGGTTCCTGAAAGGACCATGGGGAATAGCGGCTCCGCAGGAGACAGGGCACAAAAAGTAAAGCTTTACGATCAGGTGGTGTGTACTGGCTCCTCCCCCCATGACCCTCCTCCAAGCCTCAGTTAGATTTTTGTGCCCGGCCGAGAAGGGTGCAATCTAGGTGGCTATCCTAAAGAGCTGCTTAGAAAAGTTTAGCTTAGGTTTTTTATTTTACAGTGAGTCCTGCTGGCAACAGGATCACTGCAACGAGGGACTTAGGGGAGAAGAAGTGAACTCACCTGCGTGCAGGATGGATTGGCTTCTTGGCTACTGGACATTAGCTCCAGAGGGACGATCACAGGTACAGCCTGGATGGTCACCGGAGCCTCGCCGCCGGCCCCCTTGCAGATGCTGAAACGAGAAGAGGTCCAGAATCGGCGGCAGAAGACTCCTCAGTCTTCTTAAGGTAGCGCACAGCACTGCAGCTGTGCGCCATTTTCCTCTCAGCACACTTCACACGGCAGTCACTGAGGGTGCAGGGCGCTGGGAGGGGGGCGCCCTGGGAGGCAAATGAAAACCTATTTTGGCTAAAAATACCTCACATATAGCCTCCGGGGGCTATATGGAGATATTTAACCCCTGCCAGAATCCACTAAAGAGCGGGAGACGAGCCCGCCGAAAAAGGGGCGGGGCCTATCTCCTCAGCACACAGCGCCATTTTCCTCACACAGCTCCGCTGGTCAGGAAGGCTCCCAGGCTCTCCCCTGCACTGCACTACAGAAACGGTAAAACAAGAGAGGGGGGGCAAAATTGTGGCAAAATTATATTATTAAAGCAGCTATACAGGGAGCACTTATTATAAGGCTATCCCTGTCATACATAGCGCTTTTTGGTGTGTGCTGGCAAACTCTCCCTCTGTCTCCCCAAAGGGCTAGTGGGGTCCTGTCTTCTTTAAGAGCATTCCCTGTGTGTCTGCTGTGGGTCGGTACGTGTGTGTCGACATGTATGAGGACGATATTGGTGTGGAGGCGGAGCATTTGCCAAATATGGGGATGTCACCCCCTAGGGGGTCGACACCAGAATGGATGCCTTTATTTATGGAATTACGGGATAGTGTCAACACGCTAAAGCAGTCGTTTGACGACATGAGACGGCCGGACAATCAATTAGCACCTGTCCAGGCGCCTCAAACACCGTCAGGGGCTGTAAAACGCCCTTTGCCTCAGTCGGTCGACACAGACCCAGACACAGGCACTGATTCCAGTGGCGACGGTGATGAATCAACCGTATTTTCCAGTAGGGCCACACGTTATATGATTTTGGCAATGAAGGAGGCGTTACATATTGCTGATACTACAGGTACCACAAAACAGGGTATTATGTGGGGTGTGAAAAAACTACCTATAGTTTTTCCTGAATCAGATGAATTAAATGAGGTGTGTGATGAAGCGTGGGTTGCCCCCGATAAAAAAATGCTAATTTCAAAGAAGTTATTGGCTTTATACCCTTTCCCGCCAGAGGTTAGGGCGCGCTGGGAAACACCTCCTAGGGTGGACAAGGCGCTCACACGCTTATCAAAACAAGTGGCGTTACCCTCTCCTGAGACGGCCGCACTTAAAGATCCAGCAGATAGGAGGATGGAAAATATCCAAAAAAGTATATACACACATACAGGTGTTATACTACGACCAGCTATAGCGACAGCCTGGATGTGCAGTGCTGGGGTAGCTTGGTCAGAGTCCCTGATTGAAAATATTGATACCCTGGATAGGGACAATGTTTTACTGTCTTTAGAGCAAATAAAGGATGCATTTCTTTATATGCGTGATGCACAGAGGGATATTTGCACACTGGCATCACGGGTAAGTGCTATGTCCATTTCGGCCAGAAGAAGTTTATGGACGCGACAGTGGTCAGGTGATGCGGACTCAAAACGGCATATGGAAGTTTTGCCGTATAAAGGGGAGGAGTTATTTGGTGTCGGTCTATCGGATTTGGTGGCCACGGCTACAGCCGGGAAATCCACCTTTTTACCTCAAGTCACTCCCCAACAGAAAAAGACACCGACTTTTCAACCGCAGCCCTTTCGTTCCTTTAAAAACAAGAGAGCAAAGGGATATTCATATCTGCCACGAGGCAGAGGAAGGGGGAAGAGACTGCAACAGGCAGCTCCTTCCCAGGAACAGAAGCCCTCCCCCGCTTCTACAAAAGCCTCAGCATGACGCTGGGGCTTCTCAAGCGGACTCGGGGGCGGTGGGGGGTCGTCTCAAGAATTTCAGCGCGCAGTGGGCTCACTCGCAGGTAGATCCCTGGATCCTGCAGATAATATCTCAGGGGTACAGGTTGGAACTAGAGACGGATCCACCTCGCCGTTTCCTGAAGTCTGCTTTACCAACGTCCCCCTCCGACAGGGTGACGGTCTTGGAAGCCATTCACAAGCTGTACTCTCAGCAGGTGATAGTCAAGGTACCTCTTTTACAACAAGGAAAGGGGTATTATTCCACTCTATTTGTGGTACCGAAGCCGGATGGCTCGGTAAGACCTATTCTAAATCTGAAATCCTTGAACCTGTACATAAAGAAGTTCAAGTTCAAGATGGAGTCACTCAGAGCAGTGATAGCGAACCTGGAAGAAGGGGACTTTATGGTATCCTTGGACATCAAGGATGCGTATCTCCACGTTCCAATTTACCCCTCACACCAGGGGTACCTCAGGTTCGTCGTACAGAACTGTCACTATCAGTTTCAGACGCTGCCGTTTGGATTGTCCACGGCACCTCGGGTCTTTACCAAGGTAATGGCCGAGATGATGATTCTTCTTCGAAGAAAAGGCGTATTAATTATCCCATACTTGGACGATCTCCTAATAAGGGCAAGGTCCAGAGAACAGCTAGAGATGGGATTAGCACTGTCTCAAGAAGTGCTAAAACAGCACGGGTGGATTCTGAATATTCCAAAATCCCAGTTAATTCCGACAACACGTCTGCTGTTCCTAGGGATGATTCTGGACACGGTTCAGAAAAAGGTTTTTCTCCCGGAGGAAAAAGCCAAGGAGTTATCCGAACTTGTCAGGAACCTCCTAAAACCAGGAAAGGTGTCTGTACATCAATGCACAAGAGTCCTGGGAAAAATGGTGGCTTCTTACGAAGCAATTCCATTCGGCAGATTCCACGCAAGAATTTTCCAGAGGGATCTGTTGGACAAATGGTCAGGGTCGCATCTTCAGATGCACCAGCGGATAACCCTGTCTCCAAGGACAAGGGTATCTCTTCTGTGGTGGTTGCAGAGTGCTCATCTATTAGAGGGCCGCAGATTCGGCATACAGGATTGGATCCTGGTGACCACGGACGCCAGCCTGAGAGGCTGGGGAGCAGTCACACAAGGAAGAAACTTCCAGGGCGTGTGGTCGAGCCTGGAAACGTCTCTTCACATAAACATTCTGGAACTAAGAGCAATCTACAATGCTCTAAGCCAGGCAGAACCTCTGCTTCAAGGAAAACCGGTGTTGATCCAGTCGGACAACATCACGGCAGTCGCCCATGTGAACAGACAGGGCAGCACAAGAAGCAGGAGTGCAATGGCAGAAGCTGCAAGGATTCTTCGCTGGGCAGAGAATCATGTGATAGCACTGTCAGCAGTGTTCATCCCGGGAGTGGACAACTGGGAAGCAGACTTCCTCAGCAGACACGACCTTCACCCGGGAGAGTGGGGTCTTCATCCAGAAGTTTTCCACATGCTGGTAACCCGTTGGGAAAGACCAATGGTGGACATGATGGCGTCTCGCCTCAACAAAAAACTGGACAGGTATTGCGCCAGGTCAAGAGATCCGCAGGCAATAGCTGTGGACGCGCTGGTAACGCCTTGGGTGTACCAGTCGGTGTATGTGTTTCCTCCTCTGCCTCTCATACCAAAAGTATTGAGAATTATACGGCAAAGAGGCGTAAGAACGATACTAGTGGTTCCGGATTGGCCAAGAAGGACTTGGTACCCGGAACTTCAAGAGATGATCACGGAAGATCCGTGGCCTCTACCTCTGAGAAGGGACTTGCTTCAGCAGGGTCCCTGTCTGTTTCAAGACTTACCGCGGCTGCGTTTGACGGCATGGCGGTTGAACGCCGGATCCTAAAGGAAAAAGGCATGCCGGAAGAAGTCATTCCTACTTTGATTAAAGCAAGGAAGGAAGGAAGTAACCGCGCAACATTATCACCGCATTTGGCGAAAATATGTTGCGTGGTGCGAGGATCGGAGTGCTCCGACGGAGGAATTTCAACTGGGTCGATTCCTACATTTCCTGCAATCAGGATTGTCTATGGGTCTCAAATTGGGATCTATTAAGGTTCAAATTTCGGCCCTGTCGATTTTCTTCCAGAAAGAATTGGCTTCAGTTCCTGAAGTCCAGACTTTTGTTAAGGGAGTGCTGCATATACAGCCCCCTGTGGTGCCTCCAGTGGCACCGTGGGATCTCAATGTTGTTTTGGACTTTCTCAAATCTCATTGGTTTGAACCACTAAAAACTGTGGATTTGAAATATCTCACATGGAAAGTGACCATGCTACTAGCCCTGGCTTCGGCCAGGAGAGTGTCAGAACTGGCAGCTTTATCTTACAAAAGCCCATATCTGATTTTCCATTCGGACAGGGCAGAACTGCGGACTCGTCTGCATTTTCTCCCTAAGGTGGTGTCAGCATTTCATCTGAACCAGCCTATTGTAGTGCCTGCGGCTACAAGCGACTTGGA
Source organism: Pseudophryne corroboree (assembly GCF_028390025.1). Classification (NCBI taxonomy): domain Eukaryota; kingdom Metazoa; phylum Chordata; class Amphibia; order Anura; family Myobatrachidae; genus Pseudophryne; species Pseudophryne corroboree. The sequence goes on along the minus strand of NC_086446.1, from coordinate 531,599,303 downwards.
GGACTCCAAGTTGTTGGACGTTGTCAGATCTTTAAAAATATACATTTCAAGGACAGCTGGAGTCAGGAAATCTGACTCACTGTTTATACTATATGCTCCCAACAAGTTGGGCGCTCCTGCGTCTAAGCAGACTATTGCTCGCTGGATTTGTAGTACGATTCAGCTTGCACATTCTGTGGCAGGCCTGCCACAGCCAAAATCGGTAAAAGCCCACTCCACAAGGAAGGTGGGTTCTTCTTGGGCGGCTGCCCGAGGGGTCTCGGCATTACAACTCTGCCGAGCGGCTACGTGGTCGGGGGAGAACACGTTTGTAAAATTCTACAAATTTGATACCCTGGCTAAGGAGGACCTGGAGTTCTCTCATTCGGTGCTGCAGAGTCATCCGCACTCTCCCGCCCGTTTGGGAGCTTTGGTATAATCCCCACGGTCCTTTCAGGAACCCCAGCATCCACTAGGACGATAGAGAAAATAAGAATTTACTTACCGATAATTCTATTTCTCGGAGTCCGTAGTGGATGCTGGGCGCCCATCCCAAGTGCGGATTATCTGCAATAATTGTACATAGTTATTGTTACCTAATTCGGGTTATTGTTGTAGGGAGCCATCTTTCAGAGGCTCCTCTGTTATCATACTGTTAACTGGGTTTAGATCACAGGTTGTACGGTGTGATTGGTGTGGCTGGTATGAGTCTTACCCGGGATTCATAAATCCTTCCTTATTGTGTACGCTCGTCCGGGCACAGTATCCTAACTGAGGCTTGGAGGAGGGTCATGGGGGGAGGAGCCAGTACACACCACCTGATCGTAAAGCTTTACTTTTTGTGCCCTGTCTCCTGCGGAGCCGCTATTCCCCATGGTCCTTTCAGGAACCCCAGCATCCACTACGGACTCTGAGAAATAGAATTATCGGTAAGTAAATTCTTATTTTTGTCTGCACAGGGCTGTTACACAGCCCCAGTCCATCCCTGAATACTACAGTTCTTTTACATAGAGTACCACAATCATATCTCGTATCTGTTCTGGGTACTGTCCTTACTTCTCTGGCGGCATTTGTTACAGCAAGAGAGTATCTCAGACGACAAGCAGACCATTAACCAGGTACTTCCAAGTTGTAATCACCCTCACCAATCAGGGTACCACTGTACCACACTGCATCCTTTGTTGTTCTCTTTTACTACCTACACATGCCTTACACAATTTAAGACTGACTCCAAACTTGGTAGGTTCTGATGTGTGAAGGCAAGATGTTAAATTACAATTCTCCATCGTCAATATAGTTTATTTCTCAGCGCGTATCTGATTTAGATTGCATAACTAATAAAAAATGAATTATAAGTTGCGATGATAATATATAATCAGGATATGGTGATAATACAATGACGGGAGTACTGTACATATTTATGATCGGAGTATATGCAACTGGTAAAACTGCTGCACAACCAGAAACAGAACAAATTATACAGTATAACTGAAGCTGCTTCAATTATTGAACCTAAACAGCCAGCATATGTCTAAAGGGCCCCATACACTAGAACGATAATTGGAGACGAGCGGGTTCAGTTCTCAGAGAACCGAACCCTACCAGACTTCTCGTCACGAGGCCGGATCCGAGTCAGGCTCGGGTTTCCCCGCCTGACTCGGAAACCAGAACGAGGCAAAACATCATCATCCCGCTGTCGGATTCTCGTGGGGTTTGGATTCCATATAAGGACCCCGCGCGTTGCCGACATTTTCACTCCAGTCTCAAGGAGTGTATTGAGAGGACGTGTCTCCGCCCTCAATGTCTGTGTGGGCGGTAAAGTGGGGTGGCGATTCCAGTGCTGTCTTGTGCTGCTCAGTCCAGTGTAGTTAGTGTCTTATGCTGCATCAGTCCAGCCAGTCACAGTGATGGTGTTCTCTACTGCTATATGTCCCCAGTGCCGCTGTATAAGTCCCTTGCAGTTTTGCTGTGTTGTCTTGCATCAGACCAGGGGGTAGTGTCTTGTGCAGCATCAGTCCAGTGACCAGTCACAGTGGTGGTGTCCTCTGCTACCATATATCCAGTATTACTGCCGTATAATTCCTGTGATATTGCCATATAGTTCCAGTGATATTGCTGTATAATTCCTGTGATACTGGCGTATAATTCCAGTGATATTACTGTATAATTCCAGTGATATTGCTGTATAAATCCTATGATACTGGCGTATAATTCCAGTGAGATTGCTGTATAATTCCTGTGATACTGCCGTATAATTCCTGTGATCTGGTGTATAATTCCTGTGATCTGGTGTATAATTCCTGTGATACTGGCGTATAATTCCAGTGGTACTGGCGTATAATTCCAGTGATATTGCCATATAATTCCAGTGATATTGCTGTATAAATTCTATGATACTGGCGTATAATTCCAGTGATATTGCTGTATAATTCCTGTGATACTGGCGTATAATTCCTGTGATACTGGCGTATAATTCCTGTGATCTGGTGTATAATTCCTGTGATACTGGCGTATAATTCCAGTGGTACTGGCGTATAATTCCTGTGATACTAGCGTATAATTCCTGTGATACTTGCGTATAATTCCAGTGATATTGCCGTATAATTCCAGTGATATTGCTGTATAATTCCTGTGATACTGGCGTATAATTCCTGTGATACTTGCGTATAATTCATGTGATACTGTCAAATAATTCCTGTGATACTGGCGTGTAATTCCAGTGGTACTAGCGTATAATTCCTGTGATATTGCCGTATAATTCCTGTGATACTGGATTATAATTCCCGTGATAATGTCGTATAATTCCAGTGATATTGCCGTATAATTCCCGTGATACTGGCGTATAATTCCCGTGATACTGGCGTATAATTCCCGTGATACTGGCGTATAATTCCAGTGATATTGCCGTATAATTCCAGTGATATTGCTGTATAAATCCTATGATACTGGCGTATAATTTCCGTGATATTGCTGTATAATTCCTGTGATACTGGCGTATAATTCCTGTGATCTGGTGTATAATTCCTGTGATATTGGCGTATAATTCCAGTGGTACTGTCGTATAATTCCAGTGATATTGCCGTATAATTCCCGTGATACTGGCGTATAATTCCCGTGATACTGGCGTATAATTCCAGTGATATTGCCGTATAATTCCAGTGATATTGCTGTATAAATCCTATGATACTGGCGTATAATTTCAGTGATATTGCTGTATAATTCCTGTGATACTGGCGTATAATTCCTGTGATCTGGTGTATAATTCCTGTGATATTGGCGTATAATTCCAGTGGTACTGTCGTATAATTCCAGTGATATTGCCGTATAATTCCCGTGATACTGGCGTATAATTCCCGTGATACTGGCGTATAATTCCCGTGATACTGGCGTATAATTCCAGTGATATTGCCGTATAATTCCAGTGATATTGCTGTATAACTCCTATGATACTGGCGTATAATTCCAGTGATATTGCTGTATAATTCCTGTGATACTGGCGTATAATTCCTGTGATCTGGTGTATAATTCCTGTGATATTGGCGTATAATTCCAGTGGTACTGGCGTATAATTCCAGTGATATTGCCATATAATTCCAGTGATATTGCTGTATAATTCCTGTGATACTGGCATATAATACCTGTGATACTTGCGTATAATTCCTGTGATACTGGCGTATAATTCCAGTGATATTGCCGTATAATTCCAGTGATATTGCTGTATAAATCCTATGATACTGGCGTATAATTCCAGTGATATTGCTGTATAATTCCTGTGATACTGGCGTATAATTCCTGTGATACTCCGTATAATTCCTGTGATCTGGTGTATAATTCCTGTGATACTGGCGTATAATTCCAGTGGTACTGGTGTATAATTCCTGTGATACTGGCGTATAATTCCAGTGATATTGCCGTATAATTCCTGTGATATTGCTGTATAATTCCTGTGATACTGGCATATAATTCCTGTGATACTTGCGTATAATTCCTGTGATACTGTCAAATAATTCCTGTGATACTGGCGTGTAATTCCAGTGGTACTAGCGTATAATTCCTGTGATACTGGCGTATAATTCCAGTAATATTGCCGTATAATTCCTGTGATACTGGATTATAATTCCCGTGATAATGTCGTATAATTCCAGTGATATTGCTGTATAATTCCTGTGATACTGTCATATAATTCCCGTGATACTGTCGTATAATTCCCGTGAAACTGCCGTATAATTCCAGTGATATTGCCGTATAATTCTTGTGATACTGGCGTATAATTCCCGTGATACTGCCATATAATTCCAGTGATATTGCCTTATAATTCCTGTGATACTGGCATATAATTCAAGTGATATTGCCGTATAATTCCTGTGATACTGCCGTATAATTCCAGTGATATTGCCGTATAATTCCTGTGATCCTGGCATATAATTCCTGTAATACTGTTGCATAATTCCAGTGATCCTGCCGTATAATTCAAGTGATCCTGCCGTATAATCACTAGTGATGAGCGGGTTCGGTTCCTCGGAATCCGAACCCGCCCGAACTTCAGCTTTTTTACACGGATCCGAGCGACTCGGATCTTCCCGCCTTGCTCGGTTAACCCGAGCGCGCCCGAACGTCATCATGACGCTGTCGGATTCTCGCGAGGCTCGGATTCTATCGCGAGACTCGGATTCTATATAAGGAGCCGCGCGTCGCCGCCATTTTACACGTGCATTGAGATTGATAGTGAGAGGACGTGGCTGGCGTCCTCTCCGTTTAGAGAAGAAATAAATAGGAGAGTGAGAGTGAGACAGTGACACTTCATTTACTGGAGCTTAGGAGGAGTACTCAGACAGAGAGTGCAGAATTTTGCTGATAGTATTAGTTAGTTATACTAGTGACAGAGTGAGACAGTGACACTTCATTTACTGGAGCTTAGGAGGAGTACTCAGACAGAGAGTGCAGAATTTTGCTGATAGTATTAGTTAGTTATACTAGTGACTGACCAGTGACCACCAGTGCAGTTTTATATTATTTAATATAATCCGTTCTCTGCCTGAAAAAACGATACACAGTGACTCAGTCACATACCATATCTGTGCTCAGCCCAGTGTGCTGCTGCATCATCTATGTATAATATCTGACTGTGCTCACACAGCTTAATTGTGGGGGAGACTGGGGAGCAGTTAGGTTATAGCAGGAGCCAGGAGTACATATTAAAAAATTAAACAGTGCACACTTTTTTTCTGCAGGAGTGCCACTGCCAGTGTGACTGACCAGTGACCTGACCACCAGTATATAGTATACTATATTGTATTGTGAATGTCTGCCTGTAAAAGTTAAACACACGTCGTGTGACTCGTGTGGTGTTTTTTTATTCTATAAAATAAAAAACTCATTCTGCTGACAGACAGTGTCCAGCAGGTCCGTCATTATATAATATATACCTGTCCGGCTGCAGTAGTGATATATATATATTTTTTATATCATTATTTATCATCCAGTCGCAGCAGACACAGTACGGTAGTTCACGGCTGTAGCTACCTCTGTGTCGGCACTCGGCAGTCCATCCATAATTGTATACCACCTACCCGTGGTTTTTTTTTTCTTTCTTCTTTATACATACTACATCTCATTATCATCCAGTCTATATTAGCAGCAGACACAGTACAGTACGGTAGTCCACGGCTGTAGCTACCTCTGTGTCGGCACTCGGCAGTCCGTCCATAATTGTATACCACCTACCCGTGGTTTTTTTTTTCTTTCTTCTTTATACATACTACATCTCATTATCAACCAGTCTATATTAGCAGCAGACACAGTACGGTAGTCCACGGCTGTAGCTACCTCTGTGTCGGCACTCGGCAGTCCATCCATAATTGTATACCACCTACCCGTGGTTTTTTTTTCTTTCTTCTTTATACATACTACATCTCATTATCATCCAGTCTATATTAGCAGCAGACACAGTACAGTACAGTAGTCCACGGCTGTAGCTACCTCTGTGTCGGCACTCGGCAGTCCATCCATAATTGTATACCACCTACCCGTGGGTTTTTTTTCTTTCTTCTTTATACATACATACTACATCTCTTTATCAACCAGTCTATATTAGCAGCAGACACAGTACGGTAGTCCACGGCTGTAGCTACCTCTGTGTCGGCACTCGGCAGTCCATCCATAATTGTATACCACCTACCCGTGGTTTTTTTTTCTTTCTTCTTTATACATACATACTACATCTCTTTATCAACCAGTCTATATTAGCAGCAGACACAGTACGGTAGTCCACGGCTGTAGCTACCTCTGTGTCGGCACTCGGCAGTCCGTCCATAATTGTATACCACCTACCCGTGTTTTTTTTTTCTTTCTTCTTTATACATACATACTACATCTCTTTATCAACCAGTCTATATTAGCAGCAGACACAGTACGGTAGTCCACGGCTGTAGCTACCTCTGTGTCGGCACTCGGCAGTCCATCCATAATTGTATACCACCTACCCGTGGTTTTTTTTTTCTTTCTTCTTTATACATACATACTACATCTCATTATCATCCAGTCTATATTAGCAGCAGACACAGTACAGTACGGTAGTCCACGGCTGTAGCTACCTCTGTGTCGGCACTCGGCAGTCCATCCATAATTGTATACCACCTACCCGTGGTTTTTTTTTCTTTCTTCTTTATACATACATACTACATCTCATTATCATCCAGTCTATATTAGCAGCAGACACAGTACAGTACGGTAGTCCACGGCTGTAGCTACCTCTGTGTCAGCACTCGGCAGTCCGTCCATAATTGTATACCACCTACCCGTGGTTTTTTTTTCTTTCTTCTTTATACATACATACTACATCTCTTTATCAACCAGTTTATATTAGCAGCAGACACAGTACGGTAGTTCACGGCTGTAGCTACCTCTGTGTCGGCACTCGGCAGTCCGTCCATAATTGTATACCACCTACCCGTGGTTTTTTTTTCTTTCTTCTTTATACATACATACTACATCTCATTATCATCCAGTCTATATTAGCAGCAGACACAGTACAGTACAATAGTCCACGGCTGTAGCTACCTCTGTGTCGGCACTCGGCAGTCCATCCATAATTGTATACTAGTATCCATCCATCTCCATTGTTTACCTGAGGTGCCTTTTAGTTGTGCCTATTAAAATATGGAGAACAAAAATGTTGAGGTTCCAAAATTAGGGAAAGATCAAGATCCACTTCCACCTCGTGCTGAAGCTGCTGCCACTAGTCATGGCCGAGACGATGAAATGCCAGCAACGTCGTCTGCCAAGGCCGATGCCCAATGTCATAGTACAGAGCATGTCAAATCCAAAACACCAAATATCAGTAAAAAAAGGACTCCAAAACCTAAATTAAAATTGTCGGAGGAGAAGCGTAAACTTGCCAATATGCCATTTACCACACGGAGTGGCAAGGAACGGCTGAGGCCCTGGCCTATGTTCATGGCTAGTGGTTCAGCTTCACATGAGGATGGAGGCACTCAGCCTCTCGCTAGAAAAATGAAAAGACTCAAGCTGGCAAAAGCAGTAGCACCGCAAAGAACTGTGCGTTCTTCGAAATCCCAAATCCACAAGGAGAGTCCAATTGTGTCGGTTGCGATGCCTGACCTTCCCAACACTGGACGTGAAGAGCATGCGCCTTCCACCATTTGCACGCCCCCTGCAAGTGCTGGAAGGAGCACCCGCAGTCCAGTTCCTGATAGTCAGATTGAAGATGTCAGTGTTGAAGTACACCAGGATGAGGAGGATATGGGTGTTGCTGGCGCTGGGGAGGAAATTGACCAGGAGGATTCTGATGGTGAGGTGGTTTGTTTAAGTCAGGCACCCGGGGAGACACCTGTTGTCCGTGGGAGGAATATGGCCGCTGACATGCCTGGTGAAAATACCAAAAAAATCAGCTCTTCGGTGTGGAACTATTTCAACAGAAATGCGGACAACAGGTGTCAAGCCGTGTGTTCCCTTTGTCAAGCTGTAATAAGTAGGGGTAAGGACGTTAACCACCTCGGAACATCCTCCCTTATACGTCACCTGCAGCGCATTCATAATAAGTCAGTGACAAGTTCAAAAACTTTGGGTGACAGCGGAAGCAGTCCACTGACCAGTAAATCCCTTCCTCTTGTAACCAAGCTCACGCAAACCACCCCACCAACTCCCTCAGTGTCAATTTCCTCCTTCCCCAGGAATGCCAATAGTCCTGCAGGCCATGTCACTGGCAATTCTGACGAGTCCTCTCCTGCCTGGGATTCCTCCTATGCATCCTTGCATGTAACGCCTACTGCTGCTGGCGCTGCTGTTGTTGCTGCTGGGAGTCGATGGTCATCCCAGAGGGGAAGTCGTAAGACCACTTTTACTACTTCCACCAAGCAATTGACTGTCCAACAGTCCTTTGCGAGGAAGATGAAATATCACAGCAGTCATCCTACAGCAAAGCGGATAACTGAGGCCTTGGCATCCTGGGTGGTGAGAAACGTGGTTCCGGTATCCATCATTACTGCAGAGCCAACTAGAGACTTGTTGGAGGTACTGTGTCCCCGGTACCAAATACCATCTAGGTTCCATTTCTCTAGGCAGGCGATACCGAAAATGTACACAGACCTCAGAAAAAGAGTCACCAGTGTCCTAAAAAATGCAGCTGTACCCAATGTCCACTTAACCACGGACATGTGGACAAGTGGAGCAGGGCAGGGTCAGGACTATATGACTGTGACAGCCCACTGGGTAGATGTATGGACTCCCGCCGCAAGAACAGCAGCGGCGGCACCAGTAACAGCATCTCGCAAACGCCAACTCTTTCCTAGGCAGGCTACGCTTTGTATCACCGGTTTCCAGAATACGCACACAGCTGAAAACCTCTTACGGCAACTGAGGAAGATCATCGCGGAATGGCTTACCCCAATTGGACTCTCCTGTGGATTTGTGGCATCGGACAACGCCAGCAATATTGTGTGTGCATTAAATATGGGCAAATTCCAGCACGTCCCATGTTTTGCACATACCTTGAATTTGGTGGTGCAGAATTTTTAAAAAAACGACAGGGGCGTGCAAGAGATGCTGTCGGTGGCCAGAAGAATTGCGGGACACTTTCGGCGTACAGGCACCACGTACAGAAGACTGGAGCACCACCAAAAACTGCTGAACCTGCCCTGCCATCATCTGAAGCAAGAAGTGGTAACGAGGTGGAATTCAACCCTCTATATGCTTCAGAGGTTGGAGGAGCAGCAAAAGGCCATTCAAGCCTATACAATTGAGCACGATATAGGAGGTGGAATGCACCTGTCTCAAGCGCAGTGGAGAATGATTTCAACGTTGTGCAAGGTTCTGATGCCCTTTGAACTTGCCACACGTGAAGTCAGTTCAGACACTGCCAGCCTGAGTCAGGTCATTCCCCTCATCAGGCTTTTGCAGAAGAAGCTGGAGACATTGAAGGAGGAGCTAACACGGAGCGATTCCGCTAGGCATGTGGGACTTGTGGATGGAGCCCTTAATTCGCTTAACAAGGATTCACGGGTGGTCAATCTGTTGAAATCAGAGCACTACATTTTGGCCACCATGCTCGATCCTAGATTTAAAGCCTACCTTGGATCTCTCTTTCCGGCAGACACAAGTCTGCTGGGGTTGAAAGACCTGCTGGTGAGAAAATTGTCAAGTCAAGCGGAACGCGACCTGTCAACATCTCCTCCTTCACATTCTCCCGCAACTGGGGGTGCGAGGAAAAGGCTCAGAATTCCGAGCCCACCCGCTGGCGGTGATGCAGGGCAGTCTGGAGCGACTGCTGATGCTGACATCTGGTCCGGACTGAAGGACCTGACAACGATTACGGACATGTCGTCTACTGTCACTGCATATGATTCTCTCAACATTGAAAGAATGGTGGAGGATTATATGAGTGACCGCATCCAAGTAGGCACGTCACACAGTCCGTACTTATACTGGCAGGAAAAAGAGGCAATTTGGAGGCCCTTGCACAAACTGGCTTTATTCTACCTAAGTTGCCCTCCCACAAGTGTGTACTCCGAAAGAGTGTTTAGTGCCGCCGCTCACCTTGTCAGCAATCGGCGTACGAGGTTACATCCAGAAAATGTGGAGAAGATGATGTTCATTAAAATGAATTATAATCAATTCCTCCGCGGAGACATTGACCAGCAGCAATTGCCTCCACAAAGTACACAGGGAGCTGAGATGGTGGATTCCAGTGGGGACGAATTGATAATCTGTGAGGAGGGGGATGTACACGGTGATATATCGGAGGATGATGATGAGGTGGACATCTTGCCTCTGTAGAGCCAGTTTGTGCAAGGAGAGATTAATTGCTTCTTTTTTGGGGGGGGGGTCCAAACCAACCCGTCATATCAGTCACAGTCGTGTGGCAGACCCTGTCACTGAAATGATGGGTTGGTTAAAGTGTGCATGTCCTGTTTATACAACATAAGGGTGGGTGGGAGGGCCCAAGGACAATTCCATCTTGCACCTCTTTTTTCTTTTATTTTTCTTTGCGTCATGTGCTGTTTGGGGAGGGTTTTTGGAAGGGCCATCCTGCGTGACACTGCAGTGCCACTCCTAGATGGGCCCGGTGTTTGTGTCGGCCACTAGGGTCGCTTATCTTACTCACACAGTCAGCTACCTCATTGCGCCTCTTTTTTTCTTTGCGTCATGTGCTGTTTGGGGAGGGTTTTTTGGAAGGGCCATCCTGCGTGACACTGCAGTGCCACTCCTAGATGGGCACGGTGTTTGTGTCGGCCACTAGGGTCGCTTATCTTACTCACACAGTCAGCTACCTCATTGCGCCTCTTTTTTTCTTTGCGTCATGTGCTGTTTGGGGAGGGTTTTTTGGAAGGGCCATCCTGCGTGACACTGCAGTGCCACTCCTAGATGGGCCCGGTGTTTGTGTCGGCCACTAGGGTCGCTTATCTTACTCACAAAGTCAGCTACCTCATTGCGCCTCTTTTTTTCTTTGCGTCATGTGCTGTTTGGGGAGGGTTTTTTGGAAGGGCCATCCTGCGTGACACTGCAGTGCCACTCCTAGATGGGCACGGTGTTTGTGTCGGCCACTAGGGTCGCTTATCTTACTCACACAGTCAGCTACCTCATTGCGCCTCTTTTTTTCTTTGCGTCATGTGCTGTTTGGGGAGGGTTTTTTGGAAGGGCCATCCTGCGTGACACTGCAGTGCCACTCCTAGATGGGCCCGGTGTTTGTGTCGGCCACTAGGGTCGCTTATCTTACTCACACAGTCAGCTACCTCATTGCGCCTCTTTTTTTCTTTGCGTCATGTGCTGTTTGGGGAGGGTTTTTTGGAAGGGACATCCTGCGTGACACTGCAGTGCCACTCCTAGATGGGCCCGGTGTTTGTGTCGGCCACTAGGGTCGCTTATCTTACTCACACAGTCAGCTACCTCATTGCGCCTCTTTTTTTCTTTGCGTCATGTGCTGTTTGGGGAGGGTTTTTTGGAAGGGACATCCTGCGTGACACTGCAGTGCCACTCCTAGATGGGCCCGGTGTTTGTGTCGGCCACTAGGGTCGCTTATCTTACTCACACAGCGACCTCGGTGCAAATTTTAGGACTAAAAATAATATTGTGAGGTGTGAGGTATTCAGAATAGACTGAAAATGAGTGTAAATTATGGTTTTTGAGGTTAATAATACTTTGGGATCAAAATGACCCCCAAATTCTATGATTTAAGCTGTTTTTTAGGGTTTTTTGAAAAAAACACCCGAATCCAAAACACACCCGAATCCGACAAAAAAAATTCGGTGAGGTTTTGCCAAAACGCGGTCGAACCCAAAACACGGCCGCGGAACCGAACCCAAAACCAAAACACAAAACCCGAAAAATTTCCGGCGCTCATCTCTAATAATCACAGTGATCCTGCCGTATAATTACAGTGATCCTGCCGTATAATTACAGTGGTACTGGCGTATAAGTACAGTCCAGTGATACTACCGTATATGTCCAGTGATACTGCCTTATATGTCCATTGATATTGCCGTATATATCCAGTGATACTGCCGTATATGTCCTATGATACTGCCGTATATGTCCAGCGGTACTGCCATATAATTCCAGTGATCCTGCCGTATAAATCCAGGGATCCTGCCGTATAATTCCAGTGATCCTGCCGTATAATTACAGTGATCCTGCCGTGTAAATCCAGCGATCCTGCTGTATAAGTCCAGTGATCATGCCGTATAATTACAGTGGTACTGGCGTATAAGTCCAGTCCAGTGATACTGCCGTATATATATATACCCTGTTGCAAAGTGTATTACTGAGGCCATAAGAACTATGCTGGTGTTAGACGTGCGTCCGGTATCCGCCATTAGTGCAGTTGGACTGCAGTACCAACCCTAGATGGGCCAGGTGTTTGTGCAGCACACTTGTGTCGTTTAGTTTAGTCATACAGGCAGGATGTGCTGTTTGGGTACTATTATTTTTAAGTGCCCTCCAGTCTGACACTGCAATGCCACTCCTAGATGGGCCAATTGTTTGTGTCGCTTAGCTTAGTCATACAGTTACCTCATTGTACCTCTTTTTCATCTTTGCAAGATGTGCTGTTTGGTTTTTTTTTTTATATCTGCCCTCCTGTCTGACACTGCAGTGCCAGTCCTAAATGGGCCAGGTGTTTGTGCCGCACACTTGTGTCGCTTAGCTTAGTCATACAGCAACCTTGGTGCACCTCCGTATAAGTCCAGGGGTACTGCTGTATTAGTCCAGGGTACTGCCGTATAAGTCCACCGAGAATGCTGATTTATATACAGGAATGAAAAGCTATACCTTATAACACTTTAAATGCACTTTACCATGGAGCCGGTGCGGCCGCTAAACTTAATACACACTCTACGCACCTTTTACGCTGTTAGCGTACAGAGTCCTGTACCGTGTACGGACTTTGCGTACAAACGCTGCGCTGACGGTACAAAGTACACACAGCGCGTACACACCCAATGAATACACTTTAAACCTTATGCAGCAATGCAGTGCGATGCTATTACACTTTAAACCTTAGCAGGGAAAGAAAGAAAGAAAGACACGACACCAGTCTGTAGTTAAACCAGAGCCGTAGCTAGGGGGGGGCTAGGGGGGCATGTGACCCGGGCACGGGACTGGATAGGGCGCTGGGATCCGTCTGCGTCTGATACAGCAGGGAAGGAAGTGGAGTCACATGGGATTTGTAGTCATGTCTGTTACTGGTTACACTTGGAGCTGTAACAGAGAGACTACAAATCCCATGAGGCACTTCACCCTGCAGAGAGATGGCCGCCGCTGGAGCTGCAGTAGTCGGCTATCCTGAGCGGCAAGCCACCCGCCCTGTGACATGCTGCTGAGCGTTCTCCAGCCCCACGCAGTCCTACATTCAGCTCCGCTGCTGAGTCGCTGACACCAGCAGTGAGATCGAAGCAGACCAGCACCCTTCACCTCCGCATGATTAGTGAGAGGACTGGAGAGGTAAAACACACAGGCACACACACTCCCTCACCCTGACTGGTGTTAACCCCTGCAGCTCATTTAAAGTAGTTAATTTAAGCTTTTATATATATATATATATATATATATTGCCTAAATATGTCATGCTGAGACTATTTATTTATACCACTGTAACAGCTACAGATTTTATATATATATATTTATTTATTTATTTAAAATGCATGCGTGTGTATGTATGTGTATATATATATATATATATATATATATATATATGTAGTATATGTGTGTGTGTGTGTATATATATATATATATATATATATATATACACTGTGTTTTACTGGGGCTAAATTACTGCCTTGCCCCGGGTGCCATAAATCCTAGTTTCGGCCCTGGTTAAACCACTGGGTTCCGACACCACAGCGTATTATTGCTGAAAGGGGGTTACAATATAAACAATACAATACAACAGAATAATGGCTACATTCAATGGTACATACGTTAGTGGATTCGCTGCGCTACCCGGTCCGGTCCTCGGTCATCTAATAGATAACTTTGTGAGTCTTGTGTCTGACCAGGCCTGCAGCAGGCTCTCTTTATACAATTCATCCAAAACTTAACACAATGGATACTGTAATCTCTTTGTCCATTGGACACAGGGATGGTCATTTACAGTACAGGAGAGGTCATAGGTCGGTTTGAATAGGTGGGCGATGTCTGTTCCAACTGCTCTTGTGGGTGGTCTCCTCTGGATTCCCGCCGCATACATAATGTACAGTAAATACAGTTTATATCTATATTCTGCTCCTGCACATAACTATCCGCAGGAACATGTGATCTTTCTCAAACCAACACCGGAATGTTACCCTTAAAATACCCTACAGCTGGATACCAAACACCACCTTATAACCTTGTTCTGTCCCCTCCTATCCTGTAAAGGTGAATCCCTTTGTTCTGAAACCATTTCAACTGCTGTAACTTGCTGCTGTAGTGCAGGGAGGCTATGTGTAAAATGTGCACTATTTGGATTAAATATGTAATGTGTTTTGATGGCTTTTCCATGCATTCACAAACTGTACCGTACATACTCATACCACGCGCTAATACGCAGGTCCGCGGGAGCGACCATACGCAAATTGCAAATATGCGCACACATGGCAGGGCAAGTACGCGCACGGAGGCCATCTGTGTGTAGTTTGTACGTAATGTATGTTCTGCAATATTTTTCGACTTTGACAGTAAACCCTTTGGCAGTCACCAATAACTGCCACTATCTAATCACTAAACAGAAAAATATCTATACAATATCTACAGAAGATTTGATGATCGGGGAGAGTTGTAGGTGGGAAATGTATGACCTAGTGGGATAGTAAAAAGCATGTATGTATGAATCCATGTCTGAGGGGCATGTATCCTCGTGCCGTAAATGTTGTAAATAAGCTTCGAGGCAGTGTCGGACTGGGGTATGAAGGGCCCACCGGGGGAATGCAATGATAGGGGCCCATACGTAGGGGTGTGGCCAGCCTAGAAAGGGGTGTGTGGCCAGCCTCCACAGAGGCTTGAAATGCACAATAGTCTTGTGCAGTGTAATGCAACATATCTACCATGTATAATACAAGTGCACAGTCTGGAACCTGATTCCTAGGGGAAGGAGTGGGCCCTCAGGCAGTGGGGCCCACCGGTGGTTTCCCCTGTACCCCTGTGGGCCAGTCCAACCCTGCTTCGAGGTATTGCGAAGTATACATTAAATCCTTCTCATCCCGTACTAAGGGTCTCTTAATGGGCCAACAAACACTACCGAGCTCTTTTCGGCTTCTTGTTCCAACAAATGGGGTGCCCATTTAGTTGATGATACATGGAGGGGGAACATATGTGAGTGCTAGTATATGTGGATATCACCTGTCGAATATGTGTGCTGTTAACTGGAGGTTGCAGAGATGAAGATAAGACACATATCTAAAATACATTTACATAAACATTTTGGGTAGGGCTGATGTCTTTTCCGGATGGATGTATCTGGGCAGAGGGGGAAACAAAAGAAAAACGGGTGAAAGAAACAGGCCATGAAATTCATTTGCAATCCTTATCATAACACTGTCTCTATGGATGAGTCATAAATTAAATCTGCTGCTATAACAGCGCCCTCGCTCCTTAGACTCATCAACTTTGTGCCGTGCTTGCGCCGCGTCAGAATTCGAACACACCTAAATATCGAAACAATAATTATGACGACTCCCAGGATACAAAGGAGAAACTTCCCTACACTCATAATAACATTTTGAGCCTGCTCTCCTAAACCTGATTACCAATTTTGTGGGTTCAACCATGAGACCCAGCTGGTCAGTTCATTACTCACAGTCGCTAAGGTAAGGTTGTGCTTCCTCCTGAACTCCCACTTCAACTGCAAGATATCGTCCATCTTTTGATCGATGATCTCCGTGCGGTCGTTAGTACTGTTCGTAATATACGTACAGCACTTCACACCATATTGAGTTGCCAGAGTAACACAGTACCCACCTGTCACGGCTGTGACGTAATTAAGGACCATCCTGTGCTGAATCATTTCCTGCTTGTAAGCTTGTAACTCCCTTCCCGTATACCTGAAGGTGTCGTCATACATCTAAGTGATATTATCTATCAAGTTCGCTAGCGCATGGATATACCTATAATTTATAATTCCTCTGGCAGTACGGGTGATGTCTAATGCGAGAAGGAATTGAATCCCGGTGGATTCGTGGATCAAATCAGAGGCTGCGTGCTCTGTCCTATCTATGAGGTGTCTCTTGATGATGTGTTCATAGTGAGTATGAGTATAAGAAGCCTGAGCACTGCGGTGAACGTCTTTCATCTTATCATGGGTTATGGTCATGACCTCTGGCAGTACTCTCCCAATATAACACAATCCCTCTGAGCTCGGGGCAAGTCACTTGTACGCCTTCTTCCCACATATGAAATAGGCATCATCTAGGAGAACATAGGGGACAAAATATAACATCACCATATTACAAACTTTCCAAGTGAAGAAACCTATCCCTAGTTCTTCCATCTGCTCAGTACAAGTATCGGGCTGGATGATATGAGCACAATACCCTGGCAATACTTTTCCAACCCACATGGTCTCGAGTATACCTATACTGAAAATACCTCCCACTGTTGGCTATTTGGCGTACAATTTCAGAGTCTATGGGTATCCTATCAGCTCTGTGTGAAAAGGTCATTGTCTGGTTATTCCACGTCACTTCCCAATTTCCCGGTTTTCGGAAATTGGAAATATTAAAACACAATAAGGACCTGTCTACATGATACTGGTGGAGCTTCAAACTAGGGGGCCTAGAGATATTGAATTTCTTGTCCACCGGTCTCCCACCCCATAATTCAAGTACCTCATCTATTGCTAAAGGGTACGGTACTAATCCTGACTTGCTCTGACCTTGAGGTACCTGTGAGCACACCCAGCATTCGGTCTGGTTTAAGACCTTACCCACTAGTGAGTGGTAATCACTCAACGGATGACGGTCCATGTAGATATATTCTCACAATTCCTACAAATACAATATTCATCAGACAATAACCCCTCACAGTGCCTCCGAGCTCCCTGACTACCAGAGCTCTTACTGATGCCAGCCTTTACTAAAGTCATGCGCTGATCCTGAGATCCTACAAATTCATACTCGCCATCAGAACCCATTCCAGATCCCTGCTCGACCTCTCTGGGACCCTCACCAAAACATACTGTCCTTATCAAAACCAGAATTACTAACAGAACCCAAAACGCAGTCTCTTGTGATCGATCCATTTCGTTAGGGGAAAGGAGGAAAATAAGAAGGAGAAAAGAAAGGAAAAATGCAGGGGGAGGTGAAAAAAAGAAAGTGGTACGACAACCATTCTAGCTCTTGTTATTCTCTGTGCTCAGATGCCTTTCAACAGTCCTGCCTCTCAACTTTCCCGGAACAGACACTCCAGTGATACGAGATTCTCTACACTCTGCTCTTTGTCACGAGTTCTCTCCGGGTCAGCGACCTTCTTGCAGTGGGACGAGTGGATCCAAGTCTCTCTTTCGGCGACCTTCAATGCTGTTGTGCAGGTTAACAAGACTTGATATGGTCCTTCCCACCTGTCTATGAGGCAACCTGAGCGTAAGAAATTTCGAATCATCACATAATCCCCAGGTTCAATGTCATGACAATTACTGTTCGGTAGGTCAAGAATCACAAGCTTTAAATTTCTTTGTTGATTTCTCAGCTGCTGGCTCATCCCAACCAAATATTTCACAGTCACTTCATTATTGCATTTCAAATCATCCTGGGGGTCTATCATTACATGAGGTTGTCGACCAAAAAGGATTTCAAAGGGTGATAGGTTAAGGGGAGACCTGGGAGTGGTTCTGATGCTGTCCAATACTAGTGGCAAAGCTTCGGGGCACGACAATCCAGTTTCAGCCATTAATTTGCTTAGCTTGTTCTCAATAGTGCTATTCACTCTATCCACCTTTGCACTCGCCTGTGGATGGTACGGAGTATGTAGCTTGCTATTAATTCCCATCAGCTTGCACATGACCTGAAAGACATCACTTGTAAAATGGGTATCCCTATCACTTTCAATTATTCTAGGGATACCATATCTACACACAAATTCCTGCACAATTTTCTTTGCAGTGAACGTAGCAGTATTTGTGGCAGCAGGGAACGCTTCTACCCAGTTGGAAAATACATTGATACAAACTAATACATATTTTAAATTCCTACAGGGTGGTAACTGTCTGAAATCAATTTTTATTACCTGAAAAGGCCCGTCTGTTGGAGGGATATGGGATGGCTCTGTTGATATTGACTTTCCAATATTCTTCCTCAAGCAAGTAAAACATGTCATTGCTCTCTTACCTGCATGAGAAGAGAATCCTGGCACACACCAGTAGGCTCTCACCAGCTTACACATACCCTCTTTACCCAGATGAGTCAGACCGTGTGCCGCCTCAGCTAAGCTTGGAAGATATGCTCTGGGGGCTACTGGCTTACCGTGTCCACCTGTCCAAAGTCCTGAGGACTCCTGGCCATACCCCTTTGACCTCCAGACTGCCTTTTCCTGTAAAGAGCACAAATCTTGCATTTCAATGCGTTTAACTGTTGTGTATTATCAGTTGTGTGAAGTAAACCGTCTGTGGAAAGCGAAAAGAGAGGGAAAATAATAAAAAGAAAATTTGTCAGATTTGCGTTCACCATCAGGCTGTCACACCATCATGCATATCGGTGTCTATGCACAGTCTCCCTTCACCAGTATTCTCATTCTTCACCCTTTGTGCATGACCAGGCACACTGCATAAATACTGGTGTCCTTATGTCCTTATGCTGGTGAGATATACTGGTTTTGGGCAGAGCTCTGAAAGACCGAGTAGGCAATGGCATGTGGCGTTCGAACTCTAATCCTGTCGGTGAACGTAAGAGATGAAGAGGAAACTTTGAAGACAAATCTCATAGAATTTAGTAACAGATAAGTTTGTTGAGGCAAAAAAATATTTTACAAAATTTGACATCTGGATTGGGCACTACGGGGGAATGATTCTCTACTCGGTCTGTTCCCCTAAAAAAAATTCTATGTGTGTTATATCTCTACTGGGACTATCCCAGCCATCAATCCAGTGTCCTGTCCATTCTAAGTTCATAGGGAACCCGGTATCTTTGAGATAATTTCCTCTACCTGTGATGGACATGCATCTAAAACAGTGAAATGCAACATTAGTCTTCGTGGGTATCCAACATACTTTGTGCTTCCTGGGCGGGAGCACTCTATATGTATACCATTTCTAACAAAACTTCTGTTAAGTTAATTAGAGGTCACTTCTGCTAGAGAGAGAAGCAAATTTTAGAGGCCTCCTCCTAACCCCAGCAAGTTCTGTCAAAAGGATAAAGTTGCATTTATTCTGTTCTTCCCATTAACCGAATCTGTGTTTTCTATATTGCTCGTGATTCCTTACTATATGTCCCTTGATCCCGTCTATGTGTTTTAATAACGTGGCTTGTTTTCTCTGTCTAGGGGTCTATATTGGCTATGTGCTCTACTACTGTTACGATCCTGATGCTCAGGACAGGGGAGATCTTATGCAGTGAGTCCAGAGCACCAGGACGTGATGCTGGGATAGGGAAATGGAATGGAAATAGCCCCTAGCACCCTACCTCCGTTGTCTTACCCGTGTTGTCAATTCACGCCTGAACGACTATGGTTTCTTGGGCCCACGGCAGCCGCGTTTGAAGGGCGGATTAGGTCTGCCCAACTCCGATGCCCCCAGGTCTTAAAGAGAGACAAAGCATGAACTGAGACAGGGTAATAACAAGGGGACCTCTAACTGAAACAACCAAGCTAGGGGCTACTAACTACCTGAAAACTAAACGTATGTGCGGCACGCCGCCAAAGAAAAAGAACTACAAAGGATACTACTGTCCACTCCTCCACACGGCACCGCCGAGTTCCGGGGAGGACAGTGAAAGCGGAAACCTCCGCAAAAGCACCAACTCAAAGAAACGCAAATACTAAGCGGCCTAGGCCGCAACACGTGGCAGAAGCCGCTACTCACGAAACCGGGCGAGAACCCAAGATGACAGTAACAGGTTCACAAGGACCAGAAGGATTCCCAGGACCGGCTTCAGAACTTCAGAATACAAGAGGGCAGGGAGCAGGATCGACCAGATGCAGCTGACCAGGAACAAACTTCTACAAGGCAGGAACAGCATACAGGAAGCTATCACCGGCGTTTGTGTGAGACACTGAGGAGGCATATAACAGGGAACCCTCCAATGGCAGTACAGAGCCTGTTTGATAAATGTTGTGCAGCTGCCTTGCTGCACGACCAGGGGAGAACAGGTGAGTAATCTTATGGCAACGGGGAACGCGGTCCACCTGTTGCCAGGTGTTGCCAGCGTTGCCAGGGACCCGGCGGCTATCGCACGCACGGCGTCCCGACGTTGCTAGGCGCCGTGCGGAAGCAGGGAGAGAGAGAGGCGCGGCGGCCGTGACCGCTGCTCTGTCAGGGCACGGCCGAACACTGCCGCGCCTAACAGTACCCCCCCTTGAGGAGGGGTTAAAGAACCCCTAGAGCCGGGTTTCTGAGGAAACTCCTGAAAGAATATCTTGTTAAGTTTAGGAGCATGTAAATCCTTATCCAACACCCAAGACCTTTCTTCAGGGCCATAACCTTTCCAGTGGATTAAAAAATAAAGCCGGCCACGAGAAAGCTTAGAATCTAAAACCTTCTCCACCAAGAACTCTTGTTGTCCCTGAACATTCACTGGAGATGTACCCTGGGAAGTCCTCCGAGGAAATCTCCTGGAAGAAAAATACTGTTTCAAAAGGGAACAATGAAAAAGTATTGCCAATTTTGAGTGATCTCGGCAAACGTAGCCGAAAGGCAACTGGGTTAACTTTCTTAATGATAAGGAATGGTCCAATAAATTTGGGTCCCAATCTAGCCGAGGGTTGTCGGAGCTTGATGTTGCGAGTTGACAACCACACCTTATCTCCCACCTTAAAAGTGCAAGGACGTCGGAGCCTATCAGAAAATGTCTTTTCTCGGAAGGCAGCTTTCTTCAGGGCAAGGTGCACCTTTCTCCAAATCGTTCTGAGATGGGAGGTTAAGGTCAACGAGGAGACTGCAGAATGAGGGAAAAAAGAGTTGGCTCTAGGATGAAAGCCAAAGACCGAAAAGAATGGGGACTCCTTGGTGGAAGAATGACAAGAGTTATTATAGGCAAATTCAGCTAAAGGAAGAAATTCAGACCAATCATTCTGAAGTTTGGCCGAATATAACCGTAAATACTGTTTTAACGACTGATTAACTTGTTCGGTTTGTCCATTAGATTGTGGATGGTACCCAGATGTTAAAGAGAGTTTCATATTTAATGAGGCACAAAAACGTTTCCAGAAACGGGCGATGAATTGCGGACCCCGATCAGAGACAATATCCCTGGGCAACCCATGGAGCCTGAACACATGGCGGAGAAACAAGACTGCCAACCCTTGAGCAGAGGGTAATCGGGGAAGAGCAATGAAGTGAGCCATCTTACTAAAACGATCTACTACCACCCAAATGACTCGAAATCCGGCTGAAAGAGGAAGGTCCACCACGAAATCCATGGATATATGTGACCATGGCCTGAGAGGAACGGCTAAAGGTATGAGTTGCCCGATCGGCAACGAACGAGAAACCTTATGCTGTGCACAAACCTGACAGGAATGGACAAATTCCCTTACATCCTTAGAAAGATTAGGCCACCACACCGAGCGAGAGACTAACTCCAAGGTCTTAGTGATACCTGGATGACCAGAGACTTTGTTGTCATGAAACTCGGCTAAAACAGTGCCTCTCAGAAATTCAGGGACGAAGAGACGATCAGCAGGAGTAAGTTTGGGAGCCTGACGTTGAAGCTGGACTAACTGAGTAAATAAATCCTGTGTGAGGCCTGCCCGGATGACAGATGATGGAACTATGGGGGTAGTAGCAGGATGGTTATTGTGAACCGGAAGAAAACAACGTGACAGGGCATCAGCTTTCGTATTCTTGGAACCGGGCCTGAAGGTGATAATAAACCTGAAACGAGTAAAAAACAATGCCCAACGTGCCTGCCGAGCATTAAGCCGTTTAGCTGACTCAATATACTGCAGGTTCTTATGGTCAGTAAACACTGTAATGGTATGCCTAGCTCCCTCCAGCCAATGCCTCCACTCCTCGAAAGCCCATTTAACTGCCAGCAATTCTCGATTACCAACATCATAGTTGGATTCTGCGGAGGAGAATTTCCTGGACTTGAAGGCACAAGGGTGTAATTCCTGAGACTCCGGATCTTCCTGAGAAAGGATAGCCCCCACTCCAACCTCTGAGGTATCTACCTCAACTATAAAGGGGAGTTCCGGGTTAGGGTGCCTGAGAACAGGAGCCGAGACAAAGGCCTGCTTCAAGGCCAGAAAGGCAGACTCAGCTTCAGGCGACCAATTGGAAGGGTCCGCTCCTTTTTTAGTCAATGCTACTATAGGAGCGACCAAATCAGAAAAGGTATGAATGAAACGCCTATAATAATTTGCAAACCCTAAAAAGCGCTGAATTGCTTTTAAATTCGTGGGCTGCAACCAATTAAGGATGGCCTGGAGTTTTTTCGGTTCCATGAAAAACCCCTGGGGAGAAATAATATACCCCAAGAAGGACACTTCTGTGATGTGGAAATCACATTTCTCCAGTTTAGCGTATAAATGATTCTCCCGTAGTTTTTGAAGGACCAGTCGCACATGGGAAATATGTTGTTCCATAGACTCAGAGTAAATAAAAATGTCATCTAAGTAAACGACTACGAATTTCCCTAGAAAGTCACGAAGAACATCATTAATGAGGTCTTGAAATACTGCAGGAGCATTTGACAGCCCAAACGGCATCACCAAGTATTCATAATGACCCGACTGTGTGCTGAAAGCCGTCTTCCACTCATCCCCAGATCTTATTCGGATGAGATTGTAAGCTCCTCTAAGTTCGATCTTAGAGAAGATAACGGCAGAGCGTAACTGATCAAACAGTACTGAAATCAAGGGCAAGGGGTAGGTGTTTTTAACAGAAATTTTATTCAGAGCCCGAAAATCAATACACGGTCTGAGCGACCCATCTTTTTTCTCAACAAAAAAGAACCCTGCACTCAAAGGAGATTTCGAGGGCCTAATGAAGCCTTTTTTTCAGGCTCTCCTGAATATAATTATCCATAGCCGTGGTTTCCGGCCCAGACAGGGCATATAATCTCCCCTTTGGTAAAGTGGCACCTGGGATTAAATCAATAGCGCAATCATAGGACCGATGGGGAGGCAGAATGTCCGCATTACCCTTGGAGAAAACATCGGCAAAATCCTGATATTCCAAAGGAATAAGTTCTGGGGTAACTGCCGCAACCCGGACTGGATGGGAAATACACTCCTTTACACAAAAAGGACCCCATTGGGAAATCTCCCCAGACCGCCAATCTATGGTGGGATTATGAAAGGCAAACCAGGGATGACCCAAGACTACTGGAACTGCCGGACAATGTGTAAGGTAAAATTCTATTTTTTCTGAATGTAGGGCCCCCACTGTCAGTTGTACTGGAGGTGTGCGGTGAGTAATTACCCCATTGGAAAGCGGACCACCATCCAAGCCGTGCATGGTGATACGTTTATCCAAAGGTATCTGCGGAACGCCTAAAGCCTTAGCCCAACCTAAATCCATAAAATTTCCTGCAGCTCCACTGTCACCGAAGGCCGACACCAACGAACTGAGGCTACCAAAGGAAATCTTTACATGAACTAATAAAGAATCATTAGAGGAGATTAACTGCAGACCCAAGTGAACCCCCTCACAATTCACATGGTCAGAGCGTTTCCCGGCTTATTCGGGCAACCACGTGCGATATGTCCCTTGCCACCACAATACAAACAAAGACCAGAATTTAACCTTCTGGTTCTTTCCTCTGGGGACAGCCGGGAGAGAACCATTTGCATGGGCTCCTCGACGTCCTCAGGGAAAGTATACACACATGGACTAGGCCTAAAAGTTGTTCCTCTTTCAGCCCTCCGCTCTCGGAGACGACGATCAATTTTAATAGCGAGCTCCATGAGTTTGTCTAGTCTCAGGAGCGGGGTACCAAAGGAGACTGTCTTTAATAACTTCAGACAAACCGAGGCGAAACAGGGCCGGGTCATTCCAGCCACAGTCGTTCGACCAACGGCGAAACTCGGTACAATACGCCTCTGCAGGATTTTTACCTTGCTTAAGGGCACGCAGGTGGCTCTCAGCAGATGCTTCTCTATCTGGGTCATCATATAAAAGGCCTAAGGACTTAAAAAAGGCGTCTACTGATAACAAGGCAGCATCATCCGCTCTTAGCCCAAAAGCCCAGGTCTGTGGATCACCTTGGAGTAAAGACATCACAATCCTGACCCGTTGAGGGCCTTAAACGAAAATAAAGCTTACAAGCTTCCTTAAAATTAAAGAAATCTTTTCAGTTACCCGAAAAACGGTCAGGTAAATGCATTTTTGGTTCTGGAACCATACTCGGGGAGGTTCGCAAAAGATCTTCCTGCGATCTCACCCGAAGAGTAAGGTCCTGAACCATCTGAGTTAATTCCTGAATCTGGTTGACCAAAAGCTGACTGGGATTTGGCCCTAAAGCTGCCGGATTCATGAGGCCGAATTTCTAGGCCCACCAATACAAAGGAAAAAGAATTATACCCCTATTTGTGGGCCGGTGATAATGTTACGATCCTGATGCTCAGGACAGGGGAGATCTTATGCAGTGAGTCCAGAGCACCAGGACGTGATGCTGGGATAGGGAAATGGAATGGAAATAGCCCCTAGCACCCTACCTCCGTTGTCTTACCCGTGTTGTCAATTCACGCCTGATCGACTATGGTTTCTTGGGCTCACGGCAGCCGCGTTTGAAGAGCGGATTAGGTCTGCCCAACTCCGATGCCCCCAGGTCTTAAAGAGAGACAAAGCGTGAACTGAGACAGGGTAATAACAAGGGGACCTCTAACTGAAACAACCAAGCTAGGGGCTACTAACTACCTGAAAACTAAACGTATGTGCGGCACGCCGCCAAAGAAAAAGAACTACAAAGGATACCACTGTCCACTCCCCCACATGGCACCGCTGAGTTCCGGGGAGGACAGTGAAAGCGGAAACCTCCGCAAAAGCACCAACTCAAAGAAACGCAAATACTAAGCGGCCTAGGCCGCAACACGCGGCAGAAGCCGCTACTCACGAAACCGGGCGAGAACCCCAGATGACAGTAACAGGTTCACAAGGACCAGAAGGATTCCCAGGACCGGCTTCAGAACTTCAGAATACAAGAGGGCAGGGAGCAGGATCGACCAGATGCAGCTGACCAGGAACAAACTTCCACAAGGCAGGAACAGCATACAGGAAGCTATCACCGGCGTTTGTGTGAGACACTGAGGAGGCATATAACAGGGAACCCTCCAATGGCAGTACAGAGCCTGTTTGATAAATGTCGTGCAGCTGCCTTGCTGCACGACCAGGGGAGAACAGGTAAGTAATCTTATGGCAACGGGGAACGCGGTCCACCTGTGGCGTCTCCGTTGCCATGGACCCGGCGGCCCTGCACGCACGGCGTCCTAGCGTTGCCAGGGACCCGGCGGCTATCGCGCGCACTGCGTCCCGGCGTTGCTAGGCGCCGTGCGGAAGCAGGGAGAGAGGCGCAGCGGCCGTGACCGCTGCTCTGTCAGGGCACGGCCGAACACCGCCGCGCCTAACAACTACTCTTACAATCTCTAGCAAAATGTCCTTTATTTTTACAAGTGTAACATATTATTGGCCTTTTCTTACCACCAGGGTTTTAGGGTTTAGGCTGATGAGACTTTGGTGTAAGAGCAGGTATACTTTCAGTCCTCAGCCTCTCCTCCTGTTGTTTTCTACGCCTAACAATATTCTTGTGGTGTTCAATTGCGCACTCTCTAAGACAAGCTACTGTGACCCCTCTCCAATTAGGCAAAGATGTTTGTACCCTGTCCCTTACTGTCTTATTGAGTCCGTCCATTAGCACAGAGACAGCCACCTCCCTGTAATTCGCATCGTTCCCTGTATCTGATACCCCAATATATCTGTCCATTATTTGCAGGGCCCGATGGAAATATTCAGATGTCATTTCATTTTCCCTCTGTTTTATGGAGAAAATTCTTCTCCACTTAACAGTTGTGGGAAATACAACTCTAGTTGCATGTTAATTTGCTCTAAGTTCTCCTGATTGTGTTTGTCAGTCATATGACTATTCGACTCTAATCTACAATCAGTGATACATTTTTGGGTGTCAATATTAGGGGGTAACTAGGCACGCTTTCAGAAATATCCGCCAGTGTTTGTTTGTCGGTTCATACGCATTACCCAGATCTCTGATAAATTTCTGACATCTGGCAAAATGCTTCCGAGGGTCGGGGAATTCTGAAATGATTGATCGCAGCTCATCTCTGGGCCACAGGCAAAACATTGCATTATTCCTGGTGAGGACTACTAACTGACTATCGGTTCCCCCATTGGGAGTTACTATTTCCAAGACAGGGTGTAATTCTACCATTCCGTTCCTAATCTGTTTACTGTGAGGTGTTGTTGTCTCTGTGCAATGAACTGTCTCACACTTACCGGTAGCTGTGACCTCACCAATTCTTTCATTGGGGAATATTGTTACTGCTCTACCTGGTTGGACAGGCCCCACCTGAGTTCCCTGCAAGGTGACTGCTTGGAGGAGAGCTGCAATTTGGCTGGATCCTTCATCTTCTTGTGACCTATAACCTTGAAAAGACTTCAAAACAGGATACATCTTGCAAAAATTAGGGTTAATACTAGAGATGAGCGGGTTCGGTTCCTCGGAATCCGAACCCGCCCGAACTTCAGGTTTTTTTACACGGGTCCGAGCGACTCGGATCTTCCCGCCTTGCTCGGTTAACCCGAGCGCGCCCGAACGTCATCATCACGCTCTCGGATTCTCGCGAGGCTCGGACTCTATCGCGAGACTCGGATTCTATATAAGGAGCCGCGCGTCGCCGCCTTTTTTCACACGTGCATTGAGATTCATAGGGAGAGGACGTGGCTGGCGTCCTCTCCGTTTATAGAGATTCGAGAAGAGAGTGAGACAGAGAGAGACACAGTAGAAATTTGGGGAGCATTAGGAGGAGTACTACTACTACTAGTACTTGCTGAAGTGATAGAGAGAGATAGTGTGACTGTATTATCTGACTTGTGGGGGAGACACTGACAGTGGGGAGCAGTTAGAGTCTGAGAGCAGGACTCAGGACTCAGGAGTACATATAACGTACAGTGCACACTTTTGCTGCCAGAGTGCCAGCCACACTGCCATTGTTTGTGACCACACTGACCACCAGTATAATATATATTGTGATTGTCTGCTTAGGACTCAGGAGTACTACTTGCAAGTTGCTGATAGTGTGACCAGTGACCTGACCACCAGTTTAATAATCACCACCAGTTTATGAGTTTAATATATATTATATATATATATATATATATAATTGTATATAATATATATATAATATTGTATACCACCTAGCACCTACCCGTGTTTTTTTTTTTTTTTCTTTCTTCTTTATACATACTACTATAGTAGCTTACTGTAGCAGTCTGCGGTGCTGCTGAGCTGACAGTGTCCAGCAGGTCCGTCATCAGTCATTACATAATAAATATATAATATATACCTGTCCGGCTGCAGTACTAGTGATATTATATATACATATATATTGATTTCATCTCATTATCATCCAGTCTATATTATCAGCAGACACAGTACGTTAGTCCACGGCTGTAGCTACCTCTGTGTCGGCACTCGGCAGTCCATCCATAATTGTATACCACCTACCCGTGGTTGTTTTTTTTTTCTTTCTTCTTTATACATACTACTATAGTAGCTTACTGTAGCAGTCTGCGGTGCTGCTGAGCTGACAGTGTCCAGCAGGTCCGTCATCAGTCATTACATAATAAATATATAATATATACCTGTCCGGCTGCAGTACTAGTGATATTATATATACATATATATTGATTTCATCTCATTATCATCCAGTCTATATTAGCAGCAGACACAGTACGTTAGTCCACGGCTGTAGCTACCTCTGTGTCGGCACTCGGCAGTCCATCCATAATTGTATAGCACCTACCCGTGGTTGTTTTTTTTTCTTTCTTCTTTATACATACTACTACAGTAGCTTACTGTAGCAGTTTGCAGTGCTGCTGAGCTGACAGTGTCCAGCAGGTCCGTCATCAGTCATTACATAATAAATATATAATATATACCTGTCCGGCTGCAGTACTAGTGATATTATATATACATATATATTGATTTAATCTCATTATCATCCAGTCTATATTAGCAGCAGACACAGTACGGTAGTCCACGGCTGTAGCTACCTCTGTGTCGGCACTCGGCAGTCCATCCATAAGTATACTAGTATCCATCCATCTCCATTGTTTACCTGAGGTGCCTTTTAGTTGTGCCTATTAAAATATGGAGAACAAAAATGTTGAGGTTCCAAAATTAGGGAAAGATCAAGATCCACTTCCACCTCGTGCTGAAGCTGCTGCCACTAGTCATGGCCGAGACGATGAAATGCCAGCAACGTCGTCTGCCAAGGCCGATGCCCAATGTCATAGTACAGAGCATGTAAAATCCAAAACACCAAATATCAGTAAAAAAAGGACTCCAAAACCTAAAATAAAATTGTCGGAGGAGAAGCGTAAACTTGCCAATATGCCATTTACCACACGGAGTGGCAAGGAACGGCTGAGGCCCTGGCCTATGTTCATGGCTAGTGGTTCAGCTTCACATGAGGATGGAAGCACTCAGCCTCTCGCTAGAAAAATGAAAAGACTCAAGCTGGCAAAAGCACCGCAAAGAACTGTGCGTTCTTCGAAATCCCAAATCCACAAGGAGAGTCCAATTGTGTCGGTTGCGATGCCTGACCTTCCCAACACTGGACGTGAAGAGCATGCGCCTTCCACCATTTGCACGCCCCCTGCAAGTGCTGGAAGGAGCACCTGCAGTCCAGTTCCTGATAGTCAGATTGAAGATGTCAGTGTTGAAGTACACCAGGATGAGGAGGATATGGGTGTTGCTGGCGCTGGGGAGGAAATTGACCAGGAGGATTCTGATGGTGAGGTGGTTTGTTTAAGTCAGGCACCCGGGGAGACACCTGTTGTCCGTGGGAGGAATATGGCCATTGACATGCCTGGTGAAAATACCAAAAAAATCAGCTCTTCGGTGTGGAAGTATTTCAACAGAAATGCGGACAACAGGTGTCAAGCCGTGTGTTGCCTTTGTCAAGCTGTAATAAGTAGGGGTAAGGACGTTAACCACCTCGGAACATCCTCCCTTATACGTCACCTGCAGCGCATTCATAATAAGTCAGTGACAAGTTCAAAAACTTTGGGTGACAGCGGAAGCAGTCCACTGACCAGTAAATCCCTTCCTCTTGTAACCAAGCTCACGCAAACCACCCCACCAACTCCCTCAGTGTCAATTTCCTCCTTACCCAGGAATGCCAATAGTCCTGCAGGCCATGTCACTGGCAATTCTGACGAGTCCTCTCCTGCCTGGGATTCCTCCGATGCATCCTTGAGTGTAATGCCTACTGCTGCTGGCGCTGCTGTTGTTGCTGCTGGGAGTCGATCGTCATCCCAGAGGGGAAGTCGTAAGCCCACTTGTACTACTTCCAGTAAGCAATTGACTGTCCAACAGTCCTTTGCGAGGAAGATGAAATATCACAGCAGTCATCCTGCTGCAAAGCGGATAACTGAGGCCTTGACAACTATGTTGGTGTTAGACGTGCGTCCGGTATCCGTCGTTAGTTCACAGGGAACTAGACAATTTATTGAGGCAGTGTGCCCCCGTTACCAAATACCATCTAGGTTCCACTTCTCTAGGCAGTCGATACCGAGAATGTACACGCACGTCAGAAAAAGACTCACCAGTGTCCTAAAAAATGCAGTTGTACCCAATGTCCACTTAACCACGGACATGTGGACAAGTGGAGCAGGGCAGGGTCAGGACTATATGACTGTGACAGCCCACTGGGTAGATGTATGGACTCCCGCCGCAAGAACAGCAGCGGCGGCACCAGTAGCAGCATCTCGCAAACGCCAACTCTTTCCTAGGCAGGCTACGCTTTGTATCACCGCTTTCCAGAATACGCACACAGCTGAAAACCTCTTACGGCAACTGAGGAAGATCATCGCGGAATGGCTTACCCCAATTGGACTCTCCTGTGGATTTGTGGCATCGGACAACGCCAGCAATATTGTGTGTGCATTAAATATGGGCAAATTCCAGCACGTCCCATGTTTTGCACATACCTTGAATTTGGTGGTGCAGAATTTTTAAAAAAACGACAGGGGTGTGCAAGAGATGCTGTCGGTGGCCAGAAGAATTGCGGGACACTTTCGGCGTACAGGCACCACGTACAGAAGACTGGAGCACCACCAAAAACAACTGAACCTGCCCTGCCATCATCTGAAGCAAGAAGTGGTAACGAGGTGGAATTCAACCCTCTATATGCTTCAGAGGTTGGAGGAGCAGCAAAAGGCCATTCAAGCCTATACAATTCAGCACGATATAGGAGGTGGAATGCACCTGTCTCAAGCGCAGTGGAGAATGATTTCAACATTGTGCAAGGTTCTGATGCCCTTTGAACTTGCCACACGTGAAGTCAGTTCAGACACTGCCAGCCTGAGTCAGGTCATTCCCCTTAACAGGCTTTTGCAGAAGAAGCTGGAGACATTGAAGGAGGAGCTAACACAGAGCGGGACTTGTGGATGGAGCCCTTAATTCGCTTAACAAGGATTCACGGGTGGTCAATCTGTTGAAATCAGAGCACTACATTTTGGCCACCATGCTCGATCCTAAATTTAAAGCCTACCTTGGATCTCTCTTTCCGGCAGACACAAGTCTGCTGGGGTTCAAAGACCTGCTGGTGAGAAAATTGTCAAGTCAAGCGGAACGCGACCTGTCAACATCTCCTCCTTCACATTCTCCCGCAACTGGGGGTGCGAGGAAAAGGCTCAGAATTCCGAGCCCACCCGCTGGCGGTGATGCTGGGCAGTCTGGAGCGACTGCTGATGCTGACATCTGGTCCGGACTGAAGGACCTGACAACGATTACGGACATGTCGTCTACTGTCACTGCATATGATTCTCTCACCATTGAAAGAATGGTGGAGGATTATATGAGTGACCGCATCCAAGTAGGCACGTCACACAGTCCGTACTTATACTGGCAGGAAAAAGAGGCAATTTGGAGGCCCTTGCACAAACTGGCTTTATTCTACCTAAGTTGCCCTCCCACAAGTGTGTACTCCGAAAGAGTGTTTAGTGCCGCCGCTCACCTTGTCAGCAATCGGCGTACGAGGTTACATCCAGAAAATGTGGAGAAGATGATGTTCATTAAAATGAATTATAATCAATTCCTCCGTGGAGACATTGACCAGCAGCAATTGCCTCCACAAAGTACACAGGGAGCTGAGATGGTGGATTCCAGTGGGGACGAATTGATAATCTGTGAGGAGGGGGATGTACACGGTGATATATCGGAGGATGATGATGAGGTGGACATCTTGCCTCTGTAGAGCCAGATGTGCAAGGAGAGATTAATTGCTTCTTTTTAGGTGGGGGTCCAAACCAACCCGTCATTTCAGTCACAGTCGTGTGGCAGACCCTGTCACTGAAATGATGGGTTGGTTAAAGTGTGCATGTCCTGTTTATACAACATAAGGGTGGGTGGGAGGGCCCAAGGACAATTCCATCTTGCACCTCTTTTTTCTTTAATTTTTCTTTGCGTCATGTGCTGTTTGGGGAGGGTTTTTTGGAAGGGCCATCCTGCGTGACACTGCAGTGCCACTCCTAGATGGGCCAGGTGTTTGTGTCGGCCACTAGGGTCGCTTATCTTACTCACACAGCTACCTCATTGCGCCTCTTTTTTTCTTTGCGTCATGTGCTGTTTGGGGAGGGTTTTTTGGAAGGGACATCCTGCGTGACACTGCAGTGCCACTCCTAGATGGGCCCGGTGTTTGTGTCGGCCACTAGGGTCGCTTATCTTACTCACACAGCTACCTCATTGCGCCTCTTTTTTCTTTGCGTCATGTGCTGTTTGGGGAGGGTTTTTTGGAAGGGACATCCTGCGTGACACTGCAGTGCCACTCCTAGATGGGCCCGGTGTTTGTGTCGGCCACTAGGGTCGCTTATCTTACTCACACAGCTACCTCATTGCGCCTCTTTTTTTCTTTGCGTCATGTGCTGTTTGGGGAGGGTTTTTTGGAAGGGACATCCTGCGTGACACTGCAGTGCCACTCCTAGATGGGCCCGGTGTTTGTGTCGGCCACTAGGGTCGCTTATCTTACTCACACAGCTACCTCATTGCGCCTCTTTTTTTCTTTGCGTCATGTGCTGTTTGGGGAGGGTTTTTTGGAAGGGACATCCTGCGTGACACTGCAGTGCCACTCCTAGATGGGCCCGGTGTTTGTGTCGGCCACTAGGGTCGCTTATCTTACTCACACAGCTACCTCATTGCGCCTCTTTTTTTCTTTGCGTCATGTGCTGTTTGGGGAGGGTTTTTTGGAAGGGCCATCCTGCGTGACACTGCAGTGCCACTCCTAGATGGGCCCGGTGTTTGTGTCGGCCACTAGGGTCGCTTATCTTACTCACACAGCTACCTCATTGCGCCTCTTTTTTTCTTTGCGTCATGTGCTGTTTGGGGAGGGTTTTTTGGAAGGGACATCCTGCGTGACACTGCAGTGCCACTCCTAGATGGGCCCGGTGTTTGTGTCGGCCACTAGGGTCGCTTATCTTACTCACACAGCTACCTCATTGCGCCTCTTTTTTTCTTTGCGTCATGTGCTGTTTGGGGAGGGTTTTTTGGAAGGGACATCCTGCGTGACACTGCAGTGCCACTCCTAGATGGGCCAGGTGTTTGTGTCGGCCACTAGGGTCGCTTATCTTACTCACACAGCTACCTCATTGCGCCTCTTTTTTTCTTTGCGTCATGTGCTGTTTGGGGAGGGTTTTTTGGAAGGGACATCCTGCGTGACACTGCAGTGCCACTCCTAGATGGGCCAGGTGTTTGTGTCGGCCACTAGGGTCGCTTAGCTTAGTCATCCAGCGACCTCGGTGCAAATTTTAGGACTAAAAATAATATTGTGAGGTGTGAGGTATTCAGAATAGACTGAAAATGAGTGGAAATTATGGTTTTTGAGGTTAATAATACTTTG
This sequence comes from Pseudophryne corroboree, assembly GCF_028390025.1. NCBI lineage: Eukaryota > Metazoa > Chordata > Amphibia > Anura > Myobatrachidae > Pseudophryne > Pseudophryne corroboree. The sequence goes on along the minus strand of NC_086446.1, from coordinate 531,566,111 downwards.
GGATCAAAATGACCCCCAAATTCTATGATTTAAGCTGTTTTTTTAGTGTTTTTTGAAAAAAACACCCGAATCCAAAACACACCCGAATCCGACAAAAAAAATTCGGTGAGGTTTTGCCAAAACGCGGTCGAACCCAAAACACGGCCGCGGAACCGAACCCAAAACCAAAACACAAAACCCGAAAAATTTCAAGTGCACATCTCTAGTTAATACATTGTTTTTGCATACTACTATCATTTACCGATATACCGTTGACTGTAGCCATCTCTTCCCCTTCGACCTATGTCGACAATGGTGTGTTTGTGTTCTCATTCCCGCTAGGTTTGGAACCTGCTTTACGAGTTAATTCCCTTTGCACATCCCCCTCTTGCTGCCATAAATTTAAACAATCTGTATGTCTAATCCTTTGTTTCTTGGATTTTATCAGACATATCCTTATCCTTAAGTTCTGCAATACCTCTGGTTCAAAGCTGCCCACCCTAGGGAATGGTTCCCTATATTTGTTAGTCATACATACCCATTCATTGCAAAAAGCCTCCGTGTGTGAACTATACTTTTCACACATAATAAACCTTGCTGACCCTCTCGGTCGCAAATCTGACCATTTCGGTCCCACTTCTTCAGCCTGAACCCTGGCTACTGAACGCCCACTGCTTGTGCAATTGGATCCCATCGTGGACTTTTTGCCAATAAACGCAATCCCCAATGCACACCGCAGATAAACGGTGAAAGACACGTAGCGCTTTCACTCGCTCACGCCCACGTTGGCCAGTACTACCATACATTGTCGATAGCGAAGGCAATGTACCCAACCTAGTGCCCTATCTGACCTATATTTCCTGGAAGTTTTTTAGGAATAACTTACCCTTTCCAGTAAATTTACACCGCTGGAGATTTTCCTGAGAGAGACCAGCGAAAACTCCCTATAACCTTATACACAAATCACACTTGCGTATGCTCTATACAGCGCTAATGGTACCGTGATTTTATCGACCCACAAATGCACGGTCCAATCGTACAGCGTATAGGTACTTGTTACCTATCTGCCGTACAACCACGGGTTGATGTACAAACTGCGACCCTCAGCCCGGAGCGTAATACAAAAACCTTTTAATTTCAATACTTCGCAATACTTATGCACTATCACGCTCCTTTGCAAATCACCTCACGATTTGCGTATTTCAATCTATATTAACGTGAGTCAGCCGCCTCACGCCACCAAGCCTCTACTTACTTGATGTACCACGGGACCCGATTTCCGGAGTTCAATACATTCACTCTTACATTCGCTCACTCAAATATACTTTGTTTATCTGTACAGAAAATTTGGATTCATTCAGGTTGGCAGCTTTACCCCCAGAGGCAATTTAAATAAAAAAAATTGATACTAAATTTTGTTTTTATACAAATTTTTTTTTTTTTTAGAAACCGGGTAGTTTTGTGCTATTGTAGCGTGGCTACTGTCCCACCTTTAAACTAAACGAACTATTGTGTAATTTGTACTTAGCGCCCGTACTCTTACGCAATTTGCGTAAACACGCGACCGTGCGTGTCTCTTACGCCGCGTGTGCAGTTCCGTACTGTGTCCGAGACACGTGTACAAAACCGTACGTCCGCAATAGCACAAATCATACAACTCTATAAATGAATGTGAGCAATAAAACTACTATTGCCCACTAAACACAACACAGTTTCTTTCTGTATAAACCTTTACAACTAGGCCAGACTGCGTTTGTGCTTTACGCTTACTTCCTTAAATATATATTTTAGTTTTAACTATATAGCAACAAATATCTCCGGTTTCACACAGGTCTAAATGAATCTAGCAATCTGAGTGTTATGGCAACAATGTGAGGGTATACAAAGAGTATGGGTGCTGTGTACGCTTTTGGTGCCAAAAAAAATTCACAGATTTTTAAATAGCTGTTTTTCTGTTTACCTTACGGGTTCTACCAGCATCTCTACAAACCATACAGAGCAGATGCCATCTAATCAGCAAATAAGTAGGGTTTTCAGTGTATCCATCGACCAGGAAAAGGATACGTAGGATACTTTCTGTCCACCCTTTTGCTGATAGATTAAGTCTGCTGTGACTTTACCATGGAGCCGCTGCGGCCGCTAAACTTAATACACACTCTACGCACCTTTTACTCTGTAAGCGTACAGAGTCCCGTACCGTGTATGGACTTTGCATACAAACGCCACGCTGACGGTACAAAGTACACACAGCGCGTACACACCCAATGAATACACTTTAAACCTTATGCAGCAAAGCAGTGCGATGCTATTACACTTTAAACCTTAGCAGGGAAAGAAAGACATGACACCAGTCTGTAGTTAATCCACTGGGTTCCGACCCCACAGCGTATTATTGCTGAAAGGGGGTTACAATATAAACAATACAATACAACAGAATAATGGCTACATTCAATGGTACATGCGTGAGTGGATTCGCCGCGCTACCCGGTCCGGTCCTCAGTCATCTAATAGATAACTTTGTGAGTCTTGTGTCTGACCAGGCCTGCAGCAGGCTCTCTTTATACAATTCATCCAAAACTTAACACAATGGATACTGTAATCCAGTGTTTTTCAACCACTGTGCCCGCCACACATTTCTAATGATAATGCCCGATTTCGAGCATTCAGGCCGATATATCGGGTGAAATCGGGCATTTTGGAGGTGTTTCCGATCCAATGCGCGTTCCCGTGAGCATCGGATCGGATCCCCTAGATTGAATGTGCTGCACTAACGATCATGTCCGACCCCGCAGGCATGGCTGGGATAGCATATGATACATCGTATGCAAAAGGACCGCATACGATGTATCGTATGCGATCCTGCCGCCCAGGAAGCTGCCGGGCAGTTCAAGGGAAATCGCCTCCAACTTCAGCCTCAGACATATCGTTGTAGTGTATGGGGCCCTTAAAACTTCAGTGGGTTCACAGTGCCTTGGAAGGGTATTACTGCAGGCAGATCACATTTTACTCTTTAATACCGTTCCCTTGCTCTGTCTGATGTCATACATGTGTTAAGAAGGGACTAAGCAGTGGTAGAGAAAGCAGACATTTGCAATATGGCAATGACACTGGGATGAATCTGTAATTACAGTGTGGGATGAAGTGACAGAATGATACAGTGAGGGGGCGAGAGACAGATGTAAAGCTGTACAGTGGCTTTCTATGCAAATCAGGTCATCTCTAGGGGAGAGAACCCCAGAAGTCAAGTAAAGCAGTGATGGGAGACTAAGGGGTATACAGTATGTATCAATGGATATTTTTACAAATAACGTGAAAACTGCACTTTCCTCATATGTTTTTCCCCTCTTATGTATTGAACATAAGTATTAAATACTGTATAATATATCATATATAGCAATTATCTCCTGCATCTCAGTCCCATCTCAGTGTCTTTCCAAAATCACCATTTCACTCCGATACAGTATCTGCTGCATCTCCCATACATACTGTATATACACAGAATCCTTAATATTTGCAGATAGTGCCCAAAAGATGGTGTTTTCAGGGGATAACCCACGAATGTTCAGAGCTGGATTAACAATAGACCAACTGGGGTGTCCTCCACATTCAGCAGCACTACATCACCAATGTGGGGGAGTTGTGGTATATTTAATCTGGATTTTTTTGTGTGGCATAATGTGAACTTGGGGCATTACAGTGTATTTGTGGTGCTGGGAGCAATTGCACATTATACCATTGGTGTATCTGTAATGGTTACAGGGTGATTGGTACACACTGCACCCATATAATTATATTTATATCTCCGGAGTCCCATGTTGGCTGGCTACTGCACTGCCAGATAGGACATGGTCCGCACCGAGTCTGCACATGGGCTTGCTACTCTCTCACACTGACTATTATACTTCTTAATAACATCGCCAGTATATCTTATTGGTAATGGCCCCCAAAAGTTAGTTGCCCTGGGGCCCCCACAAATCTTAATCAGGCCCTGCAAATTTTGTTTCATAATTTTGCCCCTTATTTTCTTCTTTCAGGTTCTCTACCTGTTCAGGACTAAAATCAATTGGGATTCTTAAATCAGGCTGTCCGCCATGTGGGATTTTCAGATCAATTGGGGCTGTAGATTGCTAGTGTATGGTAACAATCAACAGATCTGCAGACCGCTTCTAGTAAACTGATGAGCCTTTCAGGATTGTCAGATCTGTATTTGCTGAACATGATCTGCAAATTACTGAAAAATATCTGTAATTTATGGGCACAGATTGGTGGATTGGGGAATCTGTAAATTGGGGAGAGAGAAAAAAATCACAGAATCGGTGAATTGCTTTTTGGTGCTTGCTGATGTATAGGGGCCTTGAGACATTGGGGGTCATTCCAAGTTGATCACTTGCTACCGATTTTCGCAGCGCAGCGCTCAGGTAAAAAACAGGCAAAACTGCGAATGTGTATGCGCCGCAATGTGCACGCGCGTCGTACGGGTACAAAGAGCATCATTGCTGTGCACTGCTTTAAGCGACGAATTTGCACAGCCGATCGCAAGGAGACTGACAGGAAGAGGGCGTTTATGGGTGTCAACTGACCGTTTTCTGGGAGTTGTTGGGCAAACGCAGGCATGTCCAGGCATTTGCAGGGTGGGTATCTGACATCAATTCCGGGACCTCCGTTGCTAGAATCATCACACAGGATAAGTAATTACAGGGCTGGTCTTGTTTTGCACAAAATGTTTTTGTACCGCTCAGCTGCACATGCAATCGCACACTTGCAAAGTGAAAATACACTCCCCCGTGGGCGGCGACAATGTGTTTGCACGGCTGCTAAATGTAGCTAGCGAGCGATCAACTCGGAATGAGGGCCCATATGTCTATAATTTGTTACAACCCTGATTGCAGCGTTAAGTCTGATTTTCTTATCGTCACAAACAAAGTAGTAGTAATTTAAGAAGAAGAATATTGCTGGATTGGTTAGCTATAAATTCTCTTTTAGTGGTGCCAGTCTCTGAAGATGTGCGCATGTGTGATTCGGTATGCTGATTTTGGCTTTCATTTTCACTAATGTAAAAAAACAAGATAAATGAAACAAATAAAATGTTAACGTTTTAAAATTTTGAAAACATTAGTGGATTAAAAAATATAATTATTGCAGCAGCAGCAATATCTCCTTTTCTTATTTTAGGCAGAATTGAAATTGCTGGCAAAAATCGCCCTTTGATAAATCGCCCTCCATGTACTTGAGTAGAATATCTCTGTAGTCACTATAACTTGTTACCGCATTCCTAGGAATTGTCACTGTGTCAGGTAATGCGCTGATCATGTGTAGGAACCTCACATCACCCTCTGGAATAATCTGGTTATCACTGTGTTGATAACCTTGCTCTAATAATGCTGATTACACAGGAAGTGATATCCAAAATACTGCTGGGTTTAAGGTCAGTCCCTCATTATCCCTAAATGCCTGCAACCTATTTCCCTGTGGTGAACAAATAGTTGGCAGGTATAATTATGGGGTACTTTAATCCAGAAGCAATTTCAGCTTCTACACCCTTTCAGTGCCAGACATGCTGCAGTCACTTTTAAAATTGATGAATTGTGAGGTATATAATTTGCTGGACAGCTGAAAAGCGATGGCCTCTATGTTATATCATGACAGGATCAGAGGTAGCCATTAAAGAGAAAATACCTTCTATTTGCAAACGGACTTTATTTTGTCTCAAGGATTCCTTAACATAAGTATTCAAATTTCATATATAATCATGCCTGCTAGTACAGATGGGTGTAGTACGGTATGCCGGCGCTCGGGCTCCCGGCGACCAGCATACCGGCGCCAGGTGCCCGACTGCCAGCATACCGACAGCGTGGCGAGCGCAAAGGAGCCCCTTGCGGGCTCGCTGCGCTCGCCACGCTGCGCTCGCCACGCTGCGGGCACGGTGGCGCGCTACGCGCGCCACACTATTTTATTCTCCCTCCAGGGGGGTCGTGGACCCCCACGAGGGAGAATAGTTGTTCGTATGCCGGGTGTCGGGATTCCGGCGTCAGTATACTGTGCGCCGGTATCCCGACATTCGGCATACAGAAGACCACCAGGACAGATGTGTCCACAACATACATCTTTTCTCAAATCCTAACAAATAACCATTCAGATTGCCACTGACAATGCGATTAAAGGTGGGTACACACTAGGCGACAAGCTCTATGGGCGACGTCGTGTTCCCCCTCCCGGGCCGGGCAGTCGGCGGCAGGGCACACACTGAGCAATATGACGACCATATCGCTCAGTGACGTCACGTAGAGGCTGGGCCGTGCATGCAGCTCTTGGACAACAGTCCAAACTGAGCTGCATGCACGGCCGACAGCGAGATTCGTTAATGACCCGTGTGGGCGTGCATCACTCAGCGGCGGCATACACACTTGCCGAGAAAGTGAGCGACGTCGCTCAGATAGGATGTGTCACAACTGAGGGCCTGAGCTGACGGGAGGCAGCCTCAGTTGTAGGGGCTGAGATGTACCAGAACCTGGGAGGTTGTATCAGACCCCTGGACATGTAAGTAACATAAATAATAACTGCCCGAAGGCGTGACCACGACAACTTGGATAAAAGTCAATGATGTTTATTATGACAACTCCGCAACACAGCAGCAGTAAAAGAAAACGTAAAAGACAGCAAAGAATAAATACAGTTCCTGGGTACTACAGGATGGCAGGAGCCACAGGGCACTGGTAGTGTGAGATAGTTCTTATGATCTTCTAGATGGAAAGTCCTTACCAGGCCCGACTGTAGCAATGGAGATAACCCAGGATTGTGCCAGCTGATGTTCCAGGAAAAGCTGGGTTGCTGAAGATAAAACAGCTGCTGTGGATACTGGCTGGAACCAGACTGTTGTTAGCACGGAGTGGATACTGGCTGGAACCAGTTAAATAATAAATGAACTTGGGAGCGATGAAATATGAACTGAAATGTAGAACTTGAGAGCAGAGAAATAATAATACCGGTGGAGAGTGGTAAAGTGTAGAAAGGACACCGGCCCTTTAAGGGAAGCTGTACTCTGCTGGAAGCTGAGCTGGAAGCAGGTAATGTTGTAGCTGGAAACAGATGAATCCACAATGGATTGGAGAGTCAGGCTACACCGCAGGTGGAATGCTGGTGCGGGTCTCTATCGTGGAAGTCTTGAGACAGGAGCTGGAACCTGGAAGACAATCACAGGAGAGAGACAAACAGGAACTAGGTTTGACAACCAAAGCACTGACGCCTTCCTTGCTCAGGCACAGTGTATTTATACCTGCAGCAAGGAAGGGATTGGCTAGGCAATTATGCAGATTATCAATACTGAGAACAGATTGGTGGAAATGATCAGCTGACAGAATCCAAGATGGCTGCGCCCATGCAGACACTTGGAGGGAAGTTTGGTTTGTGATCCATGTGGTAATGAAAACAGTAATGGCGGCGCCGGCCACCGGAGACAGGAGGCGCCAGGCTGACAGATGCACATCCAACCACGCGGACACAGCGGAGGCCGCGGCTGACGTAATCGCCACTCAGACACTCTGCATGCAGAAGTTCAGGGACGGCGGCGGAGGCCGCGGGAGACGCCATGCCAGGTGTAATATGGCGTTTACTGTGACAGCGTCCCAGAGTGACAGGAGAGGATACAGGAATGTACACATCAGGATAACAGATGGGATCCGGTCCTGGAGCGCTGAGCCAGCCTTAGGAGGCATCTGATGGGTAAGAAATGGCGTCCAGATACCCGGATCGTGACAGCACCCCCCCCTTTAGGAGTGGCCCCAGGACACTTCTTTGGCTTTTGAGGAAACTTGGAATGGAATCTCCGGACCAAGGCAGGAGCATGGACATCAGAAGCATTGGTCCATGAACGTTCCTCAGGACCATAACCCTTCCAGTCAATAAGATATTGTAGTTGACCGTAACGGTGACGTGAGTCCAGGATCTTGGCCACTTCATGCTCAACGCCTCGTTGAGTTTGGACTTTCGGAGTTGGAGGAAGTGAGGAATGAAACCGATTCAAGATCAGCGGTTTCAACAGGGAAACATGGAATGTCCTGGGTATTTTTAAGAAGGGAGGCAACTGGAGTCTGTAAGAAACAGGGTTGATGACTTGTTCAATCTTGAAAGGACCGATATAGCGAGGTGCAAACTTCATACTGGGAACTCTTAACCTCAAATTCTTCGTGGATAACCATACCCGATCACCCACCTTGAGAGCAGGAACTGCTCGACGCTTCTTATCCGCAAACTTCTTGTACCTGAACGATGCCTTGAGCAGAGCTGATCGTACACTCTTCCAGATATTGGCAAACTGATGCAAGGTGATATCCACTGCGGGAACAGAAGTTGCTGGAAGCGGTTGGAACTCAGGGACTTTAGGGTGGAATCCAAAGTTAGTGAAGAATGGTGTTGAAGCAGATGAAGAATGATACTGGTTGTTATGACAGAACTCGGCCCAGGGAAGTAATTGAACCCAGTCATCTTGAGAGGAGGACACATAGATGCGGAGGAAGGCCTCCAAGTCCTGATTCACCCTCTCGGTTTGACCATTGGTCTGAGGATGGTAAGCCGTGGAAAACTTTAGCTTGACTTGGAGGACTTGACATAAACTTCGCCAGAATTTGGCTGTGAATTGAACTCCTCGATCAGAGATAATTTCTTCAGGAAGACCGTGGAGTCGGAAGATCTCTTGTATGAATACTTGAGCCAACTTGGAAGCTGACGGAAGACCGGTGAGAGAAATGAAGTGTGCCATCTTGGTGAACCGGTCAACTACCACCCAGATGGTATTGAACTTGTTGCACATGGGTAAGTCTGTAATGAAATCCATCGACAAGTGGGTCCATGGTCGACGGGGAACGGATAGTGGAACCAGTTGCCGCGCAGGCGACTGGCGGGATACTTTATGTTGGGCACACTTTGGGCAAGATGCAATAAACTCCAAGACGTCCTTTTTCAGAGTTGGCCACCAATAGGACCTAGAGATAAACTCCAGGGTTTTTTGGATACCTGTATGTCCGGCAAAACGGGAAGCATGGGCCCAATGCATGAGCTTCTTCCTTAGCATCGGCTTCACAAAACTTTTCCCTGATGGGGGCGTAGAGTCCATCCCTACCGTGGAGAATGCCAACGGACTTATAATAGGATGCTTGTCTGAAGACTCTGACTCATTTTCTTGCTCCCATGAGCGGGAAAGGGCATCGGCCTTGCGATTCTGAGAGCCCGGACAGAACTGGAGTTTAAAGTCGAACCTGGAAAAGAAAAGTGCCCATCTGGCCTGACGAGGGTTGAGACATTGTGCGCCTTTCAAATATAGAAGGTTCTTGTGGTCTGTAAGGATGGTGATTGAATGAGAAGCTCCCTCCAACAGATATCTCCACTCCTCTAGAGCGAGCTTGATGGCTAGCAACTCCTGGTCGCCAATGGCATAGTTGCGCTCCGCTGGGGAGAACTTCCGTGAGAAGAAACTGCAAGGATGTAAATGGCCATCTTTAGCCCTCTGAGATAACACCGCTCCTACTCCAACGGAGGAGGCATCCACCTCTAGGATGAAAGGAGAGTCGATGTCAGGCTGTTTCAGGACAGGCGCAGAGATGAACCTCTGTTTTAAAAGATGAAAAGCTTGCATGGCTTCTTCAGACCACTTGGACGGGTTAGCACCCTTCTTGGTGAAAGCAGTAATAGGCGCCACAATGGTGGAAAAGTCTCGTATAAACTTTCGGTAATAATTGGCGAACCCTAAGAACCTCTGGACCCCTTTGAGGGTTAAGGGTACCGGCCAATTCTGAATTGCTTGTAGTTTCTCAGGATCCATCTCTAGTCCGGAACCGGACACAATGTACCCTAGAAACGGAATGGACTTGACTTCAAAGACGCATTTCTCTAATTTGCAATAGAGATGATTGACACGGAGACGGGACAGAACCTCCTTTACCCAAAAACGATGTTCCTCTAAATTGTTGGCAAAAATGAGGATATCATCTAGATAGACCACGACATGACGGTATAGAATGTCTCTGAAGATCTCATTGACGAAATGCTGGAAGACAGCTGGAGCATTGCTCAATCCGAAGGGCATGACGAGGTACTCATAATGTCCGTCACGGGTGTTAAATGCGGTCTTCCACTCGTCACCCTCACGGATCCGGATGAGATTGTATGCACCTCGCAAGTCCAGCTTTGTAAAGATGGTAGCTCCGCTAACTCTGTCAAAGAGCTCAGTAATCAGGGGTAAAGGATAACGGTTCTTGATGGTAATGTCGTTCAAACCTCTGTAGTCGATGCACGGCCGCAGACCACCATCTTTCTTTTTTACAAAAAAGAAGCCTGCGCCGGCTGGAGAAGAAGAAGGTCGAATGAACCCCTTTGCTAGGTTCTCTTTAATATATTCCTCCATAGAATGCGTCTCAGGCAGAGACAACGGATAAGTTCGGCCTCGAGGTGGAACCTTCCCTGGAACGAGATCAATCGGACAGTCCCATTCTCTATGAGGAGGAAGGATATCAGCAGAAGCTTTACTGAACACATCCGTGAAATCTTGATATGGAGGAGGTGGAACATCAGACGACCAGGGGGAGGAAGAACAGACAGGCAATACTTTAAACAAACATGTCTCAGCACAGGAGGAACCCCATGCCAGGATTTGCGTAGTCGTCCAATCAATTGTAGGATTGTGAAGACGGAGCCATGGAAGGCCCAGGACCACAGGATGTGTGGCTCTTGGAATCACTAAAAAAGAAATAAGTTCGGAATGAAGAACTCCCACTCTCAGACGAACTGGTAGAGTCCTTAAAGAAATAACTGCATCAAAAATTTTGCTGCCATCCACGGCAGTTAAAGAAATGGACGAAGGAAGTCTCTCGGTGGGTAGGGACCACCGTTTAACATAGGCTTCGGTAATAAAGTTCCCAGCTGCTCCGGAATCCAGGATGGCAATGACGTTCCGATAACGTTGAGCAACTTGAAGCGAGACTGGGAGATTACAATCTTGAGAAGATGGAGAGGAGATCATTACTCCTAGCCGGCCCTCTCCTTGGCGAGCTAGGATTTGGAGTTTCCCGGACGTTTGGGACAGGCATTAATGGTGTGAGACGGAGCTGCACAATAGAGACAGAGAAACTCGGAGAGACGTCTTCGGCGCTCAGCAGGAGTTAAACGGGAACGGCCAAGTTGCATGGGCTCATCTTTAGATGGTGACAGTTGACGAGGAGGAGGAGCAGAAGATTTTGGAGCAGATGATCTTCCACGCTCAGTTGCTCTCTCTCTGAAACGTAAATCAACTTTTGTGCAGAGTGAGATTAGCTCATCTAACTTAGAAGGTAAGTCTCTGGTAGCTAACTCATCTTTAATACGCTCAGATAAGCCATGCCAGAATGCAGCATACAGGGCCTCGTCGTTCCATGCCAGTTCGGACGCCAGGATCTGGAACTGTATCAGATATTGTCCTACAGTACGTGACCCCTGGCGTAAACGGAGAATCTCGGATGAAGCTGAGGTTACCCGGCCTGGCTCGTCGAAGATGCGCCTGAATGTTGACACGAAGGCAGTGTAGAAAGATAGCAGGGTGTCGGACCTCTCCCATAACGGTGATGCCCAATCAAGGGCTGAGCCACTGAGAAGAGAAATAATGTAGGCAATTTTTGTACGGTCACTGGGAAAATTGCCAGGTTGTAGCTCAAACTGAATCTCACACTGGTTGAGAAATCCCCTGCAGAATCTTGGAGATCCGTCAAATTTTGCTGGCGTTGGAAGATGAAGATGTGGAGCAGAAATGGGTAAGGTGGGTGGGGTTATAGCTGGAGTCACTGTGGTTGACGCACCAGACGCGCCTGATCCACGGAGAGTTGTCTGAATCCCATCCAGCCGAGTAGAGAGATCCTGGAGACAGCGGATGATGTGGCCCTGTGCAGCCTCCTGATGTTCTAGTCGGGCTGCCAGTTCTTGCATCGGCCTGGCCGCTTGATCCTGGTCTCCGGCTGGATTCATTAGGTCAGTGCTTACTGTCACAACTGAGGGCCTGAGCTGACGGGAGGCAGCCTCAGTTGTAGGGGCTGAGATGTACCGGAACCTGGGAGGTTGTATCAGACCCCTGGACATGTAAGTAACATAAATAATAACTGCCCGAAGGCGTGACCACGACAACTTGGATAAAAGTCAATGATGTTTATTATGACAACTCCGCAACACAGCAGCAGTAAAAGAAAACGTAAAAGACAGCAAAGAATAAATACAGTTCCTGGGTACTACAGGATGGCAGGAGCCACAGGGCACTGGTAGTGTGAGATAGTTCTTATGATCTTCTAGATGGAAAGTCCTTACCAGGCCCGACTGTAGCAATGGAGATAACCCAGGATTGTGCCAGCTGATGTTCCAGGAAAAGCTGGGTTGCTGAAGATAAAACAGCTGCTGTGGATACTGGCTGGAACCAGACTGTTGTTAGCACGGAGTGGATACTGGCTGGAACCAGTTAAATAATAAATGAACTTGGGAGCGATGAAATATGAACTGAAATGTAGAACTTGAGAGCGGAGAAATAATAATACCGGTGGAGAGTGGTAAAGTGTAGAAAGGACACCGGCCCTTTAAGGGAAGCTGTACTCTGCTGGAAGCTGAGCTGGAAGCAGGTAATGTTGTAGCTGGAAACAGATGAATCCACAATGGATTGGAGAGTCAGGCTACACCGCAGGTGGAATGCTGGTGCGGGTCTCTATCGTGGAAGTCTTGAGACAGGAGCTGGAACCTGGAAGACAATCACAGGAGAGAGACAAACAGGAACTAGGTTTGACAACCAAAGCACTGACGCCTTCCTTGCTCAGGCACAGTGTATTTATACCTGCAGCAAGGAAGGGATTGGCTAGGCAATTATGCAGATTATCAATACTGAGAACAGATTGGTGGAAATGATCAGCTGACAGAATCCAAGATGGCTGCGCCCATGCAGACACTTGGAGGGAAGTTTGGTTTGTGATCCATGTGGTAATGAAAACAGTAATGGCGGCGCCGGCCACCGGAGACAGGAGGCGCCAGGCTGACAGATGCACATCCAACCACGCGGACACAGCGGAGGCCGCGGCTGACGTAATCGCCACTCAGACACTCTGCATGCAGAAGTTCAGGGACGGCGGCGGAGGCCGCGGGAGACGCCATGCCAGGTGTAATATGGCGTTTACTGTGACAGCGTCCCAGAGTGACAGGAGAGGATACAGGAATGTACACATCAGGATAACAGATGGGATCCGGTCCTGGAGCGCTGAGCCAGCCTTAGGAGGCATCTGATGGGTAAGAAATGGCGTCCAGATACCCGGATCGTGACAGGATGAATATGAGCAAACGTTGTTCATTTTCTCGGCAAGTGTGCATGCACCTTAAGACATGCCATGTGTACCGCCAGACACTTTTCTACAGAATAGGCATATGGTCACATCAATAATGCAACAAAAGTACAAAGCAAGAGAACCTTGGATACTGACATTGCACGCAGAAGTGGTGTGCGCCTTGGACAATAATCTGGGGAAAAAGGCAAAAGACATTGCCCATACTAACAAGCCGCTCCATGCATCCCGCTACACAGCATTGTTCTCTTTATTTGAGTATGTCTTTATATATACATGGATAGCCATCACTGGGATTATCTTGATTCCTAGAGCCTGAGGTTCTGAGGAGACTATTTGATGTGGTCTCTTAACATTCATCTCAAGTTGTGTCTGAGTAATAAATCTATAAATTAATAAATAATATTTAATGGAATAATGAGTAAATAGTAACAAATAAAAAGTTATAAAATATATAAAAAACAAAACAGTGAGCTCCACTGGGATTCAAACCCCAGATAGTATGTATAGTGGCATGAAGCATTAGACCACTGAGCTATCCACTCTGATTGAAAAGCAGCTCCTTTTTGTTTATAATGAGCCCTTAACTAGTTCTATATTTTACTACCCAAACCTATGTCTCTCTTGAAAACCAATTTTTTTACTATTATGCTGTAGCCTTTTGTGCTTTTTAATTGAATTTAATATAAATCGTTTTGATAATATAATGTGTGCCAGTTTATTGATGACATTTTTGTTGTTTTACATTTATTTGTATTTCTTGTTTTTAACACAATTTATGCTTCATGTAATTTGGATTGTATGTATTGGCACCGTGGTTTGAAATTGATTACCAGGTAATATCCATCTGTACACATGTGGAGCAATAATTACAGCTGCTAACCCATTGGTTATTTGTCCTTTAAATATGGACACTTGAGTACACCTGTCTACCTTCTGATGAAACCGTACTACCCATACACACGGAGAAACACATTAAGAGAGCTACCCTCTGCATCCATTTAGACCTGACCACCCAGACCACCCACTGATTGGAGGCTGCTCTGCATTTACCAACTGGCAGTGACCCGGAGCCGCGCTTCATCCCCCTCCCCGTGGAAACTGAGGCACCGCCGCATACATCACGTACCATCGGATCACCACTACACGGGCCGGCTGTGCAGAAGCGGCAGCGGTGAGAGTTTGGCTGGCGGTGGGGAGGGTGTATTTGAGAGCGCTGGGTCTGCAGGCTCACAAAGCATTGTGTGAGCTGCTACAATTTCATCATCGGCTACACGGCCGCCACACATATACAGCAACCTATTATCTCTGTACTAAGCAGCCTCTCTGGAGTTACAAAATAGCATTTATACTGTGCTTAATTATCTGGCATTGAAGCTCCATTACAGATTTCTGTGGACTATAACCAATATTGGTGGTATTATGGACTGACTAGTGAGCAGTGGTAGCATATGGTGTAATATACTGTCTATCAATTGCATTGTTTTTAGCATAATATATATAAATAAATTGTCTTTGATTATTAATGAAAATTGGCGCTCCCTTGTGATACTGTGTATTGTATTCTTCCAGATCCTGTAGCATGCTTACCTATATTTGATTTTTCCTCTCTGGGAGAAGCCCGGTGAGGAAATGCAGGTGGGCGGAGATAGGGGCTGGGCCACTGCTTCACTAAGCCCGCACCTTGTGGTAAAAATGCTGCTATTCGTAAATATTTGCATGGGTGTGTGGCTAAAATGACAAGATTTGCATAATGTAGAGCTCCATCCCTTCCTCACAGATTGCAGATTCACTGTATTTAACTCCCCATTCTGCCAACCTCACTAGGCAGTGAACGGGACTCTTCTGGTGGTGTGGGGGACTACCCTAAAAATCATGTATCTCCTGCAGGTTCTGGCAGAGTAGGCAAGTATGTCCTGTAGTTTGCAGCCTAGGTGAAGCAGCCTGTGTGTAGCTAACATTTCTATGTTCCTTCATAGAGCTCCCTAAAGGAAAACAATGCTTTTTAAAAACTTGTGCCCTTAGATAGTGATAAATTGCACCAGCCAATCAGCTCCTAACTGCCATGCTACAGACTGTGGGGTCTAGTTATGAAGCAGTGAAAGTATGGAGAAGTGATCCCATGGAGAAGTTGGCTCTGGCAAATAATCAGTGTTGAGGTAATATTTAGAAAATGCATTCTATGAAATTATATGTCGCAGCTGAATGGTTGCCATGGGCAACTTCTCCACTGGCTCACTTATCTACACTTTCACTGCTTCATGAATAGACCCCTGTGTTTGAAAAATGACAGTTAGGAGAGGATTGGCTGGTGCAATTTATCACTCACTGTGAAATTTGTCACTCATTGATAAATAAGGGCATTTATTTGCTGCCTTCACTTTTAACAAAATGCTTGACATGCACAGGCAGGGCTTCACTGCTTCCTTGCACCATGGTGGCAATGTACTTAGTCTTATTGGGTACTCCCATAGAACTCCTTAATAATGGTAATGCTGATAAGTGCTGCAAGCCAATTTAAAATGGACACAAACGCAGCAGAACAAGCTCAGAAGAATCTGTAATATTATTTTCAAAAGCATATTTAAGAAAGCCTTTCAAAATATTTTTATGAAGACCAGCTCTCCAGCTTGTGATGTCACAGAAGTAGGTGCCTACTTCTATAGTTACCAGGGACAGCCCTAGCATATTATTATGTGCTCACTCACAAAAAGGGGGTATGGCCTAGGCTCACAGGGGTGTGCTATGAGTCACAGGAGCCTGGTCTCGTGACATGCCCCATCTCTCTTGTAGACATTTTGGTGGCTGGTGCCAGAAAGAGAATTGCTGCCCCCCCCCCCCCCTCATAATTAAAATGGAGCCAGTGCGCACCGCAGGCGTGCATCAAAATATAAGAGCATGGCTTGGGGAATGGGGTGGACACAAAATAATACCAATTAATATTACGCAACACAGTAGTCTCCATTATTCAAATTATGCTGCACAGTAGTGCCACATACACACCAGGTACAGCCCCGTTTTACACATTACTCCAGGTAGAGTCTCCTTTTACACATTATGCCAGATAGAATCCCCTTTTACACATGACTCCAGGTAGAGTCCCATTTTACACATTACGGCAGGTAGAGTCCCCTTTTACACATTATGGCAGGTAGAGTCACCTTTTACACATTACGGCAGGTAGAATCACCTTTTACACATGACTCCAGGTAGAGTGCCTTTTTACACAATATGGCAGGTAGAGTCCTGCCCCTTTTACACAGTATGGCAGGTAGAGTCTCATTTTACATATTACAGCAAGAAGAGTCACCTTTTACACATGACTCCAGGTAGAGCCCCTTTTACACAATATGGCAGGTAGAGCCTTTTACACAATATGGCAGGTAGGGTTCCTCTCCTAGCAGGTAAAGTCTCATTTTATACATTACGGCACATAGAGTCACCTTTTACACATGACTCCTGGTAGAGTCCCCTTTTACACAATACAGCAGGTAGAGTCCCCTTTTACACATGACTCCGGGTAGAGTCCCCTTTAACACAGTACACCAGGTAGAGTCACCTTTTACACATGACTCCAGATAGAGTCCCCTTTTACACAATACGGCAGGTAGAGCCCCCTTTTACACAATATGGCAGGTAGAGTCCCTCCCCTTTTACACAGTACAGCAGGTAGAGTCACCTTTTACACATTACGGCAGGTAGAGTCACCTTTTACACATGACTCCAGGTAGAGTCCCCTTTTACACAATACTGCAGCTAGAGTCCCTCCCCTTTTACACATGACTCCAGGTAGAGTCCCCTTTTACACAATACTGCAGCTAGAGTCCCTCCCCTTTTACACAGTACAGCAGGTAGAGTCCCCTTTAACACATTACAGCAGGTAGTCACATTTTACACATGACTTCACACATGATTGGGATGGAAAACCAGCCTGGGAAATTATGGAAGCAGCCCTAATAAGGGTGCGGTCTGATGATGGGGTGAGGTCTATTGAGGGGGGTTGGGATTGCTCCTCATAGAGTCTGACTGTATGCAATTGCAGCCTTCCTTGCATCTTTTTCTGCAGTTGTGTCTGAGATCCGGGGCGGATTGAGAACTAAAATTGTCCCTGTAAAATTGTGTAGAAGTGGCCTGACATGGACAGCACAAGAGGTATAACATACCGTGTAGCCATGGAGGCATCAATGGATGGCATTCTGGCGGCTGGGATCCTGACATTGGTATGCTGACTGCTGAAATCCAGACCGCCGGGATCATAACTACATCCCTTCTGGGCATGTGGGAGTAATCAGACCACTGTTGTTTGCTCCAACACACTGTACTACTAGCGTTCAAATCAGCCAACTAGTTTACTAGTAGCCTACTTACAAAGTGAAGAACTTGAAGTACAGGGGAGAGCCAGTCAGGCACCTACAGTACCTGCACACAGTATAATTATATCAAATGTAATCTAACTGTAACACATATACAAAGATTGTGTGTAATCTGTATTTGACAGTCGCTGATATAGATTAGATCATAATTGCTAACATACCCTCATTGTGATTGTGCTATAATAGCAGTATAAGCAGTGTCTTTGTCAAGTTAAACAATATCAAATTCAAAGAAACAATTTAAAAGCTTAGTCATATCACAATACTCTCTGACATACAGCAGTTTCAGCATTCATATTATGGCAAAGAAAAAAACAGTCTGTATGATTATTTTCAGTCCACTTGTGACACAGTTTCTCCCCAGGGTAGCTGTTGAGATGCTTTGATGGATGTTACAGACACACACAGTCAATCATACAGTGACAGATAAAATAGTCTTTACAGCACATGCAGCCATCATTTTCTCACTCATCCTAGAACCACTAGGGGGCATTTTGCAAACTGCTTGATTTGTGTTCTCAAAACTGCTACATACTGTATCAGATCAGAATGGTAGAATTAGTGGGGGTCATTCCGAGTTGTTCGCGCGTTATTTTTTTTCCGCAACGGAGCGATTAGTCGCTAATGCGCATGCGCAATGTCCGCAGTGCAACTGCGCCAAGTAAATTTGCTATGCAGTTAGGTATTTTACTCACGGCATTATGAGGTTTTTTCTTCGTTCTGGTGATCGGAGTGTGATTGACAGGAAGTGGGTGTTTCTGGGCGGAAACTGGCCAGTTTATAGGTGTGTGCGAAAAAACGCTACCGTTTCTGGGAAAAACGCGGGAGTGGCTGGAGAAACGGAGGAGTGTCTGGGCGAACGCTGGGTGTGTTTGTGACGTCAAACCAGGAACGAAACTGACTGAACTGATCGCACTGGCAGAGTAAGTCTCGAGCTACTCAGAAACTGCACAGAGAAGTCTTTTCGCAATATTGCGAATCTTTGGTTCGCAATTTTGATAAGCTAAGATTCACTCCCAGTAGGCGGCGGCTTAGCGTGTGCAATGCTGCTAAAAGCAGCTAGCTAGCGAACAACTCAGAATGACCACCTGTATGCACATCCAATGTGGGGCGGTTTACTGTATGCTGTATGCCAAACTGCATTTTGTTATGTCCACAATTACCTTGACTATAAATAAACTACTTATTGTTTTTTGCTATTAAGCTGTGCTTTGTCAAACCGCCATTTAATATATGGAATGGTTTATATTCCAGCAAGATCTCCATACCACAGATGTAGGGCCTAATTCAGACCTGATCTCAGCAGCAGATTTTTTCTCAAATGGGCAAAATTGTTTGCACTGCAGGTGTGGCAGATGTAACATGTGCAGAGAGCGCGTTAGATTTGGGTGGGTTATATTTTTTCTGTGCAGGGTAAATACTGCCTGCTTTATTTTTACACTGCAATTTAGATTTCAGTTTGAACGCACCCCACCCAAATCTAACTCTCTCTGCACATGTTATATCTGCCCCCCTGCAGTGCACATGGTTTTGCCCATTAGAGAAAAATGTTGCTGCAATCAGGTCTAAATTAGGCCCATAGTTTGAGACCTTGCAGTTTTCATTCATGCTCTCTGATGTACTTTATGGATTTTAGTAAATTACATAACAAAGCGCATGGGAACTGGCATTTTTGAGATTTTCTACCCAAAAACGTAGACCTAGTTTTTTCATGTCTGCTTTCATTTATTTTATTAGATTGTTGTTTATGTTTAAATGTTTTCTGCTACAATAAAATTGACGTTGCACTCTACAACTAAAAAAACAACAACTTTATACTGTTTTTCATATCTGGTTGTAAAAAGAGCTAGTAGATATTAAAATAGTGTGTAAGCCTTCGCACTCTGGTCTACAATAACTTCCTGATTCTTTTTTTCAGATGTTCAGAAAACTGTTGTCTATTGATAAATAATTTGTTCAGACTCAATGACGAATACCAGACGTGTCTCCTGTGATTGGCAAATGCACAATCCTCCAAACATTTCCACTTGACAAATGTTTGCAATTTCCCCATTACCAGTTATGCACTGGAAACATCTGCCTTATTATCCCATGTTACACCAATCGGAACATGGCGCATTAGCGGAGTCTGTGGTTTGAGGTAGCTAGTTTTGCCAGTGACTTCTCCTGTTCTCATTTTAATAATGATTTAGTCTGCTGAACTGGAAGTTTTGTTTAATGAATGAAGTTGCAAGAGATACTTTTGGATGTGGGTCTGTGGTCGGATGGATTTGATTCCATTTCCAGTGCTGAATTTATCTGTTAATAGCTGTAAGTGCATTATGGAGCCCTATTACTAATAGGTGGGCACCACTGGCACCAATTATGTGATGTATTCCCTGCTATGCTGTATTTTACCTACAGTTTAATTAAATAAATCACAATTTGGAATTAAATAGATTTGAAATGTTCATTAACTAGTTTTCACTTGTTGTTCAAGATGCATTGTACATATTAATGTCAAAACAAATTTCTTTTAGGATTTCTAGTTCATTTTCAGTCAGTCCAACTCCAAACATTGGGGGTAATTCAAGTCTGATCGCTGCTGTGTGTTTTCGCACCGCAATGCGAAGGCGCATCGGACAGCTACAACAATTATCGCCGGTCAGCGACGGGATGGTGCGAAGAATCCATTCGCACGGACGTACGCAAGGTAATTGACAGGAAGAGGCCGTTGGTGGGTGGCAACTGACCGCTTACAGGGAGTGGCCGGAAAAATACAGGCGTGTCCAAGCATTTTGAGGGAGGATGTCTGACGTCAGCTCCGGCCCTGATCAGCAGGATTCAGTTGCATTGGAGGAGTAACTCCAAGGCTGTACAGAGACTGCACAGACTGATTTTTAGCAGCTCTGCTAACACACAGGAACGCACACTTGCTCAGCAAAAATACACTCTCCTTGGAGGCGGCGACTATCTGATCGCAGGACAGCAAAAAACGCAGCGATCAGATCTGAATTACCCCCTTTGGCCTCTGGAAAGTTTTTATCTCTAGTATATTTAAATGTACCAAAATGTAGAGCATACTTTCTCTGTAAACTAATATTTACTCAGTCTGAATATTGAAAAGTATGTTATTACCTTAATTATATGTCATGGTGGGAGTAATGAGTTTCACCATGCATGACATGCCTACGTACCACTAGGAAGTCTCTGGGAATTCTATTCAAATGTTGTAAAATGTTGAAAAAACTCATGAAAAACTCATGTCGACCTTTTGACCTGTCGACCTACAACATGTCGACCTAGAAACCCTGTCGACCTTCAACGACCTATAGTGGTCAACCTAAACATTGTCGACCTAGACACTGTCGATCTTCAGACCGGATCCCGGTTATTATATGGTTGGTCCACGCAAAAAAATTAGATGGCAAATACAGTAGCACATGCAGTCTTGTAGCAGGGCAGTTCTCTGCCCTGTGCTAACCCCTCCCCATGAACATGTGACATCATGATGTCAAACTTAGGGATCAGGAACTCCAGTAGGAAGAAAAGTAGTTTTCTTCGGATGCTCCAGGCAGCTCTTCAGCTGCTTTACAAACTGCAGGGTGCCCATCCTGTAACTCTGCAAGCCACATGCAGATACGCCTCTTTTTCTAATTCATACCGATTTTTATGTGTAAAATGTTGGAGGGTATGGTACCATGGGCCAGTGACAGTGCCAACCCCCAGGCCCTGCACCCTAGTCAGCGGTACAGCTCGCACACCTCAAGTTATGTCCCTGAGTACATGCACCAGAGTATTTCTCATAGAAAGCCAATACACCAATATGAATAGATTATTTGAAGAATGTATTATTCTAAATTTTAAATTGCGACATATCACACAGAAATAGTTTCTGACAGACAATGGCACTTTCTGTATACTTGCTGTACGTCTAGTTGGGAGAGAGTAGGCAATAAGTGTCTTAAATTACATCAGTCACAGTAGTTGGTAGCAGTTACTGGGCTGGATTAAGAGTTGCACGCAGACGTGACTGCGTTTTTTTGCCTCAGCCGCGTCTTTATTATAATGCTGCAACCTATTCTAAGCCTACTGAGATGCCCACTTGCAGAGGCACAATTTCATCTTGGTGCGTGTTTAGAAATCCACAGTTTGTGCATCTGAATTTGTTCTGCGACAGAAGAGCTAACTATCAGGTTGCATGTGGAGCATGACTCGGGCGAATGCGCAGAGATAAAACATAGGGGGTCATTCCGAGTTGATCGCTCGATAGCAACTTTTTGCTGCGCTGCGATCAGGTTAAATCTCGGCAAAACTGCGCATGCGTATGCACCGCAATGCGTAGGCGTGTCATACGGGTACAAAGAGGATCGGTGCTGGGCAATGGATTTAACGAAGAGTCCATTCGCACAGCCGATCACATGGTGATTGACAGAAAGAGGGCATTTGTGGGTGTCAACTGACCGTTTTCTGGAAGTGTTTGGAAAAAAGCAGGCGTGTCCAAGCGTTTGCAAGGCGGGTGTCTGACGTAAATTCCGGAACCAAAAAGACTGAAGTGATCGCAGCGGCTGAGTAAGTCCAGAGCTACTCAGAAACTGCAAAAAACTTTTTTGTGCCGTCGGCTGCAAAAGCGTTTGCACACTTGCAAAGCGAAAATACACTACCCCATAGGCAGCGACTATCTGATCGCAGCGCTGCAAAAAGTTGCTAGCGAGCGATCAACTCGGAATTAGGGCCATTGTCCACTTCGTCCAACCCTACTGTCTCTTGAGGTAAATGATGGCACTTTGCAGGGCAGTAGGCAGTTTATGACACTAAAGTCCATTAATCTGGCTCTACTAGATGCAGCTAGTTTTATCACACCACTTCTAAACAATTAGTCTTTCTCTATTTGTAGTGGACCATTCGGCAGCAGCAGCAAGCTTGTATGCAGTAGATTCATGTTTATCTTCTGCCTATGCATCCGCACCATGCATGCACCCCGATTTTGTTCCTACAGAGTCATAGATCATATTCAGATGCATGGGGCAGTTCTGGGAGGTGACTGGGTGATAACAGGGCGGTGGGCTAAAAGATGCACAGAGATGTTGCTCTTCCTTGAGCCGACCACTTTGAAAGCTGCCGTTCCAAAACAGTGGGGTATATTTACTAAGGTCCCGATTTTGACCGAGATGGTGTTTTTTCTTCAAAGTGTCATCTCGGGAATTTACTAAACTGAAATCACGGCAGTGATGAGGGCATTCGTATTTTTTTGGAACTCAAAGAAAAAAAATACGAATGAATACACCATCGGTCAAATACGCCTGTAATTTGGTAGAACTCGGTCATTTACTAAAAAAGTGTAATTCACAAACACTGCCGGCAATAGCCAAACACTGCCGTGAAAAAAATACAAATCGTAAAAAAGTGCTAAAATAAAACAGACCTGCTTTTTTTTACCGTGTTCTGATAGGCATGCACGGATCCATGAGATCCGTGCATGTTTTTCAGTGGGAAGGGGTGGGAAAGTGTTAAATTTGTTGTAAAAAAATGCGTGGGGTCCCCCCCTCCTAAGCAAAACCAGCCTCGGGCTCTGTGAGCCGGTCCTGGTTGAAAAAATATGGGAAAAAAGTGACAGGGGTTCCCCCATATTTAATCAACCAGCACCGGGCTCTGCGCCTGGTCCTGGTTCCAAAAATATGGGGGACAAAAAGCGTAGGGGTCCCCCGTATAATGAAACCAGCACCGGGCTCCACTAGCCAGATACATAATGCCACAGCCGGGGGACACTTTTATATTGGTCCCTGCGGCCCTGGCATTACATACCCAACTAGTCACCCCTGGCCGGGGTACCCTGTAGGTGTGGGGATCCCTTCAATCAAGGGGTCCCCCCCTTCAGCCACCCAAGGGCCAGGGGTGAAGCCCGAGGCTGTCCCCCCCATCCAAGGGCGGCGGATGGGGGGCTGATAGCCTTTTTGTCAAAATGTGGATATTGTTTTTAGTAGCAGTACTACAAGTCCCAGCAAGCATCCCCCGGAAGCTGGTACTTGGAGAACCACAAGTACCAGCATGCGGAGGAAAACCAGGCCCGCTGGTACCTGTAGTACTACTACTAAAAAAATACCCCAAAAAAAACAGGACACACACACCTTGAAAGTAAAAGTTTATTGCATACATCCACACCTCCAAACATACATACTTACCTATGTTCACACGAGGGTCGGTCCTCTACTCCATGTAGAATACATAGGGTACCTGTTGGAAAAATTATACTCATATAATCCAGTGTAGATCGGTCCTCTTCTGTTCTATTTGTAATCCACGTACTTTGCAAAATAAAAAAACGGACACCCGAACACGCACTGAAAGGGGCCCCATGTTTTCACATGGGACCCCTTTCCCCGACTGCCAGGAACCCCCCCTTACTTCTGTCTAAGAGGGTTCCTTCAGCCAATCAGGGATAGAGATGTGCACCGGAAATTTTTCGGGTTTTGTGTTTTGGGTTCGGTTCCGTGGCCGTGTTTTGGGTTCGAACGCGTTTTGGCAAAACCTCACCGAATTTTTTTTGTCGGATTCGGGTGTGTTTTGGATTCGGGTGTTTTTTTCAAAAAACCCTAAAAAACAGCTTAAATCATAGAATTTGGGGGTCATTTTGATCCCAAAGTATTATTCATATACAATAACCATAATTTCCACTAATTTTCAGTCTATTCTTAACACCTTACACCTCACAATATTATTTTTAGTCCTAAAATTTGCACCGAGGTCGCTGGATGACTAAGCTCAGCGACCCAAGTGGCCGACACAAACACCTGGCCCATCTAGGAGTGGCACTGCAGTGTCACGCAGGATGGCCCTTCCAAAAAACACTCCCCAAACAGCACATGACGCAAAGAAAAAAAGAGGCGCAATGAGGTAGCTGTGTGACTAAGCTCAGCGACCCTAGTGGCCGACACAAACACCTGGCCCATCTAGGAGTGGCACTGCAGTGTCACGCAGGATGGCCCTTCCAAAAAACACTCCCCAAAGAGCACATGACACAAAGAAAAAAAGAGGCGCAATGAGGTAGCTGTGTGAGTAAGCTAAGCGACCCTAGTGGCTGACACAAACACCTGGCCCATCTAGGAGTGGCACTGCAGTGTCAGGCCGGATGGCCCTTCCAAAAAACACTCCCCAAACAGCACATGACGCAAAGAAGAAAAAAAAGAGGCGCAATGAGGTAGCTGTGTGACTAAGATAAGTGACCCTAGTGGCCGACACAAACACCTGGCCCATCTAGGAGTGGCACTGCAGTGTCACGCAGGATGGCCCTTCCAAAAAATACTCCCCAAACAGCACATGACGCAAAGAAGAAAAAAAAGAGGCGCAATGAGGTAGCTGTGTGACTAAGATAAGCGACCCTAGTGGCCGACACAAACACCTGGCCCATCTAGGAGTGGCACTGCAGTGTCACGCAGGATGGCCCTTCCAAAAAACACTCCCCAAACAGCACATGACGCAAAGAAAAATGAAAGAAAAAAGAGGTGCAAGATGGAATTGTCCTTGGGCCCTCCCACCCACCCTTATGTTGTATAAACAGGACATGCACACTTTAACCAACCCATCATTTCAGTGACAGGGTCTGCCACACGACTGTGACTGAAATGACGGGTTGGTTTGGACCCCCACCAAAAAAGAAGCAATTAATCTCTCCTTGCACAAACTGGCTCTACAGAGGCAAAATGTCCACCTCATCATCATCCTCCGATTCATCACCATGTACATCCCCCTCCTCACAGATTATCAATTCGTCCCCACTGGAATCCACCATCACAGCTCCCTGTGTACTTTGTGGAGGCAATTGCTGCTGGTGAATGTCTCCATGGAGGAATTGATTATAATTCATTTTAATGAACATCATCTTCTCCACATTTTCTGGAAGTAACCTCGTACGCCGATTGCTGACAAGGTGAGCGGCGGCACTAAACACTCTTTCGGAGTACACACTTGTGGGAGGGCAACTTAGGTAGAATAAAGCCAGTTTGTGCAAGGGCCTCCAAATTGCCTCTTTTTCCTGCCAGTATACGTACGGACTGTCTGACGTGCCTACTTGGATGCGGTCACTCATATAATCCTCCACCATTCTTTCAATGGAGAGAGAATCATATGCAGTGCCAGTAGACGACATGTCCGTAATCGTTGTCAGGTCCTTCAGTCCGGACCAGATGTCAGCATCAGCAGTCGCTCCAGACTGCCCTGCATCACCGCCAGCGGGTGGGCTCGGAATTCTCAGCCTTTTCCTCGCACCCCCAGTTGCAGGAGAATGTGAAGGAGATGTTGACAGGTCGCGTTCCGCTTGACTTGACAATTTTCTCACCAGCAGTTCTTTAAACCCCTGCAGACTTGTGTCTGCTGGAAAGAGAGATACAACGTAGGTTTTAAATCTAGGATCGAGCACAGTGGCCAAAATGTAGTGCTCTGATTTCAACAGATTGACCACCCGTGAATCCTTGTTAAGCGAATTAAGGGCTCCATCCACAAGTCCCACATACCTAGCGGAATCGCTCAGTGTTAGCTCCTCCTTCAATGTCTCCAGCTTCTTCTGCAAAAGCCTGATGAGGGGAATGACCTGACTCAGGCTGGCAGTGTCTGAACTGACTTCACGTGTGGCAAGTTCAAAAGGTTGCAGAACCTTGCACAACGTTGAAATCATTCTCCACTGCGCTTGAGACAGGTGCATTCCACCTCCTATATCGTGGTCAGTTGTATAGGCTTGAATGGCCTTTTGCTGCTCCTCCAACCTCTGAAGCATATAGAGGGTTGAATTCCACCTCGTTACCACTTCTTGCTTCAGATGATGGCAGGGCAGGTTCAGGCGTTTTTGGTGTTGCTCCAGTCTTCTGTACGTGGTGCCTGTATGCCGAAAGTGTCCCGCAATTCTTCTGGTCACCGACAGCATCTCTTGCATGCCCCTCTCGTTTTTTAAATAATTCTGCACCACCAAATTCAAGGTATGTGCAAAACATGGGACGTGCTGGAATTTGCCCATATTTAATGCACACACAATATTGCTGGCGTTGTCCGATGCCACAAATCCACAGGAGAGTCCAATTGGGGTAAGCCATTCTGCGATGATCTTCCTCAGTTGCCGTAAGAGGTTTTTAGCTGTGTGCGTATTCTGGAAAGCGGTGATACAAAGCGTAGCCTGCCTAGGAAAGAGTTGGCGTTTGCGAGATGCTGCTACTGGTGCCGCCGCTGCTGTTCTTGCGGCGGGAGTCAATACATTGTCAAATCAGAAAAATATCTCTATGCACACTACCATATTTGCACCTCACACAGGTCCGTGCTGCGCATGCGTACGCTCTCCCGTACGTGCGCATACTCACAGTCGCGGGCACCCGCAGGCGCACGGTATGCGTATTTACGGTAGAGTTTATGTGATCGTAGCGTGCGACTCAATCATTACATATTTTCACTATATAATGTATTTTTTAGATCATGGTCCCTTTGATAGATTCTGAAAGTTTGGTTAATATAGAATGTTCATGAACAGAGAAATCCCTCTTTGTTTGATACGAAGGGTCAGACAGGAGTAATACAGTGGTGTTTAGTATCCATCGGAAGAATATTTAATTAGAAATATTCCGGTGTTGGTTTGAAGCAGATCAATCGCTCGTGCGAATAGTTATGGACATAAGAAGTTTATGAACATTTACTTTATTTGCACTTTATTACCCATGCGGCGGGAAACCCAGTTTCCCTCCCACCTGAGCTGTTGGAAATAGTCACAGCCCACCTGTATGAATCAACCTATGACCTTTTGTTATAATGCGAGGAGGAATTCCTGTGTCCAATGAACAATGAGATTGTAGGGACCATTGAATTGCATTGTGTGTGGGGCATAAATAGAAAGGCCGATCACATCCAGCTCTCACTCTTCAACGGTTATCATTGCTGAAAATCGGGAGCTGGATGTCCAGAGGCGCATGCGATCGTTTCCTTTGTGCGTAAGTTTTTCTCCGTAATCATACTGTTTCTCTCTTGTTATTATGGGCCATATCTTTCTCTCTCTTCTCTTTCTCTCATTTTTCTCTTAAACTTAATTGTATTGTATTTACTGTGTAGTTACCTGGTTAGTTAGTCTATGTTATATTGTAGTGTATGATTTGTATTTGTATTAATTCTTTTGCAAGTATATCATTCAAAATATATATATATTAGGCGTTGGACCCTAAGCCCAGGTATCTGTGTATTTCTTATAGAGTTAAGTATTCTCACAGCGTCGGTGACGCTCAAACTGCTTTTAAGCTAGTAAGGTTATACTGTGTTGCATTTACACCATATCACTACACAAAGGGTTTACTGCATAATACACTGTTTATGGTTTAGATATAAAGGTTTAACATTGTGAGCGTATGCGCCGCTGGTGATCTCCTCGTGGTCTCGAGCGGTCGCATCGCTATAGCGAATCATTACGGTAGTCGGCAGCCAATAGCGTGCCTGCCAGTGATCTCTTGGCCGTGAGCGAACGTAACGCTTGAGCGTCTCGACCACGGCTAAGCGATTGTTACGCAACGTGCGTACCCTTACGGTACTTCATACGTAGTTAGCGTACAGTGTTCTTAGACCTCATAAAGGGTATTATATAAGATAAATAATCTGCCTTAACAATTGCGGGCTCGTCCTGTCCTTCACATATCTGCACTAGGTAATTACAGCAGACATTATCCAGCAGCAAAGGGCGGGAGATCATATTCCTCGTAGTGCTGTTTGGATAAGCGTCTGCTTCTCTTAGTAAAGGGTGCTGAAGGAATCCGGGAACCGGAGGTAAGAACAACACGCTAGTCTCTTTTAAAACTGTTTATTTTTCTGTCTTGCGTACACACGCACGCATATCTGCATTTCTTTTCATTCGTGTATTTTCATATATCACTCTCCTGTTTGCTATTGTATAGTTGATAAACGTGCTAAGAGAGATTTGCCGCTATTTCATAGTTTAAGAGAAAAAAGGTAATATAGTTAAAGTATAGACAAACACACAGCTCTGCCTGAGAGACAAGGCGAAGTCAGTGTGGTGCGCGGTAGATGATCAAGGATCATCTACATTGATAAACGTATAAATTGTGTTACGGTGGATCTTTATTTTGCGTACACGTGTCTCTAACAAAGGACTGAGACTTGCGTACGCAAACCAAAGGCCGACGCACGCAGCGTATATCACGCAGCGGAGCGTCCGGGTACGCCCACGTAACTCAAATCACAAGTTTTTTTTTCGCTTCTCAACGCGATAAATAGCGCAACGCGGTAAATAACGCAAGGCGATAAATCGCACAAATTTATTTTAAATTCGAAATTTAAATTAATAGATCCTTCTCCTAATTTGTAACACATCTGGTCTAAAGAGAAATTTCTGCGCAGAAATAGAAATAGAAACAAAAGTGTACATGTGGTGAGTGAGTGTGTTGTATACAATTTTACAGGTTGAACCACAAGAAAAGTCGAGTTCTCGTGAGGTACATGCGTGTAAGTGACGTACATGGTGGCTAGGGAGGCATCCCTGGTTAAAACATACAATTTGAGCATTAGAGTGTAGCAGACCAGGAGGTCATACTGTAACAGACCAGGAGGTCATAGCAGACCAACAGGTTCAGGTACAGCAGACAAGGAAGTCCGCTATACAGTCCACAGGCACAACACCAAGAAAGGGTTGGTGCAACACCCATATAGGCCATACAAGCTCTGGCTGAAGGAATTCGCAGCCGCAATTTTCGATTCCACTGGTCGCTCCGTACATAAGATTAGTTGCTTATGTGCTGAACGATTGTACCGCACGTAATTGTGTACATTAGTAAACCTGACCGGTACTATTTGTGTACGAAGGTCATAAACGCTATTTGTACATTCTAACGTGATTTGTGTAATTTTTTTTATTTTAAGGGAAGTTCGCTGCTCACTCAGGAACTATCCAACAACCAATAGTTACTGGAAAGAGTAAGTGTTCTTCGGATCACCCTCACAGGTTCCAGTAAATAGAGGTTCAGGTCGCAGGGGCCCTGGGTCGAGTACGCCAGCACCATATCGGTGTGATCAGGTCGTATTGGTCGGCGTGGGCGAGTGAGTGGGGTACTCGGTAAACCGCCACCGTCAGCCTATTTTGAACATTTTGGTTTGCGTAAGGGTTGGCTGAATAAAGCAACACCTTCGAACTATGGGGGCCACTTGTTCAGGTAGGGGGTGTCACGATCCGGGTATCTGGACGCCATTTCTTACCTATCAGATGCCTCCTAAGGCTGGCTCAGCGCTCCAGGACCGGATCCCATCTGTTATCCTGATGTGCACATTCCCGCATCCTCTCCTGTCTCTCTGGACGCAGTCACAGTAACGCCTTATACATCTGGCATGGCGTCTCCCGCGGCCTCCGCCGCCGTCCCTGAGCTTCTGCATTCAGAATGGCGATTACGTCAGCCGCGGCCTCCGCTGTGTCCGCGTGGTCGGATGTGCATCTGTCAGCCTGGCGTCTCCTGTCTCCGGTGGCCGGCGCCGCCATTACTGTTTTCCAGACCACATGGATTACAATCCAAACTTCCCTCCAAGTGTCTGCATGGGCGCAGCCATCTTGGATTCTGTCAGCTGATCTTTCCTACCAATCCGTTGTCAGTATTATTAATTTGCATAATTGCCTAGCCAATGCCTTCCTTGCTGCAGGTATAAATAGGTTGTGCCTGAGCAAGGAAGGCGTCAGTGCTTTGGTTGTCAAACCTAGTTCCAGTTTGTCTCTCTCCTGTGATTGTCTTCCAGGTTCCAGCTCCTGTCTCCAGACTTCTGCTATAGAGACCCGCACCAGCATTCCATCTGCGGTGTAGCCTGACTCTCCGATCCATTCTGGACTCACCTGTTTCCAGCTACAACATCACCTGCTTCCAGCTCAGCTTCCAGCAGTGTACAGCTTCTCTTAAAGGGCCGGTGTCCTTTCTGCAGTTTACCACTCTCCACCGGTATTTATTATTTCACCGCTCTCAAATTCTACATTTCATCTATATTGCATCGCTCTCAAGCTTTACTTATTATTTAACTGGTTCCAGCCAGTATCCACTCCATGCCAACACCTGTCTGGTTCTAACCAGTACCCACAGCAGCATTTTATCTACAGCAGTCCAGCTTTCCCTGGAACACCAGCTGGTACGACCCTGGGCTTTCCTCATTGCTACAGTTGAGCCTGGTAAGGACTTTCCAACTTGCAGATAATAAGAACTGTCTCATACCACCAGAGCTCTGTGGCCCCTGCCACCCTGTAGTACCCAGGAACTGTATTATTATTTCTCTGCTGATTTTTATGTTTCTTTTTACTGCTACTGTGATGCATGGAGTTTGTCATAAATAAATATCATTGACTTTTACTCAAGTTGTCGTGGTCACGCCTTCGGGCGGTTTCTCTTCATGTTACTTACATGTCCAGGGGCCTGATACAACCTCCCAGGTTCCGGTACATCTCAGCCCCTACAACTGAGGCTGCCTTCCGTCAGCTCAGGCCCTCAGTTGTGACAGTAAGCACTGACCTAATGAATCCAGCCGGAGACCAGGATCAAGCGGCCAGGCCGATGCAAGAACTGGCAGCCCGACTTGAACATCAGGAGGCTGCACAGGGCCACATCATCCGCTGTCTCCAGGATCTCTCTACTCGGCTGGATGGGATTCAGACAACTCTCCGTGGATCAGGCGCATCTGGGGCGTCAACCACCGTGACTCCAACTATAACCCCACCCACCTTACCCGTTTCTGCTCCACGTCTTCATCTTCCAACGCCAGCAAAATTTGACGGATCTCCAAGATTCTGCAGGGGATTTCTCAACCAGTGTGAGATTCAGTTTGAGCTACAACCTGGCAATTTTCCCAGTGACCGTACAAAAATTGCCTACATCATCTCTCTTCTCAGTGGCTCAGCCCTCGACTGGGCATCACCGTTATGGGAGATGTCCGACACCCTGCTACCTTCTTACACTGCATTCGTGTCAACATTCAGGCGCATCTTCGACGAGCCAGGCCGGGTAACTTCAGCTTCGTCTGAGATTCTCCGTTTACGCCAGGGATCACGTACTGTAGGACAATATCTTATACAGTTCCAGATTCTGGCATCTGAACTGGCATGGAACGACGAGGCCCTGTATGCTGCATTCTGGCATGGTTTATCCGAGCGTATTAAAGATGAGTTAGCTACCAGAGACTTACCCTCCAAGTTAGATGAGCTAATCTCACTTTGTACGAAAGTTGACTTACGTTTCAGAGAGAGAGCAACTGAGCGTGGAAGATCATCTGCTCCAAAATCTTCTGCTCCTCCTCCTCGCCAACTGTCACCAACTAAAGATGAACCCATGCAAATTGGCCGTTCCCGTTTAACTCCTGCTGAGCGCCGAAGACGTCTCTCTGAGTCTCTCTGTCTGTATTGTGCAGCTCCGTCTCACACTATTAATGCCTGTCCCAAACGTCCGGGAAACTCCAAATCCTAGCTCGCCAAGGAGAGGGCCGGCTAGGAGTAATGATCTCCTCTCCATCTCCTCAAGATTGTAATCTCCCAGTCTCGCTTCAAATTGCTCAACGTTATCAGAACGTCATTGCCCTCCTGGATTCCGGAGCAGCTGGGAACTTTATTACCGAAGCCTATGTTAAACGGTGGTCCCTACCCACCGAGAGACTTCCTTCCTCCTTTTCCTTAACTGCCGTGGATGGCAGTAAAATTTTTGATACAGTTATTGCTCTAAGGACTCTACCAGTTCGTCTGAGAGTGGGAGTTCTTCATTCCGAACTTATTTCACTTTTAGTGATTCCAAGAGCCACACATCCTGTGGTCCTGGGCCTTCCATGGCTCCGTCTTCACAATCCTACAATTGATTGGACGACTACGCAAATTCTGGCATGGAGTTCCTCCTGTGCTGAGACATGTTTGTTTAAAGTGTTGCCTGTCTGTTCTTCCTCCCCCAGGTCGTCTGATGTTCCACCTCCTCCATATCAAGATTTCACGGATGTGTTCAGTAAAGCTTCTGCTGATATCCTTCCTCCTCATAGAGAATGGGACTGCCCGATTGATCTCGTTCCAGGTAAGGTTCCACCTCGAGGCCGAACTTATCCGTTGTCTCTGCCTGAGACGCATTCTATGGAGGAATACATTAAAGAGAACCTAGCAAAGGGGTTCATTCGACCTTCTTCTTCTCCAGCCGGCGCAGGCTTCTTTTTTGTAAAAAAGAAAGATGGTGGTCTGCGGCCGTGCATCGACTATAGAGGTTTGAACGACATTACCATCAAGAACCGCTATCCTTTACCCCTGATTACTGAGCTCTTTGACAGAGTTAGCGGAGCTACCATCTTTACAAAGCTGGACTTGAGAGGTGCATACAATCTCATCCGGATCCGTGAGGGTGACGAGTGGAAGACCGCATTTAACACCCGTGATGGACATTATGAGTACCTCGTCATGCCCTTCGGATTGAGCAATGCTCCAGCTGTCTTCCAGCATTTCGTCAATGAGATTTTCAGAGACATTCTATACCGTCATGTCGTGGTCTATCTAGATGATATCCTCATTTTTGCCAACAATTTAGAGGAACATCGTTTTTGGGTAAAGGAGGTTCTGTCCCGTCTCCGTGTCAATCATCTCTATTGCAAATTAGAGAAATGCGTCTTTGAAGTCAAGTCCATTCCGTTTCTAGGGTACATTGTGTCCGGTTCCGGACTAGAGATGGATCCTGAGAAACTACAAGCAATCCAGAATTGGCCGGTACCCTTAACCCTCAAAGGGGTCCAGAGGTTCTTAGGGTTCGCCAATTATTACCGAAAGTTTATACGAGACTTTTCCACCATTGTGGCGCCTATTACTGCTTTCACCAAGAAGGGTGCTAACCCGTCCAAGTGGTCTGAAGAAGCCATGCAAGCTTTTCATCTTTTAAAACAGAGGTTCATCTCTGCGCCTGTCCTGAAACAGCCTGACATCGACTCTCCTTTCATCTTAGAGGTGGATGCCTCCTCCGTTGGAGTAGGAGCGGTGTTATCTCAGAGGGCTAAAGATGGCCATTTACATCCTTGCAGTTTCTTCTCACGGAAGTTCTCCCCAGCGGAGCGCAACTATGCCATTGGCGACCAGGAGTTGCTAGCCATCAAGCTCGCTCTAGAGGAGTGGAGATATCTGTTGGAGGGAGCTTCTCATTCAATCACCATCCTTACAGACCACAAGAACCTTCTATATCTGAAAGGCGCACAATGTCTCAACCCTCGTCAGGCCAGATGGGCACTTTTCTTTTCCAGGTTCGACTTTAAACTCCAGTTCTGTCCGGGCTCTCAGAATCGCAAGGCCGATGCCCTTTCCCGCTCATGGGAGCAAGAAAATGAGTCAGAGTCTTCAGACAAGCATCCTATTATAGATCCGTTGGCATTCTCCACGGTAGGGATGGACTCTACGCCCCCATCAGGGAAAAGTTTTGTGAAGCCGACACTAAGGAAGAAGCTCATGCATTGGGCCCATGCTTCCCGCTTTGCCGGACATACAGGTATCCAAAAAACCCTGGAGTTTATCTCTAGGTCCTATTGGTGGCCAACTCTGAAAAAGGACGTTTTGGAGTTTATTGCATCTTGCCCAAAGTGTGCTCAACATAAAGTATCCCGCCAGTCGCCTGCGGGGCAACTGGTTCCACTATCTGTTCCCCGTCGACCATGGACCCATTTGTCGATGGATTTTATTACAGATTTGCCCATGTGCAACAAGTTTAATACCATCTGGGTGGTAGTTGACCGGTTCACCAAGATGGCACACTTCATTCCTCTTACCGGTCTTCCGTCAGCTTCCAAGTTGGCTCAAGTATTCATACAAGAGATCTTTCGACTCCACGGTCTTCCAGAAGAAATTATCTCAGATCGAGGAGTTCAATTCACAGCCAAATTCTGGCGAAGTTTATGTCAAGTCCTCCAAGTCAAGCTAAAGTTTTCCACGGCTTACCATCCTCAGACCAATGGTCAAACTGAGAGGGTGAATCAGGACTTGGAGTCCTTCCTCCGCATCTATGTGTCCTCCTCTCAAGATGACTGGGTTCAATTACTTCCCTGGGCCGAGTTCTGTCATAACAACCAGTATCATTCTTCATCTTCTTCAACACCATTCTTCACCAACTTTGGATTCCACCCTAAAGTCCCTGAGTTCCAACCGCTTCCAGCAACTTCTGTTCCCGCAGTGGATATCACCTTGCATCAGTTTGCCAATATCTGGAAGAGCGTACGATCAGCTCTGCTCAAGGCATCATTCAGGTACAAGAAGTTTGCGGATAAGAAGCGTCGAGCAGTTCCTGCTCTCAAGGTGGGTGATCGGGTATGGTTATCCACGAAGAATTTGAGGTTAAGAGTTCCCAGTATGAAGTTTGCACCTCGCTACATCGGTCCTTTTAAAATTGATCAAGTCATCAATCCTGTTGCTTACAGACTCCAGTTGCCTCCCTTCTTAAAAATACCCAGGACATTCCATGTTTCCCTGTTGAAACCGCTAATCTTGAATCGGTTTCATTCCTCACTTCCTCCAACTCCGAAAGGCCAAACTCAACGAGGCGTTGAGTATGAAGTAGCCAAGATCCTAGACTCACGTCACCGTTACGGTCAACTTCAGTATCTTATTGACTGGAAGGGTTATGGCCCTGAGGAACGTTCATGGACCAATGCTTCTGATGTCCATGCTCCTGCCTTGGTCCGGAGATTCCATTCCAAGTTTCCTCAAAAGCCAAAGAAGTGTCCTGGGGCCACTCCTAAAGGGGGGGGTGCTGTCACGATCCGGGTATCTAGACGCCATTTCTTACCTATCAGATGCCTCCTAAGGCTGGCTCAGCGCTCCAGGACCGGATCCCATCTGTTATCCTGATGTGCACATTCCCGCATCCTCTCCTGTCTCTCTGGACGCAGTCACAGTAACGCCTTATACATCTGGCATGGCGTCTCCCGCGGCCTCCGCCGCCGTCCCTGAGCTTCTGCATTCAGAATGGCGATTACGTCAGCCGCGGCCTCCGCTGTGTCCGCGTGGTCGGATGTGCATCTGTCAGCCTGGCGTCTCCTGTCTCCGGTGGCCGGCGCCGCCATTACTGTTTTCCAGACCACATGGATTACAATCCAAACTTCCCTCCAAGTGTCTGCATGGGCGCAGCCATCTTGGATTCTGTCAGCTGATCTCTCCTACCAATCCGTTGTCAGTATTATTAATTTGCATAATTGCCTAGCCAATGCCTTCCTTGCTGCAGGTATAAATAGGTTGTGCCTGAGCAAGGAAGGCGTCAGTGCTTTGGTTGTCAAACCTAGTTCCAGTTTGTCTCTCTCCTGTGATTGTCTTCCAGGTTCCAGCTCCTGTCTCCAGACTTCTGCTATAGAGACCCGCACCAGCATTCCATCTGCGGTGTAGCCTGACTCTCCGATCCATTCTGGACTCACCTGTTTCCAGCTACAACATCACCTGCTTCCAGCTCAGCTTCCAGCAGTGTACAGCTTCTCTTAAAGGGCCGGTGTCCTTTCTGCAGTTTACCACTCTCCACCGGTATTTATTATTTCACCGCTCTCAAATTCTACATTTCATCTATATTGCATCGCTCTCAAGCTTTACTTATTATTTAACTGGTTCCAGCCAGTATCCACTCCATGCCAACACCTGTCTGGTTCTAACCAGTACCCACAGCAGCATTTTATCTACAGCAGTCCAGCTTTCCCTGGAACACCAGCTGGTACGACCCTGGGCTTTCCTCATTGCTACAGTTGAGCCTGGTAAGGACTTTCCAACTTGCAGATAATAAGAACTGTCTCATACCACCAGAGCTCTGTGGCCCCTGCCACCCTGTAGTACCCAGGAACTGTATTATTATTTCTCTGCTGATTTTTATGTTTCTTTTTACTGCTACTGTGATGCATGGAGTTTGTCATAAATAAATATCATTGACTTTTACTCAAGTTGTCGTGGTCACGCCTTCGGGCGGTTTCTCTTCATGTTACTTACATGTCCAGGGGCCTGATACAACCTCCCAGGTTCCGGTACATCTCAGCCCCTACAACTGAGGCTGCCTTCCGTCAGCTCAGGCCCTCAGTTGTGACAGGGGGCGATCAACCTCGGTTCGGGTTGATTCAGTGAACCGACCAGTTGGGTCGGCAAGGTACGTGATGTGTGAAAAATACGGTTCACACACAGAGGTTTTATGTGATGAATGGGAGAGAATGA
Organism: Pseudophryne corroboree; assembly: GCF_028390025.1. Taxonomy (NCBI): domain Eukaryota; kingdom Metazoa; phylum Chordata; class Amphibia; order Anura; family Myobatrachidae; genus Pseudophryne; species Pseudophryne corroboree. Next base: position 531,529,269 of record NC_086446.1, on the reverse strand, counting down.
CGGTACATGACGGGGAGAAATTCCCAAGAGTAGGTAGCTTCAGCACAGAAGTGTTAACGAATTTAAGGAGAAGGATATGTCTCATTAAATCAGCAAAGAGACGAATCAAGCATTATGATTATTTGCAGTTGTGGCAACAGGAGGGTGACATACAGAGAGGATTGGCTCAGGCGGCGGGATCTGGCTCAATCAGAAAACTGATAGCCACGGCCCCACCGCCACCATATATATCGGGAGAGAAATTGGTTGCGGAGAATGACGCACTAAGGTGTAACACACAAACACTTAGCAACTGTGTAAATGTTAAAGATAATGTTAACCAATTAACCAATGCAAGTATTAACCCGTGCCAGTTGTACCCTGTTTTGAACTTTCCTCAGGAGTGTGATCAAGAAGACGAATCGGCAACAATTTCAGCGCTCTCTCTAGCAGCCACCATAGCAGAGACCACAGTAGGCACAGCTCCACCCACAAGATTAGTAACAAGGGCCCCTAGCGGAGGGATAGGTGAGGTCGTATCTACAGGTAAGTACGGCACCATACACTATGCTGAAGCCATTTCACCACAGGCTGTAGAACCCACACAGAGTGATGTTGTTAGAGTTAATCCTGTTAGGGTAATAGCTGTTCCAAATGGGAAAACTGACACATCAGGAGTCACCCCTGTGAGGAACATTGCCATGTATAGCCCATTTTCCAGAATGGAATTAAGGACCATAGTGTCTGAATTCCCTGACCCTAGAAAAGACTTAGTTGCCAGCCAAAAATACATCAGAGACCTAGGTAACACTGTAGAGCCCAACAACAAAGACTGGCAGATATTGCTGAGAGCATGTTTACCCTCCAATGTTGACGCAACTCAATTTTTAGCTGACTGTGGATTAGATCAGGATGTACCTCTTACAGATGTGTACAACAAAGACAATGTAAAAAGAATAAGCTTACAGTTAAAGGAGTATTTCCCAGCCGTAGTTAAATGGAACAAAATATTCTCCATTAAACAGAAGGAGTCAGAAACAGCTGCAGAGTATTTTCACAGAGCATTATCAGAAATGGCAAAATACACAGGCATAGAGGACATTAAAACAAACATAAACCATCGAGAAGTAGCAGTATCGGTACTGATGGATGATTTAAAAGAGTCATTGAAAACTAGGGTACAGACCACACAACCATGTTGGCGAGGTCTGTCTGTGGCTACTTTGAGAGAGGCTGCTATTGATCACGATAGGAACATCACCAGACACAGGGAACAACAAGGTGATAAGTTAATGGCAGTAAGTATACAGGCCCTGACCACAAGGCAGCCTTTGTTTATATCACCAAACCCTGTGGGTAAGTCAAATGTGGTTACTTGTTATTCTTGTCATAAACAGGGACACATGGCACGAGACTGTAGATCGAGAAATGTACAAAAATCTTATCAACCCCCTAGACAACGACACGACACACGACATTGGGAGCAGGGTCCGCAGAAACGGAGTTATGAGCCACATGCAGGGGAAACAAAAAGATACCCCCCAAACAGAGATTGGCAAGCCTCTGGTAGTTCCCAGCTAACTCCCTCACAAGTAGTTGCTGCCAGCGGGATTCAGGGAGGTCACCATACCCAATAGGGGTGTGGCCGTACCTGTAATCTGCAGCCAGTAAAATTGATTGCAAGCCTTGGAAGTGAACCAGAAATTGCAATCAATGTAGCTGGTAAATCATTAAACTTTCTTGTAGACACAGGGGCGGCCAAATCAGTGATAAATTCGACAGTGGGCATGAGAACCACTGGTAAGACAATTCCAGCCATAGGGGTAACGGGAGTAGTCCAGCACTACCCTGTTAGCAAACCAGCCGAGATTACAGTAGGGCCGTTACATACCAAGCATTCCTTTTTGCTGGCTGCATCGGCACCGACCAATCTCCTGGGAAGAGACTTACTGTGTAAAATGGGGTGCGTCATTTATTGTACTCCTGAAGGTGTATTCTTGGACATACCTGAGAATCACGCTCAGGAAGTACGAGACATGTTAGACTCCCCGTCAAAATTAATGTCACATACCATTATGACAAATAGGACTCCCTCCCAAGTAGAAGAAATGACATCTCAGATACCAGAGTCACTTTGGACAAAAGATGGACAGGACACTGGATTAATGGCAAACGTAGCTCCGGTAGTTGTACAAGTAAAAGATGGTAGGATAGCTCCAAAAATCCCACAGTACCCTCTGAAGCCAGAGGTGGAGTTAGGAGTTTATCCCGTAATAGAGCGCTTGCTACAACAGGGCATTCTGGTAAGAACGTCCAGCACTGCCAATAGTCCCATCTTCCCTGTTAAAAAGAGTGGGGGGAGGGGTTACCGGCTAGTGCAGGATCTAAGGGGGATTAACAAAATAGTTGAGAGTCAGTTCCCCGTAGTGCCGAATCCAGCTGTCATCCTAATGCAAATCCCTCCCACTGCGAAATTTTTCACTGTTATTGACCTCTGCTCCGCTTTCTTTTCGGTACCTCTGCACCCTGACAGTCAATATTTGTTTGCATTCACATACAGAGGAGTCCAATACACATGGACTCGATTACCACAAGGATTCATAGATAGCCCAAGTATATTTTCTCAGGCTTTGCATGATTGTTTACAGTCTTTCCAACCAGTGAGTGGATCAGTATTAATACAGTACGTGGATGATCTACTACTGTGTTCTGATTCATTGGAAGCATCCCTGAAGGATACGAAACAGCTCCTGTTTCATCTTTCAGACACAGGACACAAGGTTTCCAAAGACAAGTTGCAATTATGCCAAACTAAGGTAAAATATTTGGGACACTGTCTAACACAAGGACTGAGACACCTGACCGCTGATAGAATTCAAGCAATTAGAGACATGACTCTGCCACAAACCCAGCAACAGATCAGAACATTTTTAGGAATGTGTGGGTATTGCCGTAACTGGATCCCAGGGTTTTCCATCCTAGCGTTACCCTTGCAGGAAATGGTCTCCTCAAACAAACCTGATCGGATTTCGCATACAGACGAGTCTGAGACAGCATTTGAGAGACTTAAACAGTGCCTAACGCAGGCACCAGCATTGGGTATGCCGGACTATGGGAAACCCTTTGAACTATATGGAACAGAAAGTGCTGGTTGCGCGGCAGGTGTACTAACCCAAAAGCACGGTGATGCCAGCAGGCCGGTAGCATACTACAGCGCTCAGCTAGATACGGTAGCGCGATCCCTCCCCACATGCTTGCGAAGCGTTGCTGCGATAGCATTGCTAGTAACGAAAAGCAAAGACGTCGTGCTAGGTCACAACCTCACAATTCATACACCACATGCAGTGTCAGCCTTGTTAAATTCTGCCCAAACCAGACATGTCTCATCAGCGCGATTTACAAGATGGGAATTGGCACTACTGGCCCCCGTAAACATCACCATAAGGAGATGCAGTGCATTAAACCCTGCAACATATCTCCCAGGTGTGCCTGGACAGGCACAAAGGGTGGAAGATGAGAGTGGTGGGGAAGGAGGATTTAATACAAAGGAAGACACTCATGATTGTATGGAATATTTGACCCAAAATTTTACCGCAAGGCCTGACATCAGTGACAACCCACTGGAAGATGCAGAACTTACGTTCTACACGGACGGTAGTTGTCATAGACAGTCAGACTCGGGAGACTTGTGTACTGGATACGCAGTCGTAGATGACCAAGGCACCATAGAAGCGGAACCGCTAGGCCCACCTCACTCAGCCCAGGTTGCTGAACTGGTCGCCCTAACCAGAGCATGTGAATTGGCTAAGGGCAAATCAGCCAATATCTACACCGATTCTAGATACGCATTCGGGGTAGTCCATGATTTCGGAGCCCTATGGCGCCTCAGAAATTTCATGACGGCAGCTGGTACACCGGTAGCGCATGCAGCTCACATAAAAAGGCTTCTAACAGCGATACAGGAACCCGACAGAGTGGCTGTTATCAAATGTAAAGCACACACATATAGCCAAGACCCAGTATCACTTGGTAACAGCCGAGCAGACGAAGCTGCTAAATTAGCAGCTGCTACCCCCAGACAGACAGACACCACACAACTGATGGTATTTAATACCATCAACACACAGAAGTTGTGTGAGATGCAAAATTTGTGTTCCACACAGGAAAAGGCAGTCTGGAAGGCAAAGGGATATGGTCAGGAGTCCTCAGGACTCTGGACGGATGGACAAGGTAAACCAGTGGCCCCCAGAGCATGCCTTCCATGTTTAGCTGAGGCAGCTCACGGGCTGACTCATCTGGGCAGGGAAGGGATGTGCAAGTTGGTAAGAGCATATTGGTGTGCCCCAGGATTCTCATCTCATGCGAGTAAAAGGGCAATGTCATGCCTTACCTGTCTGAGAAAGAACATCGGAAAAACAATACCAACAGAACCATCCCATATCCCACCTGCCGGCGGCCCTTTCCAGGTAATACAGATTGACTTTATTCAATTACCCCCTTGTCGAAATTTGAAATATGTACTTGTTTGTATAGATGTTTTCTCAAATTGGGTCGAAGCATTTCCGGCGGCCACAAATACCGCTATGTTTACTGCTAAGAAAATTGTGCAGGAATTTGTATGTAGATATGGTATCCCTAGAATTATCGAAAGTGATAGGGGTACCCATTTTACAGGTGATGTCTTTCAAGGAATGTGTAAATTGATGGGAATTAATAGCAAGCTGCACACTCCATACCGTCAACAGGCGAGTGCGAAAGTGGAAAGAGTGAACAGCACTATTAAAAATAAACTGAGTAAAGTGATGGCAGAGACAGGATTGACATGGCCAGAAGCTTTACCCATTGTACTGTACAGCATCAGAACCACTCCCAGGTCCCCTCTTAATCTGTCTCCCTTTGAAATCTTGTTTGGTCGACAACCGCATGTTATGATTAACCCTCAGGATGATTTGAAGTGTAACAATGAAGTGACTGTAAAATACTTGATTAACATGAGTAAGCAGTTAAGGAATCAAAATGATAATCTGAAGTTAGTGATTCCTGATTTACCAGATAGTAATTGTCATGACATTGAACCTGGGGATTATGTAATGATACGGAATTTTCTACGCTCAGGTTGCCTTATTGACAGATGGGAAGGACCATACCAGGTCTTATTGACTAGCACTACAGCATTGAAGGTTGCTGAGAGAGAGACTTGGGTTCATTCGTCCCACTGTAAGAAGGTCGTTGATCCAGAGAAGTCCTGTGATAAGGAACAGACGGTAGAGGTTGTATCACTAGAGTGTCTGTCTGTTCCAGGAGGACTAAGGCGGCACCTGAGCGTCGAGAACCACAAGATCAAAAGCAGTTGTCGATCCCCTGTTCCCTTTTATTGTTTTTCTCCACTTCCCATCCCCTCTCCCTCAAATTATTTTTCCCCCCTTCTCATTCTTCTTCGTCTCCTCCTAAGATGGACTTGCCTCAAGAGACTGTGATCCGGATTTTCCTGTTGACCATGATGTTGACCAGAGCAGTCTGTTCCGGCGAGAGTACCATGGAGTTCGAGAGAGGTTCTGGAATGGGTTCTGATGACAGAAATGTAGGCGTAGTTTTCCGAGAACAACATAATCAACAAGCAAAGGCGAGTATCAGAAAACGATCCGATAGCATTGACCATAGAAGGAATTGTGAAGGATTGTTAGCTGAAGAAAACTGTATCTGTCGGCTTTGTAACAATGTCATTGAGGATGGGTGCATAAAGAAATGCCAATCCAGTTTTAATATCCATATGGACCGGCATCCCTTGAGTGACTATCACTCTTTAGTGGGTAGTGTGTTAAATAAAACAGATTGTTGGGTATGCTCTCAAGTACCTCAAGGTCATAGCAAATCAGGGCTAGTACCATTTCCTTTAACGTTAGGGGAGGTACTTGAGTTAAGTGGTGGGAGACCGGTGGACAGGAGGTTTAATATCTCCAGCCCTCCTAGTTTGAAGCTCCACCAATACCATGTGGATAGGTCCCTATTATGTTTTAACATCTCCAATCCCCGAAAGCCGGGAAATTGGGAAGTGTCATGGAGTAATCAAACCATGACCTTTTCACACAGAGCAGATAGAATGCCTACAGATACAGAGCTTATACGCCACATAGCCAGTAGAGGAAAATCTTTCCGGTATAGGTATACCTTAGGAAATAGGATTACGAGAGTTGGAGAGGTATCACCAGGATACTGTGCACATATCGTACAACCTGATACGTGTACTAAGCAGATGGAAGAATTAGGGTTAGGAGATTTCACATGGAAGGTGTGTAATATGGTTATGTCCTACTCCGTCCCATATGTTCTCCCCGATGATGCATATTTCATATGCGGGAGAAAGGCGTATAAGTGGCTTGCCCCAAACTCTGAAGGATTGTGTTATATTGGAAAAGTACTGCCTGAAGTAATGACTGTATCACATGACAAAATGAAAGACATACACCGTGTTGCCCAAACTCCTTATACTCATACTCATTACGAGCACATCGTTAAACGGCACCTGATAGAAAGAACAGAGCACCCGGCCTCTGACATGATCAGTGAATCCACCGGGATTCAATTCTTAATCGCGTTAGATATCACTCACACCGCTAGAGGAGTGTTGAATTATAAATACATTTCTGCGCTCGCCAATTTGTTAGATAATATCACTGAAATGTATGATGACACGTTTAGGTATACTGGAAGGGAACTTCAGGCTTACAAAACAGAACTAGTCTAGCATAGAATGGTTCTTAATTACCTCACAGCAGTAACAGGCGGATATTGTGTCACACTGGCAACACAATACGGCGTGAAATGTTGCACATATATTACGAATAGCACCGAGGACCCGGTCGAGGTCATAGACCAAAAGATGGACGATATTCTCCAACTAAAGTGGGAATTTCGCAGAAGACACAATCTCACCCTTGCTGCTGTGAGTAATGAGCTGACTGGTTGGGTGTCATGGTTGAACCCGCGAAATTGGTTCTCCGGTTTAGGAGACTGGGCTCAAGGAGTCATAATGGATGTTGGGAAGTTTCTCCTATGTATCTTAGGTGTTGTCATAACGATTGGTTTGATATTTAGATGCGGTCAGGCTTTAATGAGGTGCAATCGTCGTACTAGGGTAATGAGTTTAAGGAGTGAGGAAACTGTAATTCCAATGGATGTGATTTATGACCCAAATGTAGAAACAATGATGTGATGAAAATGCGATTTCTACGGTCCGTTTCTTTCACCTGTTTTTCCGTTTCCTCCAAGGTAAAAAGACCCACTTGGACGAGGAATTTGATGAGCCGATATACAGACAACAGATGGATTAAAGAAGAAGTTTTGACAACCTGATACACAGATTTTTGATGAACTATGCCATGGATCCCCAGTTTCCCTAGAAATTTTAAAATTACGCTAGCCCAACACTTTTGTAAATCTATGGACATTGACAGCTTTGCTCGCACCTTATGAGCAAAAGCACAAAGAAGACTGCATTCAACAGACACCAAACAAGACCTCAATCGACGAATGTACATTTACCTGACATAGAATACCACCGCATTTACCGTAATTATGTCTTTTCTTCATTTCTACAACCCTCAGGTAATGACACACATAGTCGATAGGGAATACAGGCACAGATATCAGCAATCACATATCTCCCCCATTCATGTATCATCAACTAAAATGTGCTCCCCCATTTTGTTACAACCAAAGCCGAAAAGAGCTCGGTAAAGTTTGACAGCCCATCCACAGACCCGTACCACGGGATAAGAAGGAATTCAAATGTATACTTTGCAATACCTCGAAGCTTGATTTAAAACACGTACGGCACGATGATACATGACCCCCAAGCACGGATTCATACACACATGCTTCTGCTATCTCACTAGGTCATACCCTTTTCCTACCTTCTCCTCTCCTCCCTTACCCAACCATGTAAATGTATTAACCCCTAACATATATTTTTCTCTTTTTGAAATGTTTTCAGGAAGTGGCAGTTATTGTTGACTGCCAAAGGGTGGACTGTCAAAGTCAGAAAAATATCTCTATGCACACTACCATATTTGCACCTCACACAGGTCCGTGCTGCGCATGCGTACGCTCTCCCGTACGTGCGCATACTCACAGTCGCGGGCACCCGCAGGCGCACGGTATGCGTATTTACGGTAGAGTTTATGTGATCGTAGCGTGCGACTCAATCATTACATCCACAAGTCCCACATACCTAGCGGAATCGCTCAGTGTTAGCTCCTCCTTCAATGTCTCCAGCTTCTTCTGCAAAAGCCTGATGAGGGGAATGACCTGACTCAGGCTGGCAGTGTCTGAACTGACTTCACGTGTGGCAAGTTCAAAAGGTTGCAGAACCTTGCACAACGTTGAAATCATTCTCCACTGCGCTTGAGACAGGTGCATTCCACCTCCTATATCGTGGTCAGTTGTATAGGCTTGAATGGCCTTTTGCTGCTCCTCCAACCTCTGAAGCATATAGAGGGTTGAATTCCACCTCGTTACCACTTCTTGCTTCAGATGATGGCAGGGCAGGTTCAGGCGTTTTTGGTGTTGCTCCAGTCTTCTGTACGTGGTGCCTGTACGCCGAAAGTGTCCCGCAATTCTTCTGGTCACCGACAGCATCTCTTGCATGCCCCTCTCGTTTTTTAAATAATTCTGCACCACCAAATTCAAGGTATGTGCAAAACATGGGACGTGCTGGAATTTGCCCATATTTAATGCACACACAATATTGCTGGCGTTGTCCGATGCCACAAATCCACAGGAGAGTCCAATTGGGGTAAGCCATTCTGCGATGATCTTCCTCAGTTGCCGTAAGAGGTTTTTAGCTGTGTGCGTATTCTGGAAAGCGGTGATACAAAGCGTAGCCTGCCTAGGAAAGAGTTGGCGTTTGCGAGATGCTGCTACTGGTGCCGCCGCTGCTGTTCTTGCGGCGGGAGTCAATACATTGTCAAAGTCAGAAAAATATCTCTATGCACACTACCATATTTGCACCTCACACAGGTCCGTGCTGCGCATGCGTACGCTCTCCCGTACGTGCGCATACTCACAGTCGCGGGCACCCGCAGGCGCACGGTATGCGTATTTACGGTAGAGTTTATGTGATCGTAGCGTGCGACTCAATCATTACATATTTTCACTATATAATGTATTTTTTAGATCATGGTCCCTTTGATAGATTCTGAAAGTTTGGTTAATATAGAATGTTCATGAACAGAGAAATCCCTCTTTGTTTGATACGAAGGGTCAGACAGGAGTAATACAGTGGTGTTTAGTATCCATCGGAAGAATATTTAATTAGAAATATTCCGGTGTTGGTTTGAAGCAGATCAATCGCTCGTGCGAATAGTTATGGACATAAGAAGTTTATGAACATTTACTTTATTTGCACTTTATTACCCATGCGGCGGGAAACCCAGTTTCCCTCCCACCTGAGCTGTTGGAAATAGTCACAGCCCACCTGTATGAATCAACCTATGACCTTTTGTTATAATGCGAGGAGGAATTCCTGTGTCCAATGAACAATGAGATTGTAGGGACCATTGAATTGCATTGTGTGTGGGGCATAAATAGAAAGGCCGATCACATCCAGCTCTCACTCTTCAACGGTTATCATTGCTGAAAATCGGGAGCTGGATGTCCAGAGGCGCATGCGATCGTTTCCTTTGTGCGTAAGTTTTTCTCCGTAATCATACTGTTTCTCTCTTGTTATTATGGGCCATATCTTTCTCTCTCTTCTCTTTCTCTCATTTTTCTCTTAAACTTAATTGTATTGTATTTACTGTGTAGTTACCTGGTTAGTTAGTCTATGTTATATTGTAGTGTATGATTTGTATTTGTATTAATTCTTTTGCAAGTATATCATTCAAAATATATATATATTAGGCGTTGGACCCTAAGCCCAGGTATCTGTGTATTTCTTATAGAGTTAAGTATTCTCAGAGCGTCGGTGACGCTCAAACTGCTTTTAAGCTAGTAAGGTTATACTGTGTTGCATTTACACCATATCACTACACAAAGGGTTTACTGCATAATACACTGTTTATGGTTTAGATATAAAGGTTTAACATTGTGAGCGTATGCGCCGCTGGTGATCTCCTCGTGGTCTCGAGCGGTCGCATCGCTATAGCGAATCATTACGGTAGTCGGCAGCCAATAGCGTGCCTGCCAGTGATCTCTTGGCCGTGAGCGAACGTAACGCTTGAGCGTCTCGACCACGGCTAAGCGATTGTTACGCAACGTGCGTACCCTTACGGTACTTCATACGTAGTTAGCGTACAGTGTTCTTAGACCTCATAAAGGGTATTATATAAGATAAATAATCTGCCTTAACAACATCTATCCAGTGGGCTGTCACAGTCATATAGTCCTGAGTCTGCCCTGCTCCACTTGTCCACATGTCCGTGGTTAAGTGGACATTGGGTACAACTGCATTTTTTAGGACACTGGTGAGTCTTTTTCTGAGGTCTGTGTACATTTTCGGTATCGCCTGCCTAGAGAAATGGAACCTAGATGGTATTTGGTACCGGGGACACAGTACCTCAATCAAGTCTATAGTTGGCTCTGCAGTAATGATGGATACCGGAACCACGTTTCTCACCGCCCAGGATGCCAAGGCCTCAGTTATCCGCTTTGCAGCAGGATGACTGCTGTGATATTTCATCTTCCTCGCAAAGGACTGTTGGACAGTCAATTGCTTGGTGGAAGTAGTAAAAGTGGTCTTACGACTTCCCCTCTGGGATGACCATCGACTCCCAGCAGCAACAACAGCAGCGCCAGCAGCAGTAGGCGTTACACGCAAGGATGCACCGGAGGAATCCCAGGCAGGAGAGGACTCGTCAGAATTGCCAGTGACATGGCCTGCAGGACTATTGGCATTCCTGGGGAAGGAGGAAATTGACACTGAGGGAGTTGGTGGGGTGGTTTGCGTGAGCTTGGTTACAAGAGGAAGGGATTTACTGGTCAGTGGACTGCTTCCGCTGTCGCCCAAAGTTTTTGAACTTGTCACTGACTTATGATGAATGCGCTGCAGGTGACGTATAAGGGAGGATGTTCCGAGGTGGTTAACGTCCTTACCCCTACTTATTACAGCTTGACAAAGGCAACACACGGCTTGACACCTGTTGTCCGCATTTCTGTTGAAATACTTCCACACCGAAGAGCTGATTTTTTGGGTATTTTCACCAGGCATGTCAATGGCCATATTCCTCCCACGGACAACAGGTGTCTCCCCGGGTGCCTGACTTAAACAAACCACCTCACCATCAGAATCCTCCTTGTCAATTTCCTCCCCAGCGCCAGCAACACCCATATCCTCCTCATCCTGGTGTACTTCAACACTGACATCTTCAATCTGACTATCAGGAACTGGACTGCGGGTGCTCCTTCCAGCACTTGCAGGGGGCGTGCAAATGGTGGAAGGCGCATGCTCTTCACGTCCAGTGTTGGGAAGGTCAGGCATCGCAACCGACACAATTGGACTCTCCTTGTGGATTTGTGATTTAGAAGAACGCACAGTTCTTTGCTGTGCTTTTGCCAGCTTAAGTCTTTTCATTTTTCTAGCGAGAGGCTGAGTGCTTCCATCCTCATGTGAAGCTGAACCACTAGCCATGAACATAGGCCAGGGCCTCAGCCGTTCCTTGCCACTCCGTGTGGTAAATGGCATATTGGCAAGTTTACGCTTCTCCTCCGACGATTTTATTTTAGATTTTTGAGTCCTTTTTTTACTGATATTTTGTGTTTTGGATTTTACATGCTCTGTACTATGACATTGGGCATCGGCCTTGGCAGACGACGTTGATGGAATTTCATCGTCTCGGCCATGACTAGTGGCAGCAGCTTCAGCACGAGGTGGAAGTGGATCTTGATCTTTCCCTATTTTTGGAACCTCAACATTTTTGTTCTCCATATTTTAATAGGCACAACTAAAAGGCACCTCAGGTAAACAATGGAGATGGATGGATACTAGTATACTTATGGATGACGAGTGACTGACGACACAGAGGTAGCTACAGCCGTGGACTACCGTACTGCGTCTGCTAGTATAGAGATGATAATGATATAAAAAATATATATATATCACTACTGCAGGTATATATAATATAATGACGGACCTGCTGGACACTGTCAGCAGACTCCTAAACTACTAGTATGAAGAAGATAGAAAAAAAAACCCCACCACAGGTAGGTATACAATTATGGATGAGCACTGACGACACAGAGGTAGCCACAGCCGTGGACTACCGTACTGCGTCTGCTAATATAGAGATGATAAAGATGATAGAGATGAACAAAAAAAATATAACACTACTGCAGGTAAATATTTATATAATATAATGAATGACGGACCTGCTGGACACTGTCAGCAGAATGCGTTTATAGAATAAAAAAAAAAAACACCACAGGAGTGTTTAACTTTTTCAGGCAGACAATATACTGGTGGTCACTGGTCAGTCACACTGGCAGCAAAAGTGTGCACTGTACTCCTGCTATAACTGCACCCCAGTCTCCCCCACAATTCAGCTGTGTGAGCAGTGAGCACTCAGCACAGTCAGATATACATAGATGATATTATCATGCAGCACACTGAGGCTGTGCACAGATATGGTATGTGACTGTGTATCGTTTTTTTTCAGGCAGAGAACGGATTATATTAAATAATAAAGTGGTTAGTCACTAGTAACTAACTATCAGCAAAACTCTGCACTCTGAGTACTCCTAATGCTCCCCAAAATTACTAAGTAATCAACTCAAGTGTCTCTATCTACTAACGGAGAGGACGCCAGCCACGTCCTCTCCCTATCAATCTCAAAGCACGTGTGAAAATGGCGGCGACGCGCGGCTCCTTATATAGAATCCGAGTCTCGCGATAGAATACGAGCCTCGCGAGAATCCGACAGCGGGATGATGACGTTCGGGCGCGCTCGGGTTAGCCGAGCAAGGCGGGAAGATCCGAGTCTGCCTCGGACCCGTGTAAAAAGGCTGAAGTTCGGGGGGGTTCGGATTCCGAGGAACCGAACCCGCTCATCTCTAATCAGGGAGCGCCACGTCGTGGCACCCTCCTGATTGGCTGTGCGCTCCTGTAGTGTCTGTCAGGCAGCACACGGCAGTGATACAATGTAGCGCCTATGCGCTCCATTGTAACCAATGGTGGGAACTTTGCGGTCAGCGGTTGACCGAAAGTAACCTCACCGCTGACCTCAAAGTTCCCACCATTGGTTACAATGGAGCGCATAGGCGCTACATTGTATCACTGCCGTGTGCTGCCTGACAGACACTACAGGAGCACACAGCCAATCAGGAGGGTGCCACGACGTGGCGCTCCCTGATTGGCTGAAGGAACCCTCTTAGACAGAAGTCAGGGGGGGTTCCTGGCAGTCGGGGAAAGGGGTCCCATGTGAAAACATGGGGCCCCTTTCAGTGCGTGGTCGGTTGTCCGTTTTTTTATTTTGCAAAGTACATGGATTACAAATAGAACAGAAGAGGACCGATCTACACTGGATTATGTGAGTATAATTTTTCCAACAGGTACCCCATGGATTCTACATGGATAAGAGGACCGACCCTCTTGTGAACATAGGTAAGTATGTATGTTTGGAGGTGTGGATGTATGTAATAAACTTTTACTTTCAAGGTGTGTGTGTGTCCTGATTTTATTGGGGTATTTTTTTAGTAGTAGTACTACAGGTACCAGCGGGCCCGGTTTTCCTCCGCATGCTGGTACTTGTGGTTCTCCGAGTACCAGCTTCCGGGGGAGGCTTGCTGGGACTTGTAGTACTGCTACTAAAAACAATATCCACATTTTGACAAAAAGGCTATCAGCCCCCTATCCGCCACCCTTGGATGGGGGGGATAGCCTCGGGCTTCACCCCTGGCCCTTGGGTGGCTGGAGGGGGGGGACCCCTTGGTTGAAGGAGTCCCCACTCCTCCAGGGTACCCCGGCCAGGGGTGACTAGTTGGGTATGTAATGCCAGGGCTGCAGGGACCAATATAAAAGTGTCCACCGGCTGTGGCATTATGTATCTGGCTAGTGGAGCTCGGTGCTGGTTTCATAAATACGGGGGACCCCTACGCTTTTTGTCCCCCGTATTTTTGGAACCAGGACCAGGCGCAGAGCCCGGTGCTGGTTGATTAAATATGGGGGAACCCCTGTCACTTTTTTTCCCATATTTTTTCAACCAGGACCGGCTCAAAGAGCCCGAGGCTGGTTTTGCTTAGGAGGGGGGACCCCACGCATTTTTTTTACAAATTTTTAACATTGTTTTATTTTTTACGAAAGGTGCACAATGAAGTCCAGCACGGATCTCACAGATCCGGCCGAGATTCATTGTGTTAAAGTCGGCAGTGTTTTACAATTCACTCCCGTAAAACACTGCCAAAAAATACGAATGACATCGACATCGGTAAATACGAAAATGCAGAATACGACAGCTTAGTAAATTAGTCGTAATAAATTCAAAAAGTTGCAAATTTACACTTTCGATGTCATTCGTGTTTGAACTTTAACCTCATTCGGAAAAATCTGAATTTTAGTAAATATACCCCATTATGTCATTTCATTTCCCTTCAATTTGAAAAGATGGAAACCTGAAACACATCTACAGACCATCTACTACTTTCCCAGTGCTTCTCTCACATTATTTTTGAAAGTAAAAATTAAGTTCAGTATATACAGTATGTTAATAATATAAAAAAAAAAACAATTTTAAAGATCCGTTTTTTTCTGCTACACCAGCAATTTTCCAGCAGGTCAGAATGAGTGAGGTGAATAGTATTTTTAGGACAAGTTCTACATAACCAACGCTTTAGAGTGGAAAAGGTATAACATAATTCCAAGTAATTTTTGACCTGAGACGGTGACCCCTCATCTGGACATTGTATACTTCCTGAAGCTAAAGAAACATACTTACCTAATCTCTCTGAACTTCTGAGAAACTCCCACATTTTATGGGAGTCACCTGGGCTCCCCGAAAAGTGGGTGCTCCTCCCACATCCTTGTCACTTCTTGATGAAGTGGGCGGGATGGCTAAAACAGTTTTGGGACTCGTGGTCTGTAGGAAAGCGGCTGGAAATAAGATGTGATTCTTTGATAATTGCATAATTTTGGCCCTGACCCTCTTCAACTCACAGCATTATAGGGCCTAATGATGGCCCTCATTCCAAGTTGTTCGCTCGCTAGCTGCTTTTAGCAGCAGTGCACATGCTAAGCCGCCGCCCTCTGGGAGTGTATCTTAGCTTAGCAGAAGTGCAAACGAAAGGATCGCAGCATTGCTACAAAAAAAGATTGTGCAGTTTCAGAGTAGCTCGAGACTTACTCCTAGCTAGCGATCACTTCAGTGTGTTTAGTTCCTGTTTTGTGTCGTCACAAACACGCCCTGCGTTTGGCCAGCCACTCCCCCGTTTCCCCAGGCACGCCTGCGTTTGTATCTGACGTGCCTGCGTTTTTCAGCACACTCCCGGAAAACAGTCAGTTACCTCCCAGAAATGCCCCATTCATGTCAATCACTCAGCAGTGCGACTAAAAAGCGTAGCTAGACCTTGTGTGAAACTGCATCGGCTTTTGTGAAAGTACGTTGCGCGTGCGCACTGCGTGCCATACGCAGAAGTGTCAATTTTTTTGCCTGATCGCTGCGCTGCGAAAAACGGCAGCTAGCGAACATCTCGGAATGACCACCCATGTGTATAGTGCCGCCACGCCCCCATCAGCTGCCACATGCATCTCCTCTCTAGGCTTCCCCCAGAGAGCAGATTATTAAAGTCATACTTGTCGACTACCCTGGATCGTCTAGGAGGCTCCCAAAAATAAGGTGGCGTTCCCAGACACCTGGAGGAGTGGGTAAAGCTTCTGAGCTGCAGGGCCAGATTAACAATGGAGCTACAGGCCTCCACACAAAAATACGCCCATACCATGACATCACAGTAATGATCCGCCACCAGCCACATGACAGCTGGGATATTGAACGTAACCCACTGTATGTACTATTATTTTTTGCCATTATACGCAAAGGTTCCAGGGCTGAGAGATCATATTACACTAAGGGGGACATTTACTAAGCAGTGATAAGAGTGGAGAAGTGAGCCAGTGGAGCAGTTGCCCATGGCAACCAATCAGCACTGAAGTAACATCTATAATTTGCATATTATAAAATTATACAGAGCTGCTGATTGGTTGATGGGGCAACTTCTCCACTGGCTCACTTCTCCGCTCTTATCACTGCTTAGTAAATGTCCCCCTAACTTCCATTGTTGGCATGCCTTCACTAAGCAGCACAGTTCTAACAAAGGAAGTAAACTACGCAATAATGTTCAAATAGTTTCTTCAATAGTTTCTTCAAAAACACAACTCCTGCCCAGCCTGTCCCTTACAGACAATAGCCATAGGGCTTAATTCATGTTTGGATGGAATTGCATAGCGGCAGGATGCGCCTTCTGAATGGGTTTGCGAGATCCGAGTGCTGCATTAGAGGACACAGCCTCAGATCACCATCGTGACCATCTATCGTCATTCCTGATGTTTCCAGACAGAGATCAGCCTGCGTAAGTTCAAGCTTACTCAGGCTGTCCGTCGGATCCAGACACCCGGATCCAATAAGTCAGTGTTTGACGACGCAGACCCTGGATCCTACATGCCTTCAAAACGGGGGAGACATGTCAACTATGCTGCAGCTAACAGGGGGCTGTGAGAGATATTGCAAGACCCATTCTGCACATACGCAGAATCATGTTTGCACATGTGCAGTTCCACAACTATCTGTTTTGTACGAAAACCATCGGGTTAGATCCATTGTCATCCTAACCTGGGCTGGGGAATTAATATGGAAATGTTATGCAGATTGGCCGAAGCAATCATTAAAGGCTACATTTTTCTCAACCACTAGACAATCAACATAGCAATCAGCTGTATTAATGTTATCAACTGAGTATTTAAATGTAACCTGTCTTTGAGAGGAAACCTGGCAAATAAGTGGAGAGCATACAAACTCCACACCAATAGGTCCTTGATTGGAATCAAGCACATGACCCCAGCATATTTTAAACAGCAATGCTAACCACTGAGCCAACATGCTGCTGGGTCAGGATTCAATAAAAATGTCTGCTGGGGAAACACTCTTTCCCCTTGCTACACAAGATTGGGAACACAATCCTGCAAGGCTTTTAGGGGTTTGGTATGACTTGTCAACATGTATAATGTCGACATTCCTAATATAGACTCCAGAATGTCGACAGGTACTCTGTGTCAACAAAGTAGATTTTGACATGTTCATTATGCTGACATGCATATTTGGTACTTAGTACATGTCAAAATTGCCATGAAGTCGTTCTATTCAAATGTTGATAAATCAACCTAATGTTAACCCTAATCCTAACCCGAATGCCAACCCTAACCCTAAAATTTGTAATGTAAAAACATTATGATTATATAGACAAGTCATAGGCAACACGTTACAGTACAACATTGTGTTGTCAACATTATGACTGCGTATCAGGGGCGTCTTCAGCAAGGAGGAAGCCCATGTGGGCTTCCTCTTCTGGGTCCCCTCCTCTTTAGCCGGCAGCGCTCTTGACTCTGGGCACTAGGGTCACTAGTGATTTTCTGACTGCGCATGCACGAAACACCGAGACACTGCATAATTTTCCAGTGATTTCTGCAGCACTGCAGCAATGCGGGACTTCGTAGGGTAAGTACTGAAAAATAGGGTGCAAGGTGTGCGGTGTGGGCCCCCTGGACTGATTATAGATACGACAGTGCTGTGTGTACAGTCATTGGCGACATGGTGACTTCAGTGCATACTGCTTTTAGAAGCAGCCTTTAGTTTCTAATGTTATCCTGTTATCAAAACTCTTCAGCATTGGATTAGAGGGGTTACACCCTCTACAGAAGATCAATATCCTCCACAGCCTCCTTTTCTTTAGAAATCTAAAGGTGACAGCTATAGCTATAGCACAGCTATCTGTGCATTGAAATACGTGAATTCACATACGTGTCT
This sequence comes from Pseudophryne corroboree, assembly GCF_028390025.1. Lineage (NCBI taxonomy): Eukaryota > Metazoa > Chordata > Amphibia > Anura > Myobatrachidae > Pseudophryne > Pseudophryne corroboree. The sequence continues at coordinate 531,511,288 of NC_086446.1, read as the reverse complement.
GACGTCATCCCAGTGACGTCACTACGGGGGGCGGGGTCTGCACCCTGGTTGTCACCCGCCAGAGGGGTGATACCAAAATGCCGGCTCCTCCTCACTGACAGGAGCTGGGTGCTGCACTTTATCATTACATGCAGCATTTGACTCTGGTCACATTGTAGGAACCGGCACTGCAGATAGACAGTCTCCGGGCAAGCCCAGCATCTCCAGAGTGATGAAAATGCGGGTTGGGCCGTGAGGCCATACACACTTTTTGGCTTGGGGTGTCCATAGAGATGCCCCTGCATCAACTCTATAGAAAATTTTGCTCCCGCAGCAAGGATGTTCTTAGAAAATCCAAACAATAACATGCAAGAGGTATGGGTATTTGGGGGAGGTTTATCAAACCTTCTAAAGAGGCAGGTGAAGGTGTTGCTCGAAGCAACCAATGAGATTCTAGCTATGGTTTCACCATACCTCCCAACATGACCCTCTCCTGGAGGGACACAATGCTCTGCTTCTGGACTTTTCTCTTAATGTATGATTGCCGGCACCTGTGTTGAACAGGTTAATGGATAAGAAAGGTGTTTCAGCATAGGTGATGGCACTCATACATTAAGAGGGAAGTCCAGGAGCAGAGCATTCTGTCCCTCCTGGAGAGGGTCAGGTTGAGAGGTATGGTTTCACAGAATGTACTACATAAAGGATAGCTAGAATCTGATTGGTTGCTATGGGCAACACCTCTTGGCTTCTTTAGAAATTGTAATAAATCTCCCCCTTTGTGACATAGAGTATATATTATTTTTATTATTATTATTATTATTATTATTATGATGAAAATTTCATAATAATGTTTTTTATTTTGTGTGCATGCATGGGCATGAACAAATATAATTTGCTTGGGAAACATGCCTTGAATACACTGGATGTTACAAACATTAATATATACAGTAAGAGATCACATTAAACTGGATAATGTGCAGAAAGACCTAAATAGAGAAAATGGTCAGTCTGGTGAAAGAATACGGGTACAGTTACTGTATACCTGCATGAAAAGATTAAGATTATACTTCAGTCTGTGGTGCTTTTGTGAGAACCTGCTCAGGTATCAGGTACATTTGCTGTTTCTGCAAAGAATGAATACACTGTTAATCTGACAAAAAAATTAAACGCTTTTGTTCCCTTGCGTTCAGACAGCAGATAAAGCCATACTAAGCTACAATGTTTTAATCGTGTATTTTGTAGGGACGCTTTGGGATTTTGCTTTTGTTCTTCATATTCATGATGTTTGAATTGTGGAAACCTAAGATGGTCTGGCTCTGAGCGTCTTACACAACTGAAACCCATACCTCTAGGATGTGTAATGCAAAATTGTCCATTGTCCTGGCTCTGAAGTCACTTGATTCCACAGTTGTTCACATGTGGGATGACACAACCCAGGAATTTAGGAAGCTATTGGGAAACAGGGTGACATTTCCTGACCTTGCTTAGTCTCTGCTCCTGAAAAAGGCTATTGAACCTTTCCACTGGGCCAGCTCTCCAAAGTAAAGCAGCTGAGGAATTCACACTCTCTCCTCTGTTTCTGGGCATTATTACAGGTTTGAATGGAAGTTGCCAAGCTATTATTCTATTGCTACTGAAACAAAATAAGGTGGACAAAGAGAATGCCAGCAGAAGGGAGGGGGGAACAGAGCTGGCTGCCTTCTGAACAGGTGTAGCCAAGATGGCTGCCACTTTCCCACACGTATCACTGAAACTTCCAAATGGCCTCCAAAGGATACAGCATTATGTCGCTTGGGACTGAATGTCTGCCAGTCGAAAGAGGAAATGCTAAAAAAAGAAAAAGAAAAAAGCCCACAGTGGTCTAAGCAATGTGAGCACTGGTTTTTATTTATCAACGTATGTGACTTCTCTTGTTATAATCTGAGCTTTAAGCATACATCATTGCCTATGCTGTATGTCTTCATAATTGGCCTACATAGGTCAGACCAATTGTCTTACAACTATGATCACAGTTGGGAACATTTCACTGTTTGGCCGCTGAACTTGTATTCTCTAGCATGGTCCATCTGTGTTTCCTTGCTTGGTTTTCAGCATGTCTTTTCCTAGGAATGTGAGATATGACAGCTTCAACATCTTACGGAAGTCTTCCCCTAATAAGGGGCTGGCAGTAATCATGTGCCAGAGTCACACGTTTTAATGCTTTCACATATGTGCAAAATGTAAATCTATTTTATTTTGTTAAAAATAAATTTAGCTTGCACATTTTGGGGTGATGCAGCGTTACCCACAAGCCGACCGTATCAACAAGCTCCTGCACTGTGTGAATCGATGTAAGTGCATATATTTGCCAGCATGCAGAGTTGTGCACATGTATGAGTGAGGCCCTCTTTTTTTGTACACTTGTTTTCATCATTATCAGTGTGCACTTGCACCAATCCTACGTATTGTAGGTGCAAAAGATGCAAAAAACAGGCATCACTGCACATACACAAAACTTAGCCTATGTCAAAATGCTCCAATACAGTATAGGTCATACTTGCTGACATTGCTGCCCCCTGCGCCGGGAGAGGGCAGCCTGTTCGGTGAACAGGGGGCGTGTCTGGCAGGAAGGGGTGTGTTTGGTGGGCGTGATGGCACAAATACATCATTGTGGCTCCGCCCCCGCCGAGGAAACAGGCTCTGGATGGTGGAGGCGGAGCTATGATGATGCAATTCAGCGCAAATCGCGTCATCGGGTACCCCAAGGACTTCCGACTGGTGCTCCATTGTGGGCGGCCAAAGGGGGGTTGGGGGGAGTGGGGGCTTGCCAGCAGATGCAGGAGTGCCACCCAATTTTCGTGAGCCTCCCAGTCGTTCAGGGAGGGTAGGCAAGTATGGTGCAGGTAACATCTGTCCCCGATAATTACTAATTTTATGTAAGTGGTAAGGAGACTGGAGTGAGGCCCAGCAATGACAGAATAAAATGCATTGCTATATTAGTGCTTTATTGTAATGTCACAACAAACAGTTGTTTTGTTTTTTGATTCCTAAATTATTTTGTTTGTGTTTGAAAAATAATTATACTACAAAATACTCAGACTATACAGGTGAAAACAGGAACTAAAATAAAGAAATTTGGAACCGCCGCAATTTCTAGAGGAGATTTTCACGCCAAAACGCCAGAGTGGGCATGACCAGCATACAAAGGGCATGGCTATTATTTACTCTCCAACCCAATCCGGTCCCCCATGAATAGACAAGAAATGCTGTTAGTGTATAAGGATGTCTTCAGCTGTAATCCTACGCTGAGGTCGCTGCGGGGACCCCCTTTAGAACAGCTTCTGCCTTCCTGGTGTCTTGCTTCAAAGACATCAAGGCCGGTGTCTTCCATACTGAAGACATTTGGCAACCCGATCAAATATTGACACTCATCCTGCAAATCTCACATGACTGGAGAGGCAGTCATGGCTCGCCACATCAGCAAACTCTTGACCTCTTGTTGGCCATATTGCTTGGTCACCGCAAGTACAATCTCACTGCAAGTCTGACACTGGAGAATGATGCATTAGATGCAAAGAGTTCATGAGGCTCTGAAAGAAGCCAGATGACGGCACCTGCAAGTAGAAGTTGCAGGAAGCAGGAGCAAAGATCCTGGGATGCCACTGATCAAACTGAGGATGCTGTGGACCCCACAAAGAGAGGAACGGCAGCAGTGGGAAGCAAAGGAGCTATACGAATTTCCCTGCTGTCCCCTCTTCCACTGCAGGTAGGGAGCCATGGCCACTGTCCTTTAAGTCTGCCCAAGACCACTGGGGAGTTTGGGTGCTAGGCCCATAGGCACCTGCAATCATTAGGCTACAGGCCCCATCTGTAATATTTGCACATTAGATTCCCCTGGCCCCACTCAAGCAATAGGCATGTTAAACCTAACACATGAATCCCTGATTTTCCCACATGAATTCCAGATTTTCCCACCAGGGGCCTAATTCAGACCTGATCGCTAGGCTGCGTTTTTGTACAGTGGGCGATCAGGTCTAAACTGCGCATGCACCGCAATGTGCAGGCACGTTGCACGGGTACAAAGCGGATCGCCGCTCAGCGATGTGTTTGTACGAAGGATCCATTCGCACGTGTGTTCGCAAGGAGATTGACAGGAAGAAGGCATTTGTTGGTGGCAACTGATCGTTTTATAGGAGTGTTTGGAAAAACGCAGGCGTGTCCAAGCGTTTGCAGGGAGGGTTCCTGATGTCAATTCCGGTCCCGGACAGGCTGAAGTGATCGCAGCGGCTGAGTAAGTCCTGGGTTACTCAGAGACTGCACAAAATCTGTTTGTACATCTCTGCTACACATGCGTTTGCACATTTGCAAAGCGAAAATACACTCCCCTATGGGCAGCGACTAGACAGCGACAACAGGTCTGAATTAGCCCCCAAGTCACAGAGCCTTGTTGTCTGTGATAATCATTCACCCATTTGGTGAATATCACTATCACCCTTGAAGTACCAAACCACTCTAGCATTAAATGAATTTCTCTCCAACTAATGTATAGCTCCGCAATCACCTCATCAAATTAATAGGCTCCATCATGACCTAACTATTTAATAGCAGCCTCATCACCATTCCATCAATAATATTAGCACACACTAAAATGAATTCATTAACCCCACAACCTCCGTACACCATTGAATTAATAGTCCCAAGGCCAACCCGTAACAATTTGATACCATTTTATTTTTCATATATTTGTGAGCATTTACCTATTGCATATTATTTAAACCATTTTGTATGTAATTCTAAATTGTTCTGTAAAGCCCACCTTATTCTTATACCACCATTAATCCATGCTCAGCATCTGTCTCAGTGTAACTCTGTATAATGGGGCTAATTCAGTAAGGATAACAAATTCTGATAATCACCGCCTACCGTTTGCGTCGCTCCACACCTGCAATGCTCCGTCTCCTTCCTGGAAACGAAGCGTTGCGCCCCACCCCCCCACCCACTGCGACCGCCTTTGCCTGATTGACAGGTAGAGGGGAACGCATTTTCTGCGGGCCCCCCGCAGACAATGTGGGCGCATGTGCAGGACGTGCCCGCATCTTTTCAGCAAAAATTCTGGTCGAATCGCAACACTGCGATCCAACCTGCATTAGCCCCAATATTATCAGGTTGCACAAAGAATCCTTATGGACATTTGGTAACCCTTATCAACCCACATAATTTGATCTTCAAATTAGAGATGTGTGCCAGACCAGTTTTGGATTTTGTCCGTGACTGGTTCTGGTTTTGTAGTTTTTTGCAAAAATTTACAAAAAAAGCTACAATCACTTAATTTGGGCCTTTTTTTTGTTCCTATGGTATTATTAACCACAGTAACATAAATTTCTACTAATTTCCAGTGAATTTTGACCAGCTCACAATATTGTTTTAATATGCTTAGTGACAGAGCTGCTGCACAAACACACGGCACTTTATTGCCCATCTATGAAACAGTGGTGCCACACAGCAGTCACAGTACTTATATGTTATTATGGATACACAGTGGAATACAGCCTGTGGAGTCACAGTACTTGTATGTTATGGATACACAGTGGGGTACAGCACACAAAAAAACAAATGTTTTAACTTTTTTCACTTTTTTACTTTTTTTTACTTTTATCGCAACTGACAAGTGACAAAACACACTGTAGTGCTGCTTGTAAACACATAGCCACTTTAGATGGACACAGTATAGCTAACTTAACCTGCACCTCATATACCGTACACTAAACACACAGCACAGACACTTGCAATGAGTCTGGACACAGCACAACTAATTTAAACAGCAGAGTACAGCGCAGCACACAGCAGTGTGCCCCTTGTATACGCTGACTATACACACAGCTCAGCCAATTTAGAGCACAGTACAGCGTAGCACATACTGTAGCAACGTGCCTGAGCAGAGTGAAATGACGGTGAGTCTTGGCCACAGCACCCTTATATAGAATCCAAAACATGTGAGAATCTGACACCAGGAGGATGACATTTTGCCTTGATTAGGATTTCTAGCCTGGTGGGTAACCTAGAACCGCGGTTTGGGCAGACTCGGATCCCGGAAGTTCCAAGTGGTTCGGATTCCAGGTAATCTGAACCACTCATCTATTCTCTACTTCAAATATGCGATTCTTGCTATGTGAGTACTACTGAGTGCATCAGTAAGGACACCTCAACAAAAAGAAATCAAGAGAAATTGATATATAGTTCATGGCACATAAAGGAATAATGACAAACAGCAAAACATGTCAGCCTCTATGATTATCGTTTTACATACAGCACTGTCACATTGTTCTGTGCCCACCGGTGATTTAGTTTTGGTTCTAATTCATCATCATGTTTTGGCAAAACAACCATTAAATGTTGTGGTTCGGATTTGGCTTTTGGTTAGTTTAAAATCGATTAAAAAAAAAGAATAATCATTGATTTAAAAAAAAAACAATAAAAATAGACAAAAACAGCTAAAATTGTATAATTTTTGCAATCAAAAACCTGAAATTCAGGTTTAAAATCTGAATTCTGAACCACGGGAGATTCAACTTGGTTCAGATCGGATCTCTTCGGGGATCTGGACTGGGTTTTAGTTTGAGTCAAGTCCACAAAATTCAGGTGGTTTCAGATTCTGGAGAACCGAACCGCACATCTCTACTGACAGCATGTCACACACATGGGACAAAACACATGCCACCATCCCACATGTGACATGCTATCAACAGGAGAGTTATAGTGGAACCCAAGATCAGAATGAAATGCTGCATGCAGTGAGGTGGCTGGTCCCGGGAGAAGAATCAGCCACCAGGAAGCAAAATGGCTTTGAACCTCTATGACCCCAAACCCAAGAGGAGGGGAGCTGGAGGGAATTAAATTAATAAATGATGATGGAGTGCGTGTCTAGATAATCCATCTTCATTTACTTCCTGCATGATTCCATAACAGCTAGAGAGCAAGAATAAAAATATCTCACATCCTATGATGCTAATGCAAAAGTTGTATAAATGTACCACACGGAGAGAAACAAAATCACTGCCGAGTTTCAAGGCAGAAAAGGCTGTTTTGCACAGGCACAAAGTTCCAGCGATACAATTTTTAAATGCTGCTTTTGCTTTACCATTCCACATTGCAGTTGTAACTTTGTAGTCTAGAATCTGTGCTGGGAAAGTTATGATCAAATTTTTTTAAGCTCATAGTCTATATACCAACAGCCCTACCACGGCCACAGTGTGCGATGTGGTTGGAGTAGGTAAAACCAGGGGTGAATTTACGTGTGTGTGGGCCATCCCTGACTTTTTTCCCCCCCTCCCATCATATTACTGCCCCCTTCATGTTAGCGCCTCCCGACTGCCAAAGCATCACCAAACTCACTCCCCCTCAACCACCACAATTTACTGACGATTCCCCCTCCTTCCTCATCAGTTACAAAATAAAAAAATAAGTTGCAGTGACTAAAACAAAAAGAAGAATCACCTGGCCTCATCTGGCCATTGGCCTAGTAGGGCTCTCATGCAAGTGATTATGGGATTAATTCTGAGTTGATCGCAGCAGCAAGTTTGTTAGCAATTGGGCAAAACCATGTGCACTAAAGGGGGGGGGAAATATAACATTTGCAGAGAGAGTTAGATTTGGGTGGGTTATTTTGTTTCTGTGCAGGGTAAATACTGGCTGCTTTATTTTTACACTGCAATTTAGATTTCAGTTTGAACACACCCCACCCAAATCTACTCTCTCTGCACATGTTATATCTGCCCCTCCTGCAGTGCACATAGGCCCTCATTCCGAGTTGTCCGCTCGCAAGCTGCTTTTAGCAGCTTTGCACACGCTAAGCCGCCGCCTACTGGGAGTGAATCTTAGCATAGTAAAATTGCGACCGTAAGATTCTCAAAATTGCGATTACACACCTCTTAGCAGTTTCTGAGTTGCTTCAAACTTACTCGGCATCTGCGATCAGTTCAGTGCTTGTCGTTCCTGGTTTGACGTCACACACACACCCAGCGTTCGCCCAGACACTCCCCCGTTTCTCCAGCCACTCCCGCGTTTTTCCCAGAAACGGTAGCGTTTTTTCGCACACTCCCATAAAATGGCCTGTTTCCGCCTATAAACACCCACTTCCTGTCAATCACACTCCGATCACCAGAACGAAGAAAAAACCTCGTAATGCCGTGAGTAAAATTCCTAACTGCATAGCAAAATTACTTGGCGCAGTCGCACTGCGGACATTGCGCATGCGCATTCGCGACTAATCGCTCCGTTGCGAGAAAAAAATACCGAGCGAACAACTCGGAATGACCCCCATGGTTTTGCCCAATTGCTAACAAAATTGCTGCTGCGATCAACTCAGAATTAGGCCCCATGTGCACTGCCAGAGGGGCAGATATAACATGTGCAGAGAGAGTTAGATTTGGGTGGGGTGTATTCAAACTGAAATCTTAATTGCAGTGTAAAAATAAAGCAGCCTGTATTTACCCTGCACAGAAACAGTATAACCCACCCAAATCTAACTCTCTCTGCAAATGTTATATCTGCCACCCCATAGTGCACATGGGGGGTCATTCCGAGTTGTTCGCTCGTTGCCGATTTTCGCTATACTGCGATTAGTCGCTTACTGCGCATGCGCAAGGTTCGCAGAGCGCATGCGCTTAGTTATTTTACCCAAAAGTTAGGTATTTTACTCACGGCATAACAAAGCTTTTTCATCGCTGTGCTGATCGTAGTGTGATTGACAGGAAGTGGGTGTTTCTGGGTGGCAACTGCCCGTTTTATGGGAGTGTGCGGAAAAACGCAGGCGTTCAAGTTGCAAAACGCAGGAGTGGCTGGAGAAACGGGGGAGTGGTTGGGCAAACGCTGGGTGTGTTTGTGACATCAAACCAGGAACGAAAAGGACTGAGCTGGTCGCAATGGCTGAGTAAATCTGGAGATACTCAGAAACTGCTAAGAAATTTCTATTCACAATTCTGCTAATCTTTCGTTCGCACTTCTGCTAAGCTAAGATACACTCCCAGAGGGAGGCGGCTTAGCGTGTGCAATGCTGCTAAAAACAGCTAGCAAGCGAACAACTCGGAATGAGGGCCATGATTTTGCCCAATTGCTAACAAACTTGCTGCTGCCATCAACTCAGAATTACCCCCTATGCTGTGCCAAACTCAGCTAATGAAATTTATAGCAGAATAAGGCAAACATTTTGAGGAATCATTTTGAAAATGTATCTCTAGTGACATACTAATGATTTCTAATGAATACATGAAGGTTAAGCAAATGAGACTTTTAGGGTTCACATGTGGGTCTTAATAAATGCTCCCTCAAGTGGTAAAGAGAGACATTTGGCCTAATGAAATCATATTTTTGCAAATCATTAAGAAACACATACATATTGGTGTCACCCATTATCAATATTGCTATTCTTAATTTACCCTTTTCTGAACACATTGCACTTATATGCTGGAGCCCTTAATGCCACTCACTTCGGATCTGCATGTTTAGGATTCAATATAAGTCCCTCCCTCTGTGATTCAGGAGCCATGTCACACCACACCAGAGGTGTTAGCTGGAAGTCAGGCATTCAATCCATATATACAGAGAGAGGGCACTGTTTGAGGGGCAGTGATATCCACATGTTCCTGACTGTCTTTTAGTGTTAATACTGGAGTTAGATTTGATCTGAAGGCAGTTAGCAAAACATTGTTTTTGAAGTTACATCTATTATCATCTATCTGTCGAAGTGTGTCACACTAGTGCTGTCTGCAACCATAAGTGTGTCACTGCACACTGGACAGCATTAACCCATGGTGCACTGCACAGCACACTGGTGTTTTTGTCATTGTCTACATTGCATCCCAGCACTCCATATAGGGCAGCATTAACCCTTGGATCACAGCACTTTTTTTTTTACCTTACCTACATTGCAGCCCAGAGCCCAGAGAAGCAATAACCCTTTTTTTGGTGAAGTTTTTGTCAATTGCCAAAAACAGAAAAAAAGCTGTTCCTTTTTTTAGTACAACTTGTGCATTCAATAATGCTCAGTAGGTGGTGTGCCACACAGCATTAATAAATACAAGCACTGTGAGTCCACAGTTTAAATTTGTCATTTGTTAAAAAACAACCAAAAGCCATTTTTTTTTGTACAACTTGTGCATCCATTATGTCCCAGTAGGTCAGTAGGTGCCATGCCCCACTGCATTAATAAATATATGTCCTGAATCAATATGGATCACGATCAGTCAATAGAAGAGCAGGAGCAGCAACCAAGTGCTAGGGCTGTGGCTACTGCCAGTCATGATAGTACTGCAGCATCTACTAAAGGTGGACCAGGGGGCAGTAGCTTTAGGAAAGGGCATCTGAAATGAAAATTTTTCACAATGTTAGAACACTAAGGCTGAAGAACAAACTGTGTGTTCACAAATCCCTGAGGAGGGTCTAGGGGTGTCCACGTTAGCTATGTGTGAGTGTGACATTTCTCACACTCTACTCATAGAGAAGCATGTTTCACCTCCTTCCACCATTTCTGCACCATCTGCAAATGTGAGGATGAGCAGTAACAGTAAAGATGGCAATGATAACATAATAGAAATTGAGGATGAAGGTATGGAAGTGGAACAGGTTGAGGAGATATTTGTATACAATATGACGCTAATGCGGATGAGGATGTTGATAATGTTGTTCTTGTAAGTAAGCCACCAATGGCAGCAGTTCTTGCCCGTTTTAAAAAGTAAGCCATTGTGATGCCTGGGCATAAGACCAAAAAAGACACCTCTTGGGTGTGGGATTATTTTTACCCAAATCCTAACAATGTCTGTGAAGGCATCTGCTCCATTTGTGATGCCAAAGTTAGTAGAGGTAGGGACATGTGGCAAGTTTATGAAATTTATTTTACAAAATTGTAATAATTTGTAAAATAATAACACCTAGTCCAGTATCAGCTACCAGCAGTTTGGTCCAGCCCATGCAATCTCCACTGCCAACATCCTCATCATCAACCTCCTGATTAGTTATCAGAGGTAGTCCTTCCAAAATATTGGTATGTGGGTGCCCAAACAAACGAAGCACTTCAACCACAAAAGTGGCAGTCGCTGTCGCTGAAGTGCTTGGTTTGTTAAACTGTGCATCTCCTTTTTAACATCGCATATATGGGTTGGTGGGAGGGCCCAAGGACAATTCTATCTTGCACTGCTTTTTTTTTCTACCACTGCTGTGCGGCAATTTTCATAGATGTGCTATAAACTGCCATGTGATTGTGCCGCTGCTCTGTTATTTAGTGACCAGCCAGTTAGCTGCAGCCTTTGGCCAATATTGATGAAAACAATATTATGAGCTGTAAGGTGGTCAAAATTGACTGGAAATGACTAGAAACTAATGCTATTGAGGTTAGTAATACTGTAGGAGCAAAAAAAGCCCACATTTATGTGATTTTAGTTGGTTTTTATAATAAAATAAAAAATACAGATTCAAAACCAAACCCAAACCCCGATGACGAATTAGAACCAAAACAAAAACAAGGGGGACTACCCACATCTCTACTTCAAATAAGTGCTCAAATTGGGGCTATAAAGGATTTTCTGTGATGCTATAGCTTTGGATTTTCTGTAATATTCAGTAGTCCATCTTGGTATGCCGGAATTCTGTTCAACTGAATGCGCTAAACCTCTCCCACACACCGTATATGCAGCCATCATCATTATTATTTGAAGTTTTTCCAGCTCAATGTTTGGTGTAAAGTAGCCATTTGAAAAGAAGTTGGATTACTGTGTGACAGCTACAACGATGCATGAAACTCCAATGAAATTCCCATGGAAATGAACTTTATTACTGTATGTAACTCAGCACTCCTCACCCAGTTGCTACCCATTTCAGATTACCTATTACCGCTTGCGACTGCGCATGGACAGAATTTTGACTTCAGACTGATTTGACACAATCTAACAAAGATGCACGGACAGTAGGGAAAGAAGCTGTAGACTCTGTGCATGAACACCATTGTGTCCGCCCTGATAAAAAAGCTGTGGGAATACTTGTATTAGATGTAATGAAAGTCTCACATTGGGGGGAACTGAATTCTCTGTGAAGGTCTTGATGTGCTGTTCTGTATCCCCATAGAGATGTGATATTGCCACTACCGTACTGTAAATGGCAGACATGTGCGCTACCAGGTACTGCTGCGATGCCCGGTGCACATTGCTTGAATCAAATTTTTTCGACTTGAAACTGATATTGTAAAACACAAAAAGAAATAATGAAATCATACTAAAAAATAGAAAACAGCCTATAGCATTAATGGTGCACTGGGTGTGGTATGTTAGATAGAACAGACTTAGGTCGACAGTGTCTAGGTCAGTGATTTTCAACCTTTTTTTACTCGCGGCACACTGAACAATATTTCAAAATTGCCATGGCACACCATCAGTTCCCCACAGATAAAAACAAAAACACACATTAGCCCTCACAGAAAAAAATAAAATCCACACATACATTGGCCTACACAGAAAATACAATCACATTGCTCCCCACATAAATCATGTTGCTCCCTACATATATCCTATTGCTCCCCACATAAATCAATCACATTGCTCCCTGACATAAATCCAATTGTTCCCCACAGGAGAAATAAATTAACAAATATTTACCCCTACTGGTCAGCTGTCCTCCTCCCTGTCCCTCAGTGGCGGGGGTTGTTCATAGTGGAGTGCTGCGAATACTGAGCAGCAGGTGGTCAGGCAGGTGTGGATGTGGGTGGGCAAGGAAAGCTGTGGGTGCAGGCAGGAACTAGAAGATGTGTATGAAGGCGGGTGGGCTCTCTGGGTGGTGAGACGCGGCGGCCGTGACCTACGATATCACACCGCCGCGTCTTCAAGGTACAGGTCACGGCCGGAGCACGACTGATCCTCTAAGAAGAGCCCGGGCCAACAGTTCACACTGAAGGTGCAGGAAGCTGCTTTGGCTCCGCGGCACACCTTGCAACTGGTCGCTGCACTAATGGTCGACAGTAAGAAGATCGACATGGTTTCTAGGTCGACAGGGACTCTAGATTGACATGTACTAGGTCGACATGAAAAAGGGTCGACATGAGTTTTTTAAAAAAATTGGTGTTGTTTTCTTCCTACACTGATGGGGAACCTCCATTAGTGCACCATGGGGGACATTCCGAGTTGTTCGCTCGCAAGCTGCTTTTAGCAGCTTTGCACACGCTAAGCCGCCGCCTACTGGGAGTGAATCTTAGCATTTTAAAATTGCGAACGAAAGATTAGCAGAATTGCAAATAGACACTTCTTAGCAGTTTCTGAGTAGCTCCAGACTTACTCAGCATCTGCGATCAGTTCAGTGCTTGTCGTTCCTGGTTTGACGTCACAAACACACCCAGCGTTCGCCCAGACAGTCCTCCGTTTCTCCAGCCACTCCCGCGTTTTTCCCAGAAACTGTAGCGTTTTTTTGCACACACCCATAAAACGGCCAGTTTCCGCCCAGAAACACCCACTTCCTGTCAATCACATTACGATCACCAGAACGAAGAAAAAACCTCGTAATGCCGTGAGTAAAATACCTAACTGCATAGCAAATTTACTTGGCGCAGTCGCACTGCGGACATTGCGCATGCGCATTAGCGACTAATCGCTCCGTTGCGAGAAAAAAATAACGAGCGAACAACTCGGAATGACCCCCCATGTCCCTTCACATGGCTCGCTTTGCTCGCCATGCTTCGGGTTACCGTTCCCAATTGTAGTCAACGTGGATCGTAAAATATGAAAAAGTTTAAAAAAATTAAAAAAGGGTGAAAAACTCATGTCGACCTTTTGTCATGTCAACCTAGTACATGTTGAACTAGAGTCCCTGTCCACCTAGAAACCATGTTGACCTACTTACTGTCAACCAAGAGTGGTCGACCTAGACACTGTCGACCCAAGTCTTGTCGACCTAAAGAACGGATCCCGGTGCACGAGTGCTCAAGGTTACTGCTTGATTTTGGGTTTATTATTAGGTTTATTGTTGTTGCATTAAACTGATTTTACAATAGGTCCTGACGGATAGTTTCCAGTATAGCAAGAAAATAGCAGAAGGGTTAATGTTATGCCTAGAGGGTCTTAAAATAGCAGAAGGGTTAATGTTATGCCTAGAGGGTCTTAAAATAGCAGAAGGGTTAATGTTATGCCTAGAGATGAGCGGGTTCGGTACTCAGAGAACCGAACCCTACTGAACTTCACGTCCCGAGCCCGGATTCAAGCCGGCTCGGGTTTCCCCGCCTGACTCAGAAAACAGAACGAGGCAAAACGTCATCATTCCGCTGTCGGATTCTTGCGGGGTTTAGATACCATATAAGGACCCACACGTCGCCGCCATTTTCACTTCAGTCGTGGAGAGTGTAGTGAGAGGACGTGTCTCCGTCATCAGTGTCTGTGCGGATGGGAAAGTGGGGTGGCGATTATAGTGCTGTCTTGTGCTGCTCAGTCCAGTGTAGTGTCTTAGCTGCATCAGTCAGTCCAGTGACCAGTCACAGAGGTGGTGTCCTCTGCTGCCATATGTCCAGTGCTGCTGTATAAGTCCCTTACAGTGTTGCTGTGTTGTCCTGCATCAGACCAGTGGTAGTGTCCCGTGCATCAGTCAGTCCAGTGACCAGTCACAGTGGTGGTGTCCTCTGCTGCCATATGTCCAGTGCTGCTGTATAATAAGTCCCTTACAGTGTTGCTGTGTTGTCCTGCATCAAGCCAGTGGTAGTGTCCTGTGCATCAGTCAGTCCAGTGACCAGTCACAGTGGTGGTGTCCTCTGCTGCCATATGTCCAATGCTGCTGTATAATAAGTCCCTTACAGTGTCGCTGTGTTGTCCTGCATCAGACCAGTGGTAGTGTCTTGTGCATCAGTCAGTCAGTCCAGTGATCAGTCACAGTGGTGGTGTTCTCTGCTGCCATATGTCCAATGCTGCTTTATAATAAGTCCCATACAGTGTCGCTGTGTTGTCCTGCATCAGAGCAGTGGTAGTGTCCTGTGCTGTATATTATTTACTCCAAATAAAGGGGTTTTCTCTAACGTCCTAAGTGGATGCTGGGGACTCCGTAAGGACCATGGGGAATAGCGGCTCCGCAGGAGACTGGGCACATCTAAAGAAAGCTTTAGGACTATCTGGTGTGCACTGGCTCCTCCCCCTATGACCCTCCTCCAAGCCTCAGTTAGATCTTGGTGCCCGAACGAGAAGGGTGCACACTAGGGGCTCTCCTGAGCTTCTTAGTGAAAGTTTTAGTTTAGGTTTTTTATTTTCAGTGAGACCTGCTGGCAACAGGCTCACTGCATCGAGGGACTAAGGGGAGAAGAAGCGAACTCACCTGCGTGCAGAGTGGATTGCGCTTCTTAGGCTACTGGACATTAGCTCCAGAGGGACGATCACAGGCCCAGCCTGGATGGGTCCCAGAGCCGCGCCGCCGGCCCCCTTACAGAGCCAGAAGGCAGAAGAGGTCCGGAAAATCGGCGGCAGAAGACGTCCTGTCTTCAACAAGGTAGCGCACAGCACTGCAGCTGTGCGCCATTGCTCTCAGCACACTTCACACTCCGGTCACTGAGGGTGCAGGGCGCTGGGGGGGGGCGCCCTGAGACGCAATAAAAAACACCTTGGATGGCAAAAAAATTCATCACATATAGCTCCTGGGCTATATGGATGCATTTAACCCCTGCCAGAATACATAGAAAAACGGGAGATAAGGCCGCCGATAAGGGGGCGGAGCCTATCTCCTCAGCACACTGGCGCCATTTTCCCTCACAGCTCCGTTGGAGGGAAGCTCCCTGTCTCTCCCCTGCAGTCACTACACTACAGAAAGGGTTAAAAAAGAGAGGGGGGGCACTAATTACGCGCAGTATTAAAGATACAGCAGCTATAAGGGGAAAAACACTTATATAAGGTTATCCCTGTATATATATAGCGCTCTGGTGTGTGCTGGCAAACTCTCCCTCTGTCTCCCCAAAGGGCTAGTGGGGTCCTGTCCTCTATCAGAGCATTCCCTGTGTGTATGCTGTATGTCGGTACGTTTGTGTCGACATGTATGAGGAGAAAAATGATGTGGAGACGGAGCAGATTGCCTGTAATAGTGATGTCACCCCCTAGGGGGTCGACACCTGAGTGGATGAACTGTTGGAAGGAATTACGTGACAGTGTCAGCTCTGTATAAAAGACAGTGGTTGACATGAGACAGCCGGCAACTCAGCTTGTGCCTGTCCAGACGTCTCATAGGCCGTCAGGGGCTCTAAAGCGCCCGTTACCTCAGATGGCAGATATAGACGCCGACACGGATACTGACTCCAGCGTCGACGGTGAAGAGACAAATGTGACTTCCAGTAGGGCCACACGTTACATGATTGAGGCAATGAAAAATGTTTTACACATTTCTGATAATACAAGTACCACCAAAAAGGGGTATTATGTTCGGTGAGGAAAAACTACCTGTAGTTTTCCTGAATCTGAGAAATTAAATGAGGTGTGTGATGATGCGTGGTTTTCCCCCGATAACAACTGATAATTTCTAAAATGTTATTGGCATTATATCCTTTCCCGCCAGAGGTTAGGGTGCGTTGGGAAACACCCCCTAAGGTAGATAAAGCGCTCACACGCTTGTAAGGGCTCTACCCTCTCCTGAGATGGCCGCCCTTAAGGATCCTGCTGATAGAAAGCAGGAGGGTATCCTAAAATGTATTTACACACATACTGGTGTTATACTGCGACCAGCAATCGCCTCAGCCTGGATGTGCAGTGCTGGGTTGGCGTGGTCGGATTCCCTGACTAAAAATATTGATACCCTAGATAGGGACAGTATATTTTTGCCTATAGAGCATTTTAAAGATGCATTTCTATATATGCGTGATGCACAGCGGAATATTTGCCGACTGGCATCAAGTCTAAGTGCGTTGTCCATTTCTACCAGTAGAAGGTTATGGACACGTCAGTGGTCAGGTGATGCGTATTCCAAACGGCATTTGGAAGTATTGCCTTATTAAAGGGAGGAGTTATTTGGGGTCGGTCTTTCAGACCTGGTGGCCACGGCAACAGCTGGGAAATCCACGTTTGTACCCCAGGTCGCCTCTCAACATGAGAAGACGCCGTATTATCAGGCGCAGTCTTTTCGTGGACAAGCGGGCAAAAGGTTCCTCATTTCTGCCCTGTGACAGAGGGAGAGGAAAAAGGCTGCAGAAATCAGCCAGTTCCAAGGAACAGAAACCCTCTCCCGCCTCTGCCAAGCCCTCAGTATGACGCTGGGGCTTTACAAGCAGAATCAGGCACGGTGGGGGGCCCGTCTCAATGAATTTCAGCGCGCAGTGGGCTCACTCGCAAGTAGACCCCTGGATCCTTCAGGTGATATCTCAGGGGTACAAATTAGAATTCGAGACGTCTCCCCCTCGCCGTTTCCTAAAGTCGGCTTTACCGATGTCTCCTTCTGACAGGGAGACAGTTTTGGAAGCCATTCACAAGCTGTATTCCCAGCAGGTGATAATCAAGGTACCCCTCCTGCAACAGGGAACGGGGTATTATTCCACACTGTTGTGGTACCGAAGCCGGACGGCTCGTGAGACCGATTCTAAATCTAAAATCTTTGAACACTTACATACAGAGGTTCAAATTCAAGATTGAGTCACTCAGAGCAGTGATTGCGAACCTGGAAGAAGGGGACTACATGATGTCTCGGGACATCAAGGATGCTTACCTTCATGTCAAAATTTACCCTTCTCATCAAGGGTACCTCAGGTTTATGGTACAGAACTGTCACTATCAGTTCAGACGCTGCCGTATGGATGGTCCACGGCACCCCGGGTCTTTACCAAGGTAATGGCCGAAATGATGATATTCCTTCGAAGGAAGGGAATTTTAGTTATCCCTTACTTGGACGATTCCCTGATAAGGGTAAGATCCAGGGAACAGTTGGAGGTCGGTGTAGCACTATCTCAGGTAGTGTTGCGGCAGCACGATTGGATTCTCAATATTCCAAAATCGCAGATGGTTCCGACGACTTGTCTTCTGTTCCTAGGGATGATCCTGGACGCAGTCCAGAAAAAGGTGTTTCTCCCGGAGGAGAAAGCCAGGGAGTTATCCGAGCTAGTCAGGAACCTCCTAAAACCAAAGTCTCAGTGCATCAATGCACAAGGGTTCTGGGTGAAATGGTGGCTTCCTACGAAGCAATCCCATTCGGCAGATTCCACGCAAGAACTTTCCAGTGGGACCTGCTGGACAAATGGTACGGGTCGCATCTTCAGATGCATCAGCGGATAACCCTGTCACCAAGGACAAGGGTGTCCCTCCTGTAGTGGTTGCAGAGTGCTTATCTTCTAGAGGGCCGCAGATTCGGCATTCAGGACTGGGTCCTGGTGACCACGGATGCCAGCCTGCGAGGCTGGGGAGCAGTCACACAGGGAAGGAATATCCAGGGCTTATGGTCAAGCCTGGAGACATCACTTCACATAAATATCCTGAAGCTAAGGGCCATTTACAATGCTCTAAGCTTAGCATGACCTCTGCTTCAAGGTCAGCCGGTGTTGATCCAGTCGGACAACATCACGGCAGTCACCCACGTAAACAGACAGGGTGGCACAAGAAGCAGGAGGGCAATGGCAGAAGCTGCAAGGATTCTTCGCTGGCGGAAAATCATGTGATAGCACTGTCAGCAGTATTCATTCCGGGAGTGGACAACTGGGAAGCAGACTTCCTCAGCACGACCTCCACCCGGGAGAGTGGGGACTTCACCCAGAAGTCTTCCACATGATTATAAACCGTTGGGAAAAACTCGACAGGTATTGCGCCAGGTCAAGGGACCCTCAGGCAATAGCTGTAGACGCTCTGGTAACACCGTGGGTGTACCAGTCAGTGTATGTGTTCCCTCCTCTGCCTCTCATACCCAAGGTACTGAGATTGATAAGATGGAGAGGAGTAAGCACTATATTCGTGGCTCCGGATTGGCCAAGAAGGACTTGGTAACCGGAACTTCAAGAGATGCTCACGGAGGATCCGTGGCCTCTACCTCTAAGAAGGGACCTGCTCCAGCAAGGACCCTGTCTGTTCCAAGACTTACCGCGGCTGCGTTTGACGGCATGGCGGTTGAACGCCGGATCCTGAAGGAAAAAAGGCATTCCGGATGAAGTCATCCCTATCCTGATCAAAGCCAGGAAGGATGTAACCGCAAAACATTATCACCGCATTTGGCGAAAATATGTTGCGTGGTGCGAGGCCAGTAAGGCCCGACGGAAGAAATTCAACTGGGTCGATTCCTACATTTCCTGCAAACAGGAGTGTCTATGGGCCTGAAATTGGGGTCCATTAAGGTTCAAATTTCGGCCCTGTCAATTTTCTTCCAAAAAGAACTAGCTTCAGTCCCTGAAGTTCAATCGTTTGTAAAAGGGGTACTGCATATACAGCCTCCTTTTGTGCCTCCAGTGGCACTTTGGGATCTCAATGTAGTTTTTTGGGTTCCAAAAGTCACATTGGTTTGAACCACTTAAATCTGTGGAGTTAAAATATCTCACATGGAAAGTGGTCATGCTGTTGGCCCTGGCCTGGGCCAGGCGCGTGTCAGAATTGGCGGCTTTATCCTGTAAAAGCCCTTATCTGATTTTCCATTCGGACAGGGCGGAATTGAGGACTCGTCCTCAGTTTCTCCCTAAGGTGGTTTCAGCGTTTCACCTGAACCAACCTATTGTGGTGCCTGCGGCTACTAGGGACTTGGAGGACTCCAAGTTGCTAGACGTTGTCAGGGCCCTGAAAATATATGTTTCCAGGACGGCTGGAGTCAGGAAAACTGACTCGCTGTTTATCCTATATGCACCCAACAAGCTGGGTGCTCCTGCTTCTAAGCAGACTATTGCTCGTTGGATTTGTAGTACAATTCAGCTTGCACATTCTGTGGCAGGCCTGCCACAGCCAAAAATCTGTAAATGCCCACTCCACAAGGAAGGTGGGCTCATCTTGGGCGGCTGCCCGAGGGGTCTCGGCTTTACAACTTTGCCGAGCAGTTACTTGGTCAGGAGCAAATACGTTTGTAAAATTCTACAAAATTAATACCCTGGCTGAGGAGGACCTGGAGTTCTCTCATTTGGTGCTGCAGAGTCATCCGCACTCTCCCGCCCGTTTGGGAGCTTTGGTATAATCCCCATGGTCCTTACGGAGTCCCCAGCATCCACTTAGGACGTTAGAGAAAATAAGAATTTACTTACCGATAATTCTATTTCTCGTAGTCCGTAGTGGATGCTGGGCGCCCATCCCAAGTGCGGATTGTCTGCAATACTGGTACATAGTTATTGTTACCAAAAAATCGGGTTATTGCTGTAGTGAGCCATCTTTTCTAGAGGCTCCTCTGTTATCATGCTGTTAACTGGGTTCAGATCACAAGTTGTACGGTGTGATTGGTGTGGCTGGTATGAGTCTTACCCGGGATTCAAGATCCTTCCTTATTGTGTACGCTCGTCCGGGCACAGTATCCTAACTGAGGCTTGGAGGAGGGTCATAGGGGGAGGAGCCAGTGCACACCAGATAGTCCTAAAGCTTTCTTTAGATGTGCCCAGTCTCCTGCGGAGCCGCTATTCTCCATGGTCCTTACGGAGTCCCCAGCATCCACTACGGACTACGAGAAATAGAATTATCGGTAAGTAAATTCTTATTATTAACATTTAATCCAAATATAAGTTTTACAGGGTTTGCCCTGTGTGGTGTAGGGGTACGCCTGCCTGTGCTGCATATTATTATAATAGCTCCAAATAAAAGGCTTAGTATTATCCAAATTCATTTTACAGACTTTGCAGTGTGTGGGTTTGGTTTGGTTTTATCTGGCACTGTGGGGCACAGTGTATCTGGCACTGTGGGGCACAGTGTATCTGGCACTGTGGATCATATCTGGCACTGGGGGCATATGTATATCTGGCACTGTGGGGGCGTATCTGACACTGTGGGGGCATACATGGCACTGCTGGGGGCATTAGTGTATCTGGCACTGTGGGGCATTTGTGTATCTGGCATTGTGGGGCATTTGTGCATCTGGCACTGTGGGGCACTTGTGCATCTGGCACTGTGGGGCATTCATGCATCTGGCACTGTGGGAGAATATCAGGCACTGTAGGAGCACACTGTATCTGGCACGGTGGGGGCATATGTGTATCTGGCACTATTGCTGTCATATGTGTATCTGGCCCCCATATGTATATCAGGCCACCATTTTCATTGGCCATGCCCCATGTGGCATTTGGCCACACCCACTTTTTGGCACGCGCGCCTCTCCTAGACGGGCCAGGTGTGTGTGCCGCAAAGTTGTGTCGTTTAGCTTAGTCATACAGCCACCTCGGTGCAACCTTTTGGCCTAAAAACAATATTGTGAGGTGTGAGGTGTTCAGAATAGACTGGAAATGAGTGGAAATGAATATTATTGTGGTTAATAATACTATAGGATCAATTTTTCCCCAAATTCTGTGATTTTAGCTGTTTTTATAAAAAATCATCCAGATCCAAAACCAAAACCAAAACACGAAAGGGTGGTTTTGGCAAAACCAATCCAGATCCAAAACACGAGGATGAAACCAGAACCAGAACCAAAACACAAAACACGAAAAGTGCCTGATGCACATCTCTAGTTATGCGCCAGAGCAGGTCCCTCTTCTTGTGTGTGTGGTTTAGCCTTATGATATGCATTTTCATTAATCAGTGTGATTCGGAGACTTCATGTTCTGTTTCCCACATGGAAAAATACACTTGAATTTTTTTTTCTAAATCCAGATAGTTTTACATGGAAATCATTTCTGAAACTTTTCCAGAGGCCAAATGTGTGAAACAAAAACAAGCGCAGAGAATGGGGTTTTTAACTAGTAATACCTTCTGTTTTTGTGGCCAGCTGGTGGGAAATGTCTGACATATTTCTGCGCCTTGCCATTAAGTCTGCTTAACAGCTCCTTGTTCAAGATTTCTTAACATGAATGCCGGGGACAGTTTGGATCCTTGAGGGTTATATGCTGGTCTGCATTTATCATGTAGGTTTAAAAAGGCATAGGCCTTTTCAGTGTGACAATGTTTTGGGGTGTCCTCTTTATTTGACGGTTGGACTGTGGTAGATATTTGCATACATACTGTATGGAGCCCACATGCGGTATTTAGTCACTCCTCTTTGGCACATTTTCTTACATTTTGTGACTGATAAGACTCAGAAATATTAAAAAAAAAATTACACAGAATGTTGCACACAATAAAGACAGAGGTGCACTCTCATCATGGCAGCAGCCTGCATTAGCATACTGTGGGATAGGCCAATCTAATCTTGACATTGATGGAAGACCTCTGTAGTGAGCCGCCCACACCATGTTTACTCCCTATCTAACAAAGTGTTTATGTAAATGTGTTGAATCTGACCTGCTGTGGCATATCTGAATCTGAGTTGGTGCTGCCAGATTAGTCTGCCTCTACTGGTTCTCTCAGTTCTTCGCGGCAACCACTGTCCTGCATATATTTACAGTACTGTATGTACTGGTTGCCCTTAGCCCAACATAGTGTTCCTTTTCTCCTGCCTGTGACCCCTGACCCTGGCTACTGTACATCTCATCTGATGACACTACTCTACCTGATTGTAGTGGACATTTTAACACAAAGAACTCTGCAGGGCTGCTACAAACCCTGTTCTATTAACACCCCTCAAGTCTGCTTGCGACTTGACAAGATAGATTTAAAAGATGTTCTCAATTGTTTTATTTATCCCTCCAACAGCATCATCAAATGTGAGTAGAATGGCAATTGTACGGCCCGAGTAACATGTATAACTAATTTTATCTCGGGAAATAATCTACTAGAAGGCACTCTCTCCATTGCTATTATTCTTCCCGCCTTCACTTCTCTCTTCTAGTCCAGGCTCCTTCTCCTTTGGCTCCCTTTGTTTCATCTTCCTCTCCATGGGTCCAGTTACCTCTTCCATTGCCATTTTTTGCCTTCACTGGCATTTTTCCATTTCTCTCCTTATCCACTAACACAATGGGGTCAATTCAATTAGCTGTGAGGAGGTGTATTGCAACTGCAATGGCACGAAAACCCCCGCAACGGTGGCACCTCTTCTTGCAAACCTCATGGCTCTATCTCGCCCTGGACTTGATGATTTTTGTATGCAGCCATATGGAACTCCTGTAAGTGTGGCATATAGCCGCACTTATTCACATGGACTTGCAGGCTGAGTTATTGAATCAACCCAAATGTTTTTTCCCTACCTACTAACACCATTTACCTTGCCCTACCCTAACATCATCTCCCTCCCACTCCGCTAACACCATCTCCCTCCCATCTATCACACTCTCCCTCCTTCTCCCCCAACACCATCTCCATCCCTCTCAACCCTATTTGCATAACTTTCCCTCATTATCCTCTAAAACCTACCTATATCCCTTTCCACCATCACCATCTGCTTCTATATACTTTATTGGATGCATTTCTGGCTATCTTTTCAGATTCTCTAGGTACAGTATATATACAAAATGAGTATTTTAAAATTAATAGAAATTACATTCAGACACCTATGTTACCTATAATACCATAAAATTACGTATGACACCATACTAACACCCTCATAACTCTCCCAAATTCCACTCTAAGCCGCAGTCGCTTATCATATTTCAGCTCTACCCTCGTCCCATGTCTGCATTTGCTTTGCCTACCCTGTTTTATGTATATCCTGTTTTTCCACTATCTGGTGCAGTGAAGCACTTTGACATCTTACAAATCTACGTTAATAAAATACTAACTCCTATTAAATGATTGATAGCATTGTTATGATGTTAGATGTACTTACTTCCCCAACTTCTGCCAAATGAGACTAATGTGTGCCGTTGTCTATACTCAGACCGCCTGTGCGAGGCAGCAAGGGGAGGTTTACTCCTCTGCGCAGTAGTGATTGACAGCATGGAGCTGAGGAGCATCTGCTGCTTAGCCCGTCACACGCACTGGCCTCCTCTTCTGTAGGTGATTAAGGAGGAAGTACTGTATACAGATAAGTGTACTGTATAAATCTATGCATTCACTTCTATGCATCACACAATCTATGCATCTGTGCCCTTCCATGAAGTATGAATAGGGACATTAGAAAAAATGCCAGAGAAACATCCATGCTTAATACAGTTCCTGTGTGCTCATTATCCATTATTGGGTTCTTTCTGACAATCACCAATGTGCCTCCCTTAAGCAGAAAACTATGGAGACCAGGATCATCTTAACTTCTAGGCACACCGGGCAGCTGCCCAGGGCCCCAAATTATAGGGGTCTTCGAGCAGGGGTGGGTAGTGGCCACACAGTCAGGGCGGATATGCAGCATTCTCTACCTGCCTTTCAGGCTACAGCCAGACGGGTGTAGTATGGTATGCCGGCGTCTGGGCTCCCGGCGACCAGCATACCAGCGCCGGGATCCCGACCGCCGGCATACCAACAGCTTGGTGAGCGCAAATGAGCCCCTTGCGGACTCGCTGCGCTCACCGCGCTATTTATTCTCCCCCGAGGGGGGTCGTGGACCCCTAAGAGGGAGAAAAAGTGTCGGTATGCCGGCTGTCGGGATTCCGGCGCCGGTATACTGTGCGCCGGGATCCCGACAGCCGGCAAACTGAAGACCACCCCAGCCAGACAGTGAATGGCTATCAACATGCTACTGGTGGATGACTGGAGCTATCCACCAATCAGAGTGCTGACAACCATTCACTGTATGAATGCATGGAGGAGCAAATTATGATTTTTTGAAATTGGTTCTCATGAATGGGTATGAAGGGGCCCCACTGCATTACTTTGCCCAGAGCCTACTATGCTGTTAAGATGGCCCTGGTGAAGACCCCATTATTCAACCAAGTATGCATTAATCAATTCACATTCATTTAACACTGCATAGAAGAGGTTAAAATTCTCAAAGTACGTAAAACTAGTTTTTCTACCACTTGGTTCCTTATTGGGAGAGGACTAACTTTTTTTTTCTTAACCACATTAATTTTTATAAGATTCAGGCAAATGGAAAACTGTTTCTTTTCTTTCTTTTTTCCCCTCTTTTTGTGTTTCACTGAAAGTTTTATAGCTGAAAAAACAGCATTTGTGGTTTTAATGTTTCAGGTTTGATGCAGAGGGCTGTGGAATCTCTTAGGTAATCCTATGGTCTGAATAATTAGACAAATATTTTGCTTTCCAATTCCACCCCTCCATAGCAGACTAGAGGGGTTGGCAACCTTTAGGGCAGCAGAGGAAATGCAGAGCCACTGTCATTTCTAGATGGGTGAGTGGTGCCACAAGTCAAATTAACAAAGTAGTCCCTCTGCTGGCCAGCACTGTACCTTAGTGATGCTGTTATGTGTGTTCCAAAATACCACTCTATGCATGTATTAAACTTTCTTTTTATCAAGGAGAAAAGTAAGACGGAATGAGGCTACTTGCTTCACATACTGATTTGTGTCACCTGCTGCAAAGTTCTCAGTTTGGATATAAGGGGTAATATAGAACTTTAAGAGAATAAATCAAACTATGCTGAACAAATTTACTGTGCTTGCTCTGTGGTGTGACTGAATATATCTTGGTAACTAAATGCCCGGTTGTACCATGATATTGTGGGCCTGATATAGAGTTGGGAGTAAGATAAAAAAAAAAAGCAACAACAAAATACAAATGCAATAGCAGCACTTACTTGGTTTATTCCAGGAGCAATTAGCTTCTCTTTTTGGTCTTACTCCTGACTCTGAAGATGAGTTGACACAAGGTTGCACCACCCTCAGGGTGTTATTCAGAGTTGTTAGCAAACCAAAAAAGTTAGCAATTGGGTAAAACCATGGGGATCATTCCGAGTTGTTCGCTCGCAAGCTGCTTTTAACAGCTTTGCACACGCTAAGCCGCCGCCTACTGGGAGTGAATCTTAGCTTCTTAAAATTGCGAACGAAAGATTCGCAATGTTGCGATAAGACATCTCTGTGCAGTTTCTGAGTAACTCGAAACTTACTCGGCATCTACGATCAGTTCAGTGCTTGTCGTTCCTGGTTTGACGTCACAAACACACCCAGCGTTCGCCCAGACACTCCTCCGTTTCTCCAGCCACTCCCGCGTTTTTCCCAGAAACGGTAGCGTTTTTTCACACACACCCATAAAACGGCCAGTTTCCGCCCAGAAACACCCACTTCCTGTCAATCACAGTACGATCACCAGAATGAAGAAAAAAACGTGAGTAAAATTCCTAACTGCATAGCAAATTTACTTGGCGCAGTCGCAGTGCGAACATTGCGCATGCGCACTAAGCGGAAAATCGCTGCGATGCGAAGAAATTTACCGAGCGAACAACTCGGAATGACCCCCCATGTGCACTGCAGGTGGGGCAGATTTAACATGGTAGACTTGGGTGGGGTGAGTTCAAACTGAAATCTAAATCGCAGTGTAGAAAAAAAGCTGCCAGTATTTACCCTGCACAGAAACAATATAACCCACCCAAATCTAACTCTCTCTGCACATGTTACATCTGCCCCACCTGCAGTGCATGGTTTCGCCCAATTGCTAACTTTTGTGTCTTGCTAACAACTCTGAATAACCCCCTCAGTACGGTCCTAGCTCAACAACAGGATCACTCTCCACGTGGGGATATAGGGGGTCATTCCGAGTTGATCGCTAGCAGCCGTTGTTCGCTGCGTAGCGATCATTGAAAAAAGGCTAATCTGCGCAAGCGTATGCACTGCAATGCGCACACGCACGTCGTATGGGTACGAAGTCCTTTGTGGTTTTGCACTGGTTCTAGCGACGATTACGATCGCACAGCCGAACGCAAGGAGATTGACAGGAAGAGGGCGTTTCTGGGTGTCAACTGACAGTTTTCTGGGAGTGTTTGGAAAAACACAGGCGTGGCCAGGCATTTGCTGGGCGGGTATCTGACGTCATTACCGTGTCACTCGTCGCAGCAATCCTCGCACAGGATAAGTAACTACAGGGCTGGTCTTGTTTTGCACAAAATGTGTTTGCAGGCGCTCTGCTGCACAGGCGTTCACACTCCTGCAAAGCGAAAATACACTCCCCCATGGGCGGCGACTATGCGTTTGCACGGCTGCTAAAAACTGCTAGCGAGCGATCAACTCGGAATGACCCCCATAGCCATTTGGCACTTGGGCAAAGCAGACAGATCAGTACCAGAGTTGCTTGGGTCTGGTATTGTGTATAAAAACTAATGCACAAACAAGTCTATGGATTTATCTTTCAATGCATTTCTTAACATGCCTGATAAAGAGCCTGTTAATCTGGATAGGATCATTATTGGAGTTTAAAAATGAAAAATGTTTTTGAATAGACATCTCTTTTGGGGCTGAAGAATTGTGCATGTCAATGTAAATCTGAAATACTACAATGTTTTTAGATAGGAAAAACACTTTAATAAATGTATTTGTCTGAAGGAATATCCATCTATTCCCTCTGTAAGTTAGGCTTTCATTCCCTTTCCCTAGATCTGATTATTTGACAACAAACATTGGTGAAGCAGCCAGATCTCCCACACTGCAAATTGTTTCTGTACAGCTATTAGAGCTGTTAACCCTTAGGGGGTCATTCCGAGTTGATCGCTCGCTGCCATTTTTCGCAGTGCAGCGAACAGGTTACTACTGCGCATTCGTATGCACCGCGTCGTACAGGTACAAAGAGGATCGGTGCTGGGCGATGGATTTAAAAAAGAATCCACTCGAACAGCCGATCGCAAGGAGATTGACAGGAAGAGGACGTTTATGGGTGGCAACTGACTGTTTTAAGGGAGTGTTTGGAAAAACGCAGGCGTGTCCACGCGTTTGCTGGGCGGGTGTCGACGTCAATTTCGGGACCAATAAGACTGAAGTGATCGCAAGGGCTGAGTAAGTCCAGAGCCACTCAGAAACTGCAAAAAACGTTTTCGTCCCGCTCGGCTGCACACGCGTTCGCACACTTGCAAAGCAAAAATACACTCCCCTGTGGGCAGCGACTATGCGTTTGCACGGCTGCTAAAAGTAGCTAGCGAGCGATCAACGCGGAATGACCCTCTTAGTTA
Organism: Pseudophryne corroboree; assembly: GCF_028390025.1. Lineage (NCBI taxonomy): Eukaryota > Metazoa > Chordata > Amphibia > Anura > Myobatrachidae > Pseudophryne > Pseudophryne corroboree. The sequence goes on along the minus strand of NC_086446.1, from coordinate 531,483,328 downwards.
GCTGCTTTGTTTTGTGCTAAAATAATGTTTGTACCATAAAGTAGCAGAACATAATCATTAGGTAACAAAGGCCTCATTCAGATATGGGGCTTAATTCATACCTGCACTGCTGCGATCAGAAGTTTGTGCAGTTCCTGCACAGCCCAGGACTTACTCTTTCAGTGCGATGATGGGGGCCACAGCTGACGTCAGAAACCCTCCCTCCAAACGCCGGGTCCTTCGTGCGTTTTTCCGGACACTCCTAAAATGGTCAGTTGCCACCCACAAACGGCCTCTTCCTGTCAATTGGCGATCGCATTTGTTGCACCATCCCGTTGCTGTCTGTCGCTCCCCGTCGCTGCGGACCGTCACGCCTGCGCATTGCAGTGCATACACATGCGCAGTTCAGACCTGATCGCCGCTGTGTGAAAACGCACAGCAGCGATCAGGTCTGAACTAGCCCCATGGTTGGATTTGCAATAGCTGCGTCACGCCTCCTGCATGCATTACTGATCTGAACTGTGTCCAAGGACGCAGTATCGGATCAACTGGGACACCTTTGGCCGGCTGCATGACCCATGGGGTCATGCAAACTGGCCGCCACAGGTCTACCTAGAGACCTGGAATGTTTCATCCTCTGACGGAGATCCTGTCCTCGTTCCTCCCCTGCAATTGCGGTGACACACATCCGTATGTTCGTCGCCCCCTCCCCGCCACCAAACACCATCAGACTGTCAATCACTGATGATGTACAGCTGCAGTGCACCCAACGACAACAGGATCCATACTGCACATGGGTCCGGCGCATGCACAAAGTACCAATCATTTGTACTTTTCTGCATTAGCCGCAACTCGAAACATATCTGAATGAGGGCCAATGACTTAATAAAAAATAAAATAAAAATTCAATATATTTTAATACACTGAAAGCCAGGCAATATAGAAGTAGTCTTGTGGGACATAGGCCCTCATTCCGAGTTGATCGCTCGCTAGCTGCTTTTAGCAGCAGTGCACACGCTAGGCCGCCGCCCTCTGGGAGTATATCTTAGCTTGTCAGAAGTGCAAACGAAAGGTTAGCAGTTCTGCTACTAAAAAATTTCATGCAGTTTCAGAGTAGCTTGCGATGACTGCAGTCTGTTTAGTTCCTGGTTTGATGTCACAAACACGCCCTGCGTTCGGCCAGACACTCCCCCGTTTCTCCAGCCACTCCTGAGTTTTTACCTGGCACGCCTGCGTTTTTTTAGCACACTCCCTGAAAACGCTGAGTTGCTGCCCAGAAACACCCACTTCCTGTCAATCAAACAATGAACACTCGAGCGACTGAAAAGCGTCGCTCGAGCTTGTGTAAAACTACAAAGTTTTGTGTGAAAGTGCTTAGCGCATAAATGCCGTTTTTTCACCTGATCGCTGCGCTGCGAAAAACAGCAGCGAGCGATCAACTCGGAATGAGGGCCATTATGCGCCTAACTTTGCTCATTACACATGATCTTATAGGGAATTATCTTCTGTTTCCTGTGCCGACGTTAACATAATGGTTCCAAAAACAACATTAAATATACAATCATCACTATATGTACAGTCTAAAAGACTGATGTTAGGTAAGATCTAAAGTTGATATAGAAAGGAACATCAAGGGGTCCTTATCTGTAACTATTCTGCAGGCTTCTGTCATCTCCTCAAGCAAGTGTAGCAGCACATAAAGAAGACAGGTGGCATGTCTAAGTATAGAGATGCTCTCTATAAGACTCAGTTGTGAATAGTGAATAGTGTGTAATTATATGGATGGAACTTGTTATCAGTACATCTTGTCACTCTCACAAGCTGTGATCACAGGTGATGTGACGGGGGAGAGGGAGGTGGGGAGGCTGTAGTTTTGTTTCCTATTATCCAGAGGAAGCAGTCCTTGGAGCCAGGGTCAAAGGGAATCATTTTGTGTTATCAATGTTCAGCTTTCACTAGGGAATTGAAGGTGAGTCGGGATCCAGCCGAATCCTTTCCCAGGGTTAAGTGTGACTGTCAATGATAGCCTTCTAGATATGAAAATTGCCAATATACCCATTGTTTTAAACTAATTGCTCAGAAAACACAACTTCAGTGCAATTTAACATTTTCATCTGATAGTCATCTCACTTTTGTAATCCATGACCCATGCATGGAGCGTGGAGGAGTTTATAGAGGGAGAACTGCTGTACTGTATGTTAAAGTGAAATATGATGCCGCAAATGATCTGGTTATACAGAATCGTGACATCCCAAACAGCTCTTGCTGGACTTTTGTACTGTGCTCCACTAATGACCACAGGATCGCACTGGTTAGTTAAACTTACATACCGATAAACAATATACCAGTAGTTATTTGTCCATTTTGGTATAAAGCTGAAAAAAACAAAAACAAATACCCCAATCAAAACTAAGTAGTTTATAGGAAAGAACTATTCACCCAGGAAAGTAACACTCAGTTGTTGACTGAATTGAGAGTGGGTACCATATTAGTAATCTGTACTACTGGAGATCAAAAAGGGCTACTCTACAGTATGTGAGCACATGCACGATCAGAAAAGAAGAACAGTGGACTCTTGTGCCAATGGACAGCATCACCAGGTTCCTAACATAGCAGTTACATGACCTGCATCAGTGATAATTCTACCATTGAGCCTGATTCAGATTCAGAGTGCCGTCCAGTGCCACAAAGTACCGATGTTTGGTACTTTGGGTATTCGCAGGACCCGTTCTGCATGTAAGCAAATGGGTCCTGCAACACAGGATGCAGCATGGCAGCAGACTGTCAGTGATTGACAGTCTGCTGCCATTTGGAGGGAGTGTCGCCACTGTTACGGATCAGGGATGAGGCCAGGATCTGGGGACAGAGATTTCCAGGCCTCTTGGTAGCTTCTGGTGTTGGAGATGATCTAATACTGCGTCCTAAGATGCAGATCAGATCATTAATCCATGCAGGAGGCGTGACGCCTCTTGCTACATGACCATATTAGTGCTGTCGCTGCTGTTTCTATGTAAGCAGCAGCTATAGCAACTCCAACCACATCTGAATTAGGCCTGTTGTGTACACCCACACAATGTACATTTTCCCTTACCAATTTCCCTCTTTTAGATGATAACTGTATATCAGGTACTGCTATCATGGTTATATCCATTTGAGACCACCCCTGAAAAAATGATATCAGCTAGATCTTCCACAAGAAGCTTACGCCTTGCAAACACTGTCTTCTATAGGTACTGGTTGGTCACTACAGGACTGTAGGAGAAGATGTAATAGGGTGTGAGAATCAAAAAGTGAGATATTTTAGGAGAATTTTCCTGTTTGTTTTATTTAAACCTGGTTTTGCCATGAAAATGATTGCCACTTTACAAAAACAGGAGAACTCTCTCAAAATCTCTCACTTTTTGATATTCACACCATATTACAGTACATTCCCCCCTTAGTGTCATTAACCAGGAGATCAGAATAACCTTAACAAGACAAGACAAGGGTTAATACTGGGTGGAGGCTTCCACTCAGTCCTGTATGCTGTGGTTAGACTGTATTGTGGCACATGGCTGGCGATTAATTTATCATGATTTCAGGGAGTTATCATGAGAATTAGAGGCAGAGCCCTGGGCCTAAACAATAGCCTGGAGATAAGGACCACCAACTAGGACATCCTATTAGACCGGCTCTCGGACCAGTGATACCCAGACACCAACATCATGGTAACTAGAAAGGATACAAATGCGTTGTTTGAAATTTTTTCATTGACAAGACATTGGCTGTTAGATTACAGTTCTTGCTGGATTGTCTGGAAGAGATGATTGCAGGCCTCAAAGAGAACATCTGAAGGATTATTGTGGAACTATTTGAATCTCCCCTGATCTCTTCTCTAAGTGTTCACCACAAGTAGAGTGACATTTGGACTTGATTGCTGCCTTTTTGGTAGGAATACCTAAGGCAGTTGCCCTATAGCAGTGATGGCTAACCTTGACACTCCAGCTGTTGTTGAACTACATATTCCAGCATGCCCTGCTACAGTTTTGGTATTTGGCCATGCTAAAACTGATGCAGGGCATGCTGGGATGCGTAGTTCAACAACAGCTGGAGTGTCAAGGTTAGCCATCACTGCCCTATAGTTTGTGAATATGGCTTTATGTACTGTATTGTATGCTCCCAACTTTTCGTAACTTTATAATGTGCACTTTTATGTGATACAGTATATTCGTATACCACTTTGAGGAAGTGAAATGAACACATGAAAGATATTTCCAAGGCAGTACGGGTGGTGTAATGGTAGCATTACTGCCTCACAGCACTGAGGTCATGGGTTCAATTCCTACTATGGCCCTAACTGTGCGGAGTTTGTATAGTCTCCCCGTACTTGCGTGGGTTTCTTCCTCCAGGTACTACGGTTTCCTCCCACAATCCAAAAATATACTTGTAGGCTAATTGGATCCCAATAAATTGACCCTAGCATGAATGTGTGTGCGTGTACATGTGGTAGGGAATATAGATTGTGAGCTCCGCGGGGGGCAGGGACTGATGTGAATGGCTAAATATTCTCTGTAAAGCACTGCGGAATATGTGTACGCTATATAAATAACTGGTAATAAATAAAATAATAAATAAAGTATGCAATTTATAACCACACCATCTGGTTCATGGAAGACACTTCCAAAGAAGCCTTTTGGTGCTGAACTAATACTGGATTCACACTCATGTAAGTATGGGTATATTGAAAAATAAATTATGTAGGAGATCTGTTTTGTGATAATGAATAACTTGTAGAGCTGTGGGCATCTTATGGGCCCTACACACTGGCCAATTACACTGAAAGATATGAACGATCTCATTCATTAATGAACGAGATATCGTTCACATCTTTCAGTGTGTAGGCACCAACGATGAACGATGCACATCGCTGCGCTTGTTCATCGTTGGTGCCAGCTTATTTCTGTATGCAAGCCAATATGGACAATCTCGTCCATATTAGCATGCAGGGCTATGGGTCGGGTGACGGGGGGAGTGAAGAAACTTTACTCCCCATCACCCCACCCCGCGCGCGCGCCGCCAGGGCGTCCGTCAGCCGTATAAGCTGTCGGGTACCTCGACCGGCAATCGTCCAGTGTGTAGGGGCTATTACTCTCCCACCAGAGCTGAATGGAATCCTCCTCCAATGTTGGCGATACATAAGATGTGAAAGTAAACAATGCTGTGTTATTTTCTATCACAGGGAAGTCACTGCTCTATGCTATTCTCTGATATGTTAGAATCAAGCATAGAAGCATTAAACCCTGCTTCTCATGGTAGGCAGGAAACAAAAGATCTAATGGGTTTTAACTTGAAGCTTGTAAAAAAAAATATATAGCCATGAGCACGATTTATCTTCAGTTTCTAGAAATTCTCAGCATGGATATAGGTTACTGTGCAGAAAGAACTTTGGGGCAGATGTATTAACCTGGAGACGGCATAAGGAAGTGATAAACCAGTGATAAGTGCAAGGCGATAAACGCACCAGCCAGTCAGCTCCTAACTGTCCATTTGCATATTGGAGCTGATTGGCTGGTGCCTTTATCACCTTGCACATATTACTGGTTTATCACTTCCTTATGCCTTCTCCAGGTTAATACATCTGCCCCTTCATTTCTGTGTGTATCACATTAATTTGGGTTTATTGGTTAATCCGCTGAGGTCCAGTTGGACCAAACAGACACAGCAGCCCAAATGTAATAGCCTGCGAGTTGGAGACATTGGCGATATTTTGGCTATTTAGCCTCAAAATGTAAACCAGCATTTTTTTTAAAGGCAAAACCAACCTTTAGAAACATATTTTATCTATCATAAATAGCTCAATAAAACATACTGTATATTGTTTTCAGAATATATTCTATTTAAGTGCTCCAGGTCCATGACAAATGTCACCTTAGTGGTTCTCCTGGGTCGTTTTATTCAACATAAAAGTACAAGCCAGTTTCTGAAAAAATCTTTCCACGAATAAGACACTGCAAATGTTTCTACTGTCTTATTGGGGAAGCAAGACTGTTAGAAGTAGCTTAGATCTTAGTTTATACAGTATGTATAAGACTTTTGCTGAAGAAGACTACTCTTCATCAAGGGTTAGTTACTGTGAGGAAGTCTAAAGTTGGCATTTTCTTTCCATGATGAGCACAAGGCAAATGGCCCTTTATTAAACAACCCCAGTTACGGTATCATACTTGATAAATGTAAACTGATAACAAGGTATATACACGTAAAGGGACTTTAGGGAAAAGATTAAACTTTTGTAACTAGTCTTACAAGTGACAGTGAGCATGTGATGACCTGAAGGGCTGTGTAGGGAAGGGGAGATTTACAAGTGAATAATCATGCAGTATGCATTAGCTGTTAACAGAATATATCCCCCATTGACAGAGTAATGGAGAAATGATGATGTACGCTGCCCCTAGGCTCTGAAGCAGACACCCAGTGGTTAAACCCTTAACTGTAAAGAGAACTAGGGCATACCAGTAAAACCATATTACATGTAACAGGAGTAGAAATAATGAGATTTAGGTAGAGATGAGCGGGTTCGGTTTCTCTGAATCCGAACCCGCCAGAACTTCATGTTTTTTTTCACGGGTCCGAGCGACTCGGATCTTCCCGCCTTGCTCGGTTAACCCGAGCGCGCCCGAACGTCATCATGACGCTGTCGGATTCTCGCGAGGCTCGGATTCTATCGCGAGACTCGGATTCTATATAAGGAGCCGCGCGTCGCCGCCATTTTCACACGTGCATTGAGATTGATAGGGAGAGGACGTGGCTGGCGTCCTCTCCATTTAGATTATAAGAGACTGAGAGAGATTTACTGGAGCTGACTAGGAGGAGTACTGTTACTGTAGAAGTGTAGAGACTGAGTGGAGAGAGTTTACTAGTGAGGACAGTGCAGTTTACTTTATAATCCGTTCTCTGCCTGAAAAAAGCGATACACAGCACACAGTGACTCAGTCACATACCATATCTGTGTGCACTGCTCAGGCTCAGGCCAGTGTGCTGCATCATCTATTATCTATATATAATATTATATATATCTGTCTGACTGCTCAGCTCACACAGCTTATAATTGTGGGGGAGACTGGGGAGCACTACTGCAGTGCCAGTTATAGGTTATAGCAGGAGCCAGGAGTACATAATATATTATATAGTGAGTGACCACCAGACACACAGTGCAGTTTATTTAATATATCCGTTCTCTGCCTGAAAAAAGCGATACACACAGTGACTCAGTCAGTCACATACCATATCTGTGTGCACTGCTCAGGCTCAGGCCAGTGTGCTGCATCATCTATATATATTATATATCTGTCTGACTGCTCAGCTCACACAGCTTATAATTGTGGGGGAGACTGGGGAGCACTACTGCAGTGCCAGTTATAGGTTATAGCAGGAGCCAGGAGTACATAATATTATATTAAAATTAAACAGTGCACACTTTTGCTGCAGGAGTGCCACTGCCAGTGTGACTAGTGACCAGTGACCTGACCACCAGTATATATAATATTAGTAGTATACTATCTCTTTATCAACCAGTCTATATTAGCAGCAGACACAGTACAGTGCGGTAGTTCACGGCTGTGGCTACCTCTGTGTCGGCACTCGGCAGCCCGTCCATAATTGTATATACCACCTAACCGTGGTTTTTTTTTCTTTCTTTATACATACATACTAGTTACGAGTATACTATCTCTTTATCAACCAGTCTATATTAGCAGCAGACACAGTACAGTGCGGTAGTTCACGGCTGTGGCTACCTCTGTGTCGGCACTCGGCAGCCCGTCCATAATTGTATATACCACCTAACCGTGTTTTTTTTTTCTTTCTTTATACATACATACTAGTTACGAGTATACTATCTCTTTATCAACCAGTCTATATATTAGCAGCAGACACAGTACAGTGTGGTAGTTCACGGCTGTGGCTACCTCTGTGTCGGCACTCGGCAGCCCGTCCATAATTGTATATACCACCTAACCGTGGTTTTTTTTTCTTTCTTTATACATACATACTAGTTACGAGTATACTATCTCTTTATCAACCAGTCTATATTAGCAGCAGACACAGTACAGTGCGGTAGTTCACGGCTGTGGCTACCTCTGTGTCGGCACTCGGCAGCCCGTCCATAATTGTATATACCACCTAACCGTGTTTTTTTTTTCTTTCTTTATACATACATACTAGTTACGAGTATACTATCTCTTTATCAACCAGTCTATATATTAGCAGCAGACACAGTACAGTGCGGTAGTTCACGGCTGTGGCTACCTCTGTGTCGGCACTCGGCAGCCCGTCCATAATTGTATATACCACCTAACCGTGGTTTTTTTTTCTTTCTTTATACATACATACTAGTTACGAGTATACTATCTCTTTATCAACCAGTCTATATTAGCAGCAGACACAGTACAGTGCGGTAGTTCACGGCTGTGGCTACCTCTGTGTCGGCACTCGGCAGCCCGTCCATAATTGTATATACCACCTAACCGTGGTTTTTTTTTCTTTCTTTATACATACATACTAGTTACGAGTATACTATCTCTTTATCAACCAGTCTATATATTAGCAGCAGACACAGTACAGTGCGGTAGTTCACGGCTGTGGCTACCTCTGTGTCGGCACTCGGCAGCCCGTCCATAATTGTATATACCACCTAACCGTGGTTTTTTTTTCTTTCTTTATACATACATACTAGTTACGAGTATACTATCTCTTTATCAACCAGTCTATATATTAGCAGCAGACACAGTACAGTGCGGTAGTTCACGGCTGTGGCTACCTCTGTGTCGGCACTCGGCAGCCCGTCCATAATTGTATATACCACCTAACCGTGGTTTTTTTTTCTTTCTTTATACATACATACTAGTTACGAGTATACTATCTCTTTATCAACCAGTCTATATATTAGCAGCAGACACAGTACAGTGCGGTAGTTCACGGCTGTGGCTACCTCTGTGTCGGCACTCGGCAGCCCGTCCATAATTGTATACTAGTATCCAATCCATCCATCTCCATTGTTTACCTGAGGTGCCTTTTAGTTGTGCCTATTAAAATATGGAGAACAAAAATGTTGAGGTTCCAAAATTAGGGAAAGATCAAGATCCACTTCCACCTCGTGCTGAAGCTGCTGCCACTAGTCATGGCCGAGACGATGAAATGCCAGCAACGTCGTCTGCCAAGGCCGATGCCCAATGTCATAGTACAGAGCATGTCAAATCCAAAACACCAAATATCAGTAAAAAAAGGACTCCAAAACCTAAAATAAAATTGTCGGAGGAGAAGCGTAAACTTGCCAATATGCCATTTACCACACGGAGTGGCAAGGAACGGCTGAGGCCCTGGCCTATGTTCATGGCTAGTGGTTCAGCTTCACATGAGGATGGAAGCACTCAGCCTCTCGCTAGAAAAATGAAAAGACTCAAGCTGGCAAAAGCAGCACAGCAAAGAACTGTGCATTCTTCGAAATCCCAAATCCACAAGGAGAGTCCAATTGTGTCGGTTGCGATGCCTGACCTTCCCAACACTGGACGTGAAGAGCATGCGCCTTCCACCATTTGCACGCCCCCTGCAAGTGCTGGAAGGAGCACCCGCAGTCCAGTTCCTGATAGTCAGATTGAAGATGTCAGTGTTGAAGTACACCAGGATGAGGAGGATATGGGTGTTGCTGGCGCTGGGGAGGAAATTGACCAGGAGGATTCTGATGGTGAGGTGGTTTGTTTAAGTCAGGCACCCGGGGAGACACCTGTTGTCCGTGGGAGGAATATGGCCGTTGACATGCCAGGTGAAAATACCCCAAAAATCAGCTCTTCGGTGTGGAGGTATTTCACCAGAAATGCGGACAACAGGTGTCAAGCCGTGTGTTCCCTTTGTCAAGCTGTAATAAGTAGGGGTAAGGACGTTAACCACCTCGGAACATCCTCCCTTATACGTCACCTGCAGCGCATTCATAATAAGTCAGTGACAAGTTCAAAAACTTTGGGTGACAGCGGAAGCAGTCCACTGACCAGTAAATCCCTTCCTCTTGTAACCAAGCTCACGCAAACCACCCCACCAACTCCCTCAGTGTCAATTTCCTCCTTCCCCAGGAATGCCAATAGTCCTGCAGGCCATGTCACTGGCAATTCTGACGAGTCCTCTCCTGCCTGGGATTCCTCCGATGCATCCTTGCGTGTAACGCCTACTGCTGCTGGCGCTGCTGTTGTTGCCGCTGGGAGTCGATGGTCATCCCAGAGGGGAAGTCGTAAGCCCACTTGTACTACTTCCAGTAAGCAATTGACTGTTCAACAGTCCTTTGCGAGGAAGATGAAATATCACAGCAGTCATCCTACTGCAAAGCGGATAACTGAGTCCTTGACAACTATGTTGGTGTTAGACGTGCGTCCGGTATCCGCCGTTAGTTCACAGGGAACTAGACAATTTATTGAGGCAGTGTGCCCCCGTTACCAAATACCATCTAGGTTCCACTTCTCTAGGCAGGCGATACCGAGAATGTACACGGACGTCAGAAAAAGACTCACCAGTGTCCTAAAAAATGCAGTTGTACCCAATGTCCACTTAACCACGGACATGTGGACAAGTGGAGCAGGGCAGGGTCAGGACTATATGACTGTGACAGCCCACTGGGTAGATGTATGGACTCCCGCCGCAAGAACAGCAGCGGCGGCACCAGTAGCAGCATCTCGCAAACGCCAACTCTTTCCTAGGCAGGCTACGCTTTGTATCACCGCTTTCCAGAATACGCACACAGCTGAAAACCTCTTACGGCAACTGAGGAAGATCATCGCGGAATGGCTTACCCCAATTGGACTCTCCTGTGGATTTGTGGCATCAGACAACGCCAGCAATATTGTGTGTGCATTAAATATGGGCAAATTCCAGCACGTCCCATGTTTTGCACATACCTTGAATTTGGTGGTGCAGAATTTTTTAAAAAACGACAGGGGCGTGCAAGAGATGCTGTCGGTGGCCAGAAAAATTGCGGGACACTTTCGGCGTACAGGCACCACGTACAGAAGACTGGAGCACCACCAAAAACTACTGAACCTGCCCTGCCATCATCTGAAGCAAGAAGTGGTAACGAGGTGGAATTCAACCCTCTATATGCTTCAGAGGTTGGAGGAGCAGCAAAAGGCCATTCAAGCCTATACAATTGAGCACGATATAGGAGGTGGAATGCACCTGTCTCAAGTGCAGTGGAGAATGATTTCAACGTTGTGCAAGGTTCTGATGCCCTTTGAACTTGCCACACGTGAAGTCAGTTCAGACACTGCCAGCCTGAGTCAGGTCATTCCCCTCATCAGGCTTTTGCAGAAGAAGCTGGAGGCATTGAAGAAGGAGCTAAAAGGGAGCGATTCCGCTAGGCATGTGGGACTTGTGGATGCAGCCCTTAATTCGCTTAACAAGGATTCACGGGTGGTCAATCTGTTGAAATCAGAGCACTACATTTTGGTGACCGTGCTCGATCCTAGATTTAAAGCCTACCTTGGATCTCTCTTTCCGGCAGACACAGGTCTGCTGGGGTTGAAAGACCTGCTGGTGACAAAATTGTCAAGTCAAGCGGAACGCGACCTGTCAACATCTCCTCCTTCACATTCTCCCGCAACTGGGGGTGCGAGGAAAAGGCTCAGAATTCCGAGCCCACCCGCTGGCGGTGATGCAGGGCAGTCTGGAGCGACTGCTGATGCTGACATCTGGTCCGGACTGAAGGACCTGACAACGATTACGGACATGTCGTCTACTGTCACTGCATATGATTCTCTCAACATTGATAGAATGGTGGAGGATTATATGAGTGACCGCATCCAAGTAGGCACGTCACACAGTCCGTACTTATACTGGCAGGAAAAAGAGGCAATTTGGAGGCCCTTGCACAAACTGGCTTTATTCTACCTAAGTTGCCCTCCCACAAGTGTGTACTCCGAAAGAGTGTTTAGTGCCGCCGCTCACCTTGTCAGCAATCGGCGTACGAGGTTACATCCAGAAAATGTGGAGAAGATGATGTTCATTAAAATGAATTATAATCAATTCCTCCGCGGAGACATTGACCAGCAGCAATTGCCTCCACAAAGTACACAGGGAGCTGAGATGGTGGATTCCAGTGGGGACGAATTGATAATCTGTGAGGAGGGGGATGTACACGGTGATATATCGGAGGGTGAAGATGAGGTGGACATCTTGCCTCTGTAGAGCCAGTTTGTGCAAGGAGAGATTAATTGCTTCTTTTTTGGGGGGGGTCCAAACCAACCCGTCATATCAGTCACAGTCGTGTGGCAGACCCTGTCACTGAAATGATGGGTTGGTTAAAGTGTGCATGTCCTGTTTTGTTTATACAACATAAGGGTGGGTGGGAGGGCCCAAGGACAATTCCATCTTGCACCTCTTTTTTCTTTTCTTTTTCTTTGCATCATGTGCTGATTGGGGAGGGTTTTTTGGAAGGGACATCCTGCGTGACACTGCAGTGCCACTCCTAGATGGGCCCGGTGTTTGTGTCGGCCACTAGGGTCACTAATCTTACTCACACAGCTACCTCATTGCGCCTCTTTTTTTCTTTGCGTCATGTGCTGTTTGGGGAGGGTTTTTTGGAAGGGACATCCTGCGTGACACTGCAGTGCCACTCCTAGATGGGCCCGGTGTTTGTGTCGGCCACTAGGGTCGCTAATCTTACTCACACAGCTACCTCATTGCGCCTCTTTTTTTCTTTGCGTCATGTGCTGTTTGGGGAGGGTTTTTTGGAAGGGCCATCCTGCGTGACACTGCAGTGCCACTCCTAGATGGGCCCGGTGTTTGTGTCGGCCACTAGGGTCGCTAATCTTACTCACACAGCTACCTCATTGCGCCTCTTTTTTTCTTTGCGTCATGTGCTGTTTGGGGAGGGTTTTTTGGAAGGGACATCCTGCGTGACACTGCAGTGCCACTCCTAGATGGGCCCGGTGTTTGTGTCGGCCACTAGGGTCGCTTATCTTACTCACACAGCGACCTCGGTGCAAATTTTAGGACTAAAAATAATATTGTGAGGTGTGAGGTATTCAGAATAGACTGAAAATGAGTGTAAATTATGGTTTTTGAGGTTAATAATACTTTGGGATCAAAATGACCCCCAAATTCTATGATTTAAGCTGTTTTTTAGTGTTTTTTGAAAAAAACACCCGAATCCAAAACACACCCGAATCCGACAAAAAAAATTCGGTGAGGTTTTGCCAAAACGCGTTCGAACCCAAAACACGGCCGCGGAACCGAACCCAAAACCAAAACACAAAACCCGAAAAATTTCAGGCGCTCATCTCTAGATTTAGGGACCATTTTCAGTCCTAATCTGAATCCGGTAAATGAATTCCCCTTTTTTTGTTTTAATAAATACACATAGTTATATACAGAAGGGAACATGTACTACTCTGTGCATTTTAGTTATTTTATACAAATGAAAGTATGTGGGAACTAGGTATGTTATAGGAATCTGCCTGCTGCATATTTCAAATCCTGAGACTGGAACTATACATTTTTTTGGTTCAAAGTAACTTACTTCTCCACATGGGGTACTCACGGGAGAGATGTGTGCTGAGCGATCTTAAAGGGGGGTACTCACGGGAGAGATGTGTGCTGAGCGATCTTAACACAGACCGCTCAGCACACATCTCTCACCCCGCTCAGCACAGCGCGATGTGCTGAGCGAGGGGGAAAGCCGACGGGGGGCCGCTCACTTCACACAACGGTGAAGTGAGCGACCCGCTAGATTGAGCCTGCATGCAGCTCAATCTAGCATCGGCGATAGCGATGTGCGGGGCCGCGCATCGCTATCGCTGGAGGGCATACACACGACAGATCCGTGCTTAAAATCTAAAGGCCAGTACTCACGGCCCGATGCTGGAGAGATGTGTGCTGAGCGAACCGCTCAGCACACATCTCTCCCGGCGCTCAGCACAGCGTGATCTGTGCTGAGCGTGCGGGGGGAGACGGGGGGGCCGCTCACTTCACCCAGCGGGTGAAGTGAGCGACCCGCTAGATTGGCCTGCATGCAATCCAATCTAGCAGCAGCGATAGCGATGCGCGGGGCTGCGCATCGCTATCGCTGTTAGGGCTACACACGGAGCGATCTTGCTAAAAATCTAAGCAATCTAGTCAGATTGCTTAGATTATCGCTCCGTGTGTACCCCCCTTAAGCAATCTAGCAAGATTGCTTAGATTTTAAGCACGGATCTCTCCGTGTGTACCCCCCTTAACACAGACCGCTCAGCACACATCTCTCACCCCGCTCAGCACAGCGCGATGTGCTGAGCGAGGGGAAAAGCCGACGGGGGGCCGCTCACTTCACACAACGGTGAAGTGAGCGACCCGCTAGATTGAGCCTGCATGCAGCTCAATCTAGCATCGGCGATAGCGATGCGCGGGGCCGCGCATCGCTATCGCTGGAGGGCATACACACGGCAGATCCGTGCTTAAAATCTAAGCAATCTAGCAAGATTGCTTAGATTTTAAGCACGGATCTCTCCGTGTGTACCCCCCTTTATTAATATCTTATCTCCCAGGGTCCTTGCTCTCAGCTCAGTAGTAGATTCAAGAGGGATTGGGTTCATGTACCTCCGCACAAAGGCCCCTGGGTCCAGAGGGGCCCACATTGCACACCCTGTACACATTTTTTCAATACTTACCTCTTCTGAGTCTTTTGGCAGTGACAGTGACTCTGAGCACTAAGTGGTGCGCAGGTCTATGGGAAAATGGTGCAGTGTCATTTTGTGCATGCACTGTAGAGAAAATGGCAGGGAAAATGGCAGCCGCGTCTCTCTAGCAGGCTCTGGGGAGCCCAGATGGTGACTACACATGGGCCCTCACCTCTCTTAATGCACCCCTGCACAAACCACTTTATTCATACCAATCTCTACGTTTCCAAAATCCACAATCACATGGTAAAGAGAAATTTGGAAGCTATTTTCAAACCTTTCTGTTCTAATACTAGAATAATGTTACTAGTTAGCACTCATTGAATCAGTGCACTGTAATAATGATTCTGAGGGTTTGCAAGAATTGACCAGAAAGACCTATCACAACCTTGATTGGCCATATCTCTAGGCAGTTCTCTACACCACTAGATTCAATTAGGACAGCATTTGTTTGTCCTGCATATTGTAGTGATAAAGGACAATCTTATTATCACTGGGTTACTGATTTTCCATATACACTACAATTTCAGTTTATTTGCAGATGGCCTGATTTCATTGTGTTCAAGCTTGTTGACTGAACTCAATTTGAAAATGGTCAGGAAAGACAGTAAATCCTGACAGTGAGAAATGATGTACCTTGGTAATGAAGAAACTGATTAATCCTTTGGTCTCATTCATAGGTAACAATGCCTCCCCAAACATAGACATACTGTATGATTTCTTCTTCTATAGCCACACAAGTAAATAAAACATACCTATCTGTCATTGTTTATTGCTATTAATTCCAATGTTCCCATACACCAACAAGAGTCTCTTCAATCTTGCCTGAGTACATGAATCCGGGTACAAAGAACTTCAGGCTCTAAATTTGGAAATAGGCTTATACAGTGTATAGAAACACAAGAAGACAGAGAAACAGTTACACCAGCGAATAAATAAATATATTAGAGATACTTATTCCAATATTGGAAACATATCAGTGACGTTATATCCTTGTCTCCTTTTTCTCAGTCATTAACATGAAAATCAGAGGAGAGAAAAATTGCATAGTATAATACCGTTTTAATAACACATACAATGTTTAAAAAATGTCTAACATATACAAGAATAAAAAATTCCAGCTGATACAATGTTTCACTTTAAAAACACTGAATGTTGCACCAAAAAAGCGCCTTTTTATAAGACTGGATAAAGAATATAAAATTACCAATATTATATGAGAACTGTGTAAAAGTTCTCAAATGGGCATAGGTATTAAATACTCCATGTATGGCAACAGCATCCACAATATATTATCAGACTCGCAGAGTGAATGATTACCAGTCAGTTGTAAAGAACTGGCAACGCACAGTTCTTATGAGCATACATAGACGAAGTTCCCAGGCTGCAGCTCCAGGCTCTCCGTAAGTGTCCACCTCAGCGGTCCTCTGGTTCCCCCGTTCTGGCACCACAGTTCTCACATAATATTGGTAATTTTGTATATGTTGGAAATTTTTTAAACATTGTATGTGTTATTAAAATGCAATTTTTCTCTCCTCTGATTTTCAAGTTAATGACTGAGAAAAAGGAGACAAGGATATAAGGTCACTGATATGTTTCCAATTTTGGAATAAGTATCTCTAATATATTTATTTATGTGCTGGTGTAACTGTTTCTCTGTCTTCTTGTGTAATCATTGGTGGAGGGTCAGGAGAAACCTTGTTTAGAGTGATAGTATTACCAGCTGCTTCTGCGCACAGTGGATCAGGTGTCTTTCTTTGGTGTTGAGTGCATAGAAGCAGAAGGATTCTCCAGCAAGAATGTAGGGGAGCTCTTCCCAACAGTAATTATATGTGATAATTAGTAAGTGATAATTAGGTTAATTACTCAAGAATCCCAGTTTACTTCATGTTTTAATTATTTACGTTATTTACCTTATGCACAGTTAAAATACACATTAAGCATCTCAGATGTAAACGGCCTCTGCATCTATTACTAACAGTAATGTGACTGTCATTAAGGTGTAATAGCAGTTTGGAGAAGGGGCGACAGCCATCTGTTATACCCCTTTTCCACTAGTGATGCGGGTCGAAACCGGGAGCCTGACACGGGTGCTACTCGGCTGCGACCCGCATCAGAGCCCCCTTTCCCACTACACTCACAAACCCGGCATATTGCTGAGTTGGTGACGCGGCAGGGGCGGCGCTGGGAGATCACATGATCTCCCAGCGCAGCCATTCCATACACTGTGAACGGAAGCCGCGTCGCATCGACACGGCTTCCGTTTACACTGCACAGCTTACCGGGTTGAACTCGTGTTCAACCCGGTAAGTTACCCGAGTAGGAGTCCCGGATCACTTGATCCAGGTTTTTGCAGAGGGAGCCGTTTCCACTAGCAAAAAACACGGGTAAATGCGCGCCCCCATGAATTTACCCGTGTTTGTTGAGCTAGTGGAAAAGGGGTATGATAGACAAAGGGCCTCATTCAGAGGTGGACAAAATGCAGATGTTTATGCAGTTAAGCAGATTTTCTTTTACTGCGCATGTGTCAGAGTTACACTGCGCACAACCAGCGATTGATTCGAGATGGTGGATGCAGTGAGGGTTTACGCGCACAGTGAGCATTTCTGGGAGGTACCGGTAAGGTAGTAATTCAAATGCAGGCATGTTGCAACTGTTTCGGGAGCGTGTCTGCGACTGTGTCTTCATATGCAGCTGTAAATACACTGGAGGCTTACTAGTGGTGGACATTCTGAGTAATCGTAGGTCCATCTTTATACACAAACAGAGGATCAGGGACAGCGTCAGTGGGTGTCTCTGTACTAATAATGTGGTTGTGGTATTAGCATACTTTTGCATATCAGCTGCTATGGTATTTCCAAAGTGATTGCTGCAATTGTAAGAACAAGAAAGAAATAACTGATTGTTCTGTTTGGTACTTCACCAGTCCGACCCTTTCCCCTCTCACCCTACCTTAAGAGTAGTTCATATTGTAAAAATGTACAAAATTCTATCAATGAAAGACTGATGGTTACGTTAATATAATAACCATAATCAGCGTGTAAGCATTGTTTTTCATAAATATAAGAATAGCTGTGGAATTAGGGAATGCCAAGAGCTGTATGCTTAATAATATAAGCTATATTTCATTTTACCATATTCGTTTTTAGGTATGGTGCTACAAATTACAGAAAAAACATCACCTAAAGAAAGTGCGCCTTCTAAGCATCCTGGATGATATATCCTAAATCTGTATCACTTTTACCTTCATAAACTTACCTTTCACAAAGGTCAGTTATACTGACAGGAATGCATGCTATAGTCTAGAACACAGAAAGAGGCAGAATCGTGCCGATCTCTAGTGACTCAATAAAACCATTTTTTTGTGCATGGTGAAATCTGACAGGTCTTCACGATAGCTGACTGACGCTGAGTACCTTTGGCACGTTTATGGAGTTAGCATGCCTAAATCAGATGTTACTCACTGCCTGCCTGCCAAGTTCTATTCTAGTGAATGGAGGGGTATGTGAGAGACCTGGCTACTATCTTCTCCAACTAAAATCTCCAGCTTCCAAGTACATGGGCTATATAAAGTACTATAATATAAGTTTATTTCCCACAAGAAGTGTGCAGAGACATTAAAAACAACGTATTAGACATTTATTTTATTATCAGATGAGAAATATGTGAGTGGTTCATGTGCTGTATGTAGTTCCTACACCTTTACTCTACTATACATTTGGCAGTAGCTGGCCACATAAGCAATGTGCCCTTAGTTCATTCTCACATACACAATTCATTGCAGTAAGAGGACATCAGGAGGTCTTTCCATTGCGACCATTGCATATTTGGACTTCATATTACAATGATATATGTGTATTTTTTAATGGAATTATACTATAAATTGCTCCAAGGTGGCACAAATGAAAGGACATGGCTTATCGCCACGTCTTATGTAGTAGTATTTATTCAGGGTGTTAGAGTTTCTGCAGACACCAGCAGAATCCAGAACGTCCACAGAAACATGCAATATCCATCCCGTATAGTTTTATTATAACCCTCAGCCCCCCTCTAGAAAATAAAAAATGAACCACGCACATTTGTGCACTTTTGGAGGTTAGAGGCAAATTCAATTCATAGCGATGTGGCGCCGGACATCACCATGATAACTGGTTGCGCATTTTACCCTCTATTATGGTAGAAAATTTTGATTAATTTTCCCTTCCATCTTTATAGAGTGTGTGTGAAAATTAGTAAAAATACTGGTTGAGAAGTATAGGTAAGGCTGGATGGGCCTTGCGCACAGAGGCCCTTATTAAGGTTGGATCGCAGTAGTACACAAATCGCAATTGAACATCCGCTGCATTCGCACAGCACATGTGCAGCTAGCAAAATACAAACATACTTTGATTGAAGGGGGGGCCTCGTACCATTGTGGGAGAGTGGTCCAGCCGACACAGGCGTGAACGGACTGTTTTTGGGATGACTGCATGATGTCACAAGCAGCCACTCCGATGGAAAAAGATAGACAGAGATCAGGCATCCAGGAAATGCACATCCTGTACATTGGAGGTTTAAGTTCTGCAGGGACTGGAGGATACGGGACACCGGACCTCCAGCACGGAACCCACGCCACCCACCCCCAAAACCAAAAACCATCTCTAACCCAAGGAAGATAACCACTACCTTTGCAATGAACTGTTATCTCACCAGAATCCAAAACTGACATTGTTAATTTCTCTTACGTCCTAGAAGATGCTGGGGTCCACATTAGTACCATGGGGTATAGATGGGTCCACTAGGAGCCATTGGCACTTTAAGAGTTTGAGAGTGTGGGCTGGCTCCTCCCTCTATACCCCTCCTACCAGACTCAGTTTAGAAAATGTGCCCGGAGGAGCCGGTCACAGCTAGGGGAGCTCCATAGGAGTTCTTTTAGTTTTATTATTTTAATTAGAGTTTAGGCACAGGGAGGCTGCTGGCAACAGCCTCCCTGCTTCGTGGAACTAAAGGAGGGAATAGTGTCCACCCTGCGGGGTCTGAGCCACTATCGTCGCTGACAGGACACTGAGCTCCTGAGGGGATTGAACATTCCCCGCCGCAGGGGATCGATCGCTCACCCCAGCAGCATGCCGCCACCCCCTTACAGAGCCAGAAGATCAGTGGCGAGTTAGTCACTGGTCCCCCTAGCAAGCGGGGAGCCGGTGTAAAGATGGCGGCACCAGGGTATGGAGCGCAGTACTAACTGCACTCCGGGGCTCAGCGGCACATAGTGCGGCGCTGTGAGGGGTGCCCTGAGCCAGCGCCTACACCCTACACTGACCTCTAAGCCTGTCAGGGTCCCTGGATCTCTGCCAGCACAATCCTCCGGCCAGTATAATCTTCAGAAGAGCGGTAAGACAGCGCCATGACAGCGCCATGTAAGGGGGTGGAGCTTCTCCTCAGAGCGGACCCAGCAGCGTTCAGTGCCATTTTCCTGCCTGCAGAAGCGCTTTCAGTGTGAGCTGTCCCTCCAAATCAACTCCAGCTATCTGTTACGGTACCAGCGGGTTGCAAAAGGGAGGGGGGGGGGGGGAGACTGTATACAGACTGTGTAACCTATTAAGGTGCACAGTCAGCGCTGGTTAGGGGTCTCCCTGTCTATTAGCGACGTGTGTGGTTTGGCTCCAATCTCTGTGTCTCTCTTGCCATTCTTAGGGGGGGAAATTTGTCTGCCCTTCCCTGTGTGTGTGTGGAGTGTCTGTGGTCTCCATTAAGCTATGTCCAGGGACTCTGTGTCATATGCTGCAGAGGATATCTCCTCTCAGGAAGATACCATTCCATGTAATCAGGATTGCACTGTGTTAGCGCAGGTCCCAGCAAGGGAGCCTGAGTGGTTAGCCTCAATTAAAACTATGATTTCTCAGATTTCTACTAAGGTTGCACAAAATGATTCTGCAACTCAGGTTTTACAGAACTCTATGGCAGTTTGGTCCGGTTCTGTTACCTCAGGGCCCCCTACTGTATGTTCCCACAAACGTGCTCTTGCCCAGATTATGCAAGATGACACGGATAACGATTCTGACACGGCAGATAGTGATGGTGATGTTCTGAGGAGGGCGGCATCTCTTGCAAAGGGGGTACAGTTGATGATAGAGGCAATTAGATATGTGTTGAATATTGCTGATACAACACCTGAGCAGGTTGAGGAGGCTTACTTCACTGACAATAAGAAAGCCTCGCTAACCATCCCTGCATCTAAGGAATTAAATGCTATATTTAAGAAAGCCTGGGAAAACCCAGAGAAAAAATTTCAGATCCCTAGAAAGGTTCTGGTTGCTTTCCCTTTCCCTGAGGAGGATAGGTAAAAATGGGAAAACCCACCCATTGTTGACGCGTCTGTATCCAGACTCTCAAAGAAGGTGGTTTTACCTGTCCCAGGATCTACCGAGTTAAAAGAACCGGCTGATCGCAAAGTTACCACTACGCTCAAATCCATATACATGGCTTCAGGGGTGATACTCCATCCTACTATTGCCTGTGCATGAATTTCCAAAGCTATAGTAACGTGGTCAGGCACGTTACTTGAAGATTTGGATACAATGGATAAAACTGACGTTGAATTGTTTTTACGTAACATTCAGGATTCTGCAGGATTTATGGTGGAATCCATGAAAGACCTGGGTTCCATGGCTGCAGGGATATCTTCCATGTCTGTCTGATCTTGTAGAGGACTTTGGCTGCGCCAGTGGTCTGCCGACAGGGCATCCAGGAGAGGTGTGGAGACCCTACCCTATACAGGTCAGGCTCTCTTTGGGGAAGCGTTGGATGCGTGGATTTCCATGGCTACAGCGGGTAAGTCACCTTTTCTTCCCTCAGCTGCACCTGCTACGAAGAAACCTTTTTCTTCAGTTGCATCACAGTCCTTTCGGGCTGCTAAAACAAGAAAGGCCAGGAACAGAAGCCTACTTCAGGTATGCCAAAGTCCTCAGCATGACAGTGGACTGCATGGCCTGGAGGTGGGGCTGGTAGGGAGCGAGACTGAGGCATTTTATTCACATCTGGGTGTCGTCCGGCCTGGATCCCTGGGTGCAAGATATTGTGTCCCAGGGGTACAGGCTGGAGTTTTAAGATCTTCCTCCTCACCTATTCTTCAAATCAGGCTTGCCAGCTTTCCTGGTGGACAGGGCTATCCTACAGGAAGCCATCAAGAAGTTGGTGGAGTCACAGGGCATTGTACCAGTTCCACCCCATTTGCAAAACAAAGGTTACTATTCAAACCTTTTCGTGGTTCCGAAACCGTATGGTTCGGTCAGGCCCATTCTGAACTTGAAATCGCGAAACCCCTTTCTGAGGGAGTTCAAATTCAAAATGGAGTCTCTGAGGGCGGTGATATCAGGTCTGGAATTGGGGGAATTCCTGGTATCCCTGGATATCAAGGATGCGTACCGCCACATTCTGATTTGGCCGCCGCATCAAGCTTTTCTCCGATTCGCACTGTTAGACTGTCACTATCAGTTTCAGGCACTGCCATTCGGCGTCTCCACAGCACCGAGGGTCTTCACCAAGGTGATGGCAAAGATGATGGTTCTCCTCCGCAGACAGGGGGTGAACATAATTCCATATCTGGACGATCTGCTGATAAAGGCATCGTCCAAGGAGAAGCTGTTACAGTCCGTTGTTCTCAAGACCCATCTACTCAGGGAACACGGTTGGATCCTGAATCTTCCAAAATCACATTTGGAGCCGACAAGTAGGTTGTCC
The DNA here is from genome assembly GCF_028390025.1 of Pseudophryne corroboree. Taxonomy (NCBI): domain Eukaryota; kingdom Metazoa; phylum Chordata; class Amphibia; order Anura; family Myobatrachidae; genus Pseudophryne; species Pseudophryne corroboree. The sequence goes on along the minus strand of NC_086446.1, from coordinate 531,460,961 downwards.
TTTCTGGGAATGATCCTTGACACGGAAGTGCAGAGGGTGTTTCTTCTGGAGGAGAAAGCGTTGGTGATACAAACAAGCCAGCATGGGTGTCAGTTCATCAGCGCATTCGCCTTCTGGGGAAGATGGTGGCCTCTTACGAGGCTCTGCAGTATGGATGGTTTCATACTCGGCCCTTCCAACTGGATCTCCTGGACAAGTGGTCGGGATCTCATCTACACATGCACCAGAGAATACATCTGTCGCCAAAGGCCAGGATTTCACTCCTCTGGTGGCTGCAATTACCTCACCTTCTAGAGGGCTGCAGGTTCGGGATTCAGGACTGGATTCTTCTAACCACGGATGCAAGTCTCCGGAGCTGGGGCACAGTCACTCAAGGGGAGACCTTCCAAGGAAGGTGGTCAAGTCTGGAAGCCGGACTACCAATAAACATTCTGGAACTAAGAGCCGTTTACAACGGTCTTCTCCAAGCGGCCCATCTTCTGCGAGATCGGGCCTTTCAAGTTCAGTCGGACAATGTAACGATAGTAGCTTACATAAACCGACAGGGCGGAACGAAGAGCAGAGATGCAATGTCAGAGGTAACAAGAATCATCCTCTGGGCAGAAAAACACAAGTTGGCACTGTCGGCAATCTTCATTCTGGGAGTAGACAACTGGGAAGCGGACTTCCTCAGCAGACACGATCTCCATCCAGGAGAGTGGGGACTCCATCTGGAGGTGTTCACGGAGGTAACAGATCTTTGGGGTGCACCTCAAACAGACATGATGGCCTCTCGTCTCAACAAGAAGCTTTGGCAGTATTGCTCCAGGTTGAGGGACCCGCAAGCCGTGGCGGTGGACACCCTAGTGAATCCGTGGGTGTTCCAGTCAGTGTACATGTTTCCTCCAGTGCCACTCATTTCAAGAGTTCTAAAACTCATAAGGAAAACAAGAGTTCTGGCAATCCTCATTGCTCCGGACTGGCCAAGATGGGCTTGGTACGCGGATCTTCTGGATCTACTGCTAGAAGAGCCGAGGCCTCTTCCTCTTTGGGAGGACCTGCTACAGCAGGGGCCGTTCGCCTATCAAGACTTACCGCGGCTACGTTTAACGGCATGGAGGTTGAATGCCAGATATTAGCTCGGAAGGGCATTCTGAACAAGGTTATTCCTACCCTGATACAGGCTAGGAAAGGGGTAACGTCTTAAACATTACCATCGTATTTGGAAAAAATATTTATCTTGGTGTGAGTCCAAGCAGTTTCCTACGATTGAGTTTCAACTAGGAAGGTTTCTCCTCTTCCTGCAAGCAGGTGTGGATATGGGCCTGAGGTTGGGATCCGTAAAGATCCAGATTTCGGCCCTATCCATTTTCTTCCAGAAACAGTTGGCTTCCCTTCCTGAGGTTCAGACTTTTCTGAAATGGGTTCTGCACATCCAGCCTCCCTTTGTGCCGCCTAGGGCACCCTGGGATCTTAACGTGGTGTTGCAGTTTCTCCAATCGGATTGGTTTGAACCTCTCCTGTAGGTTGAGGTCAAGTTTTTCACATGGAAGGCTGTCACTTTGTTGGCCTTAGGTTCTGCTAGATGTGTGTCAGAGTTGGGGGCTTTATCTTGTAAGAGCCCCTACTTGATCTTCCATGAAGATAGAGCTGAGCTCCGGACATGTCAGCAGTTTCTTCCAAAGGTTGTTTCGGCTTTTCATATCAACCAACCTATTGTGGTGCCAGTGGCTACTGACTACTGACTCCTCAATCTCATCAAAGTCCTTGGATGTTGTAAGAGCTCTGAAAATCTATATGAAGAGGACTGCTCGTCACAGAAAATTGGACTCTCTGTTCGTCCTGTATGATCCCAAGAAACTTGGGTGTCCTACTTCTAAGCAGACGATATCTCACTGGATCAGGTTCACTATCCAGCATGCGTATTCTATGGCAGGATTGCCATGTCCTACGTCTGTTAAGGCCCACTCTACTTGTAAGGTGGGTTCTTTCTGGGCGGCTGCTCGCGGGGTCTTGGCTTTAAAGCTTTGCCGAGCAGCTACTTGGTCGGGGTCGAACATGTTTGCTAAGTTCTACAAGTTCGATACTTTGGCCTCTGAGGACCTAAAGTTTGGTCAATCAGTTCTGCAGGAGCCTCCACACTTTCCCTCCCATTCTGGGAGCTTTAGTACACCCCCATGGTACTAATGTGGACCCCAGCATCCTCTAGGACTTAAGAGAAAATAGGATTTTAATTACCTACCGGTAAATCCTTTTCTCATAGTCCGTAGAGGATGCTGGGTGTCAGCCCAGCGCTTCGTTATCCTGCAGTGGTTACTTAGTTCAGTACTTAGTTCTTAGTTACGTACTGTTTTGTTACTTGGTAAGTAATCTTGTTCAGACGTTGCTGATGTTTCAAGCTAGTTAGCTTGGTTTACCTTGTGTGTGAGCTGGTGTGAATCTCACCACTATCTGTGTAATTCCTTCTCTCTAAGTTGTCCGTCTGCTCGCGCACAGTTTCTAGACTGAGTCTGGTAGGAGGAGCATAGAGGAAGGAGCCAGCCCACACTCTCAAACTCTTAAAGTGCCAATGGCTCCTAGTGGACCCGTCTATACCCCATGGTACTAGTGTGGACCCCAGCATCCTCTACGGACTACGAGAAAAGGATTTACCGGTAGGTAATTAAAATCCAATTTTATTATTATTATTATTATTATTATACTTACCAGTTATTTATATAGCGCAAACATATTCTGCAGCTCTTTACAGAGAATATTTGGCCATTCACATCAATCCCTGCCCAAGTGGAGCTTACAATCTATATTCCCTACCACATGTACAAACACACACATTCACACTAGAGTTCATTTTTTGTTGGGAGCCAATTAACCTACCAGTATATTTTTGGTTTGAAGGGAGTAAACCAGAGTAGCCGGAGGAAACCCATGCAAGTACAGAGAGAATATACTTTGCATTTAAATGCAATATTTCTCTTATGAAATTGAATTGGGCAATTTTTTTCGTCTGATTGATGATCACACAATATAACTCTATGGGGGTAATTCAAATGTTTGAAAAGTCAGTTGGGTGTCTGTTTTTTCCTATTTAATAGACACCCAACAGACTTTTCAGACATTTGAATTTCCCCCTATGTCTTTGTGTTATTTTGAATGTTCATTTGTAACATCTATTGCACCTAAATAAACCTTGTCACGCACAAACCCAGTCCGTATTAATTTATAGATCACTGACTGTAACTTAATTCTCATAGAAACAAGTCTGAGCGCTGCATAACCAACCATCCTGGTTGAGAAGTATTGCTGTTTACTGATCTTGGTAGCACTTTGCAGCCATTGATTTGAATTAAATTTCCCCCAAATGTCCGTTGCTGATCTGAAAGGAAAAATGTATTGTGATTTCATGGTGCTAATCAAAGGAAACAGGTTCAAGTGATAAAGGAAGATCTTATGCTTATGCATGGGGATGTGTGCAGGCTTTCATCGCTACCTGTTATAGCTCAATGGAATTTCAAGAACCCAAACACACCACATTTTATATGAACATGATGACATGTGCCTCAACCTTCCCGTCCATGGTATTTCCTGCTCCTTCCAACAGTTTGTAGCTGGATTAATTATTATTGGACTAAAAAAAGAGATAAAGCTGGAAATGCATATTATTTTATTGTAGAGTTAAAACTATATAATTTACATTATCTTGTACTGTACTTTTATCTTATTATTTACCATTCTGCGAAGTTCCATTCTGCACTATGGGGGTTATTCAGGTTTGCTAGCAAACCAGCAAAACCATGTTAGCCTGCAGGTGGGGCAGATGTAACATGTGCAGAGAGAGTTAGTTTTGGGTGGGTTATATTGTTTCTGTGCATGGTAAATACTGGCTGCTTTATTTTTACATTGTAATTCAGATTTCAGTTTGAACACAACCAACCCGAATCTAACTCTCTCTGCACATGTTACATCTGCCCCACCTGCAGTGCAAGATGGTTTTGCCCATTAGTGTGCTTTTTTTGGTTTGCTAAAAAACCTGAATAAGGCCAAATATACACTTATGAGCCATCAATTCATACTGGCATGCAGTGTGATTGTGGCAGGGAATATTTAATGCCAAGTTTTGCTGGCAAAACATGCAACATTTTATATCCAACTGCAGAATGCAGCAAAAAATTCTGCAAACAGCTTTGAAAATGTAGTGTAACTATATGAGTAATATTTCAGATGCAATGCAATGTGCGCTGCACACTGTGCCCCTCATATAAATATAATATTTAATTTAAAAATACCCAAAAGAATAGACACACATGGCTGTTGCATGCTGCTTCTCTGCTTTTGTGTTTGAAAATAACCCCGAATTGCTGTAAAAGAAAACTAACAATTAAAATCGGTCTAATATTTTACATTAGATAAGAAAATAAGCACACTAGGTGGGCCACATTTTTTTTTTAACCTTGTAACTTCAGGGCACCTTATATGTCTGGTTTGTAAAGGTTGGTATATTTGGTTTAATGTTCATGTCTGGGCAATGGTTTATGTGAAAATATTTTCCCCGAGTCCTTATAATACAATATAGAATTCAGCATTTTACATGTAATGAAAACAGAATAATTATTCTGCCCAGACAGGGAGCTCCTCAACTCAGAGTCACAGCAAAAAGTATAGTACTAGCTCTTTCTAGCCCATGGCCATATAAGTAGTTTAAAAAAAAAGTACTTAACGACTGTGCACTCCTGATTAATTTTTAATTGATTCTTGTAAAGGCATGGAAACAGTGTGAATTATAAACCCGCAGACACAGCTCTCTGTAATGCACGGCAGACTCTGTTCATACCTTTTTCTCCACTTCCAGCAAAGTCTAGTAAAATACCCACACCTGGTTATAGGTTAGTTGAAGTCACAATCACAGCGAGAAGGGGGAACTTCAAAGGGAGATACTCCGAAAGATAATTGGAGTCAGGAGCCCATACCAGAGTCCTAAGGGCACAGTCGTACCAAAAGACATGAGGGATTAATCCAGCACCAACAATCTGGTGGAACAGTACTTATTCCAAATGAAAATGCTAATAAGATCACATTAGATACGCAGCCTGAGCTGCAGCATGTTAATATTGATCCCTGATTAGCTTTGTTTTATCCTTTTGCAGCCCTCCCCTACTGTTTTGTACTCTGCCAGTATGGAAGAACAGCCATTCGAGTGGACTACAGTACATTTACAACTTTAACATTAAAAAAAGCCTGCAAATATTGAAACAATATATTTAAAAAAATAAATTTCCATAAATTACATTATAGTGTAGGTCTACCCTTCTGTTTTCCTTTATGCAATCACAGTATTATGTAATAAAGCAGGGTTTCTTAATCTGTTTTTGTCAGACATAAAGTATGCAAATCAGTTTTTTTCTGTAGTGTTAAAATCATAAGGCCAAATTAATTTCTCCAGGATGTTTGGCTGAGCACATTTAGGTACTGTACTAGAAACAGTACCTCAACATAGGCTATTGTCCTGCACCTTTGTGAGGTAATAGGGAAAATGGACAAAGTTGGAGGCTGGGCAAACTCTGGGGTCATTTCATATAAATATATAATTTAGCGTATTTTAGACCTGGTGCTCAAAAGGATTGAGAACTCAGTTTCCAGAAAAATGTAAATACCAGGATTTTACTCATCCAGATTTTTGGTAGTCAAAAAGCTAGACTCTTAAAAATAATTAATAAGGAATTGAGGAATTGTACAAAGCAATATTTGCACATTAATAAGATTAAGGGACATAGTCAGGGGTGGATTGGGCTCAAAGGAAGAGCCCCCGTGGGCTGACGTGCAGTGGAGCCTGTTTTGTTTGATGACATGTGGCCCCATTTATAGTCACAATGCATAAGTGCAAAATAATTTGCATATATGAAAATGTGTTTGGTATACGGTTGGTGTAATTTATTTTTCTAAAGAATTATATAGTTTCCATAATTCTAAAAGTGCATAATACAATGTGCCCCTAATGGTTAATTTTATATCATTTTAACTTCCTCCTTGATGCTAGACATGCCCACTCTCTGGCAAGTTTTAAGGGAGGGGGTGCTGTTGCCATAACCATGGTTACACGCCACACCTTACATCCCTGGTACTGCCCATGTGAAGCCACTTCTACAAATTTGTAAAGGCCAACTTTTCGTTCCCAATCCGCCCCTGGACATAGTAATCATGTTAATTATTGGATCATTAACATTCTGACTCGCAGTGCGCACTGGGGCAAGTCATCACTGCTCTGGCACGCAGACAGATAATCCGAAAATCAACTGTTTCCAGAAATATTTTTGCCGCTACTTTCGTAATACTATCACCAAGTGGATATTCATTAATTATTAACTACAATTAGACCTACACAAGATCTCACCATGATCATATGATATTACCAGTTACTAACAGAAATCCTAAAATGCTCATTGTATACAAATATACAAATATACAAATATACAAAGCTTGCCAAATAAAAGTACTCAAGACTTACATACAGATGGGTCCACGCTCATCTTGGCTTCTCTGCTGAACCTAGGCACACCATGGTTTATTAACATTTGCCCTTCATCTATTGTTATCAGATGCAATACAATAAAGAGAACAATACATCAGGGGATTAAGTCATTACAGCAGGGGATTAAGTCCGACTGATCTGTCTCGGTTAATCCTATCAAAGGCCAAGATAAAGGTGGACCCATCTGTATATTAATTGCCAAAAACCAATTAAGTAGGATGCTATCTTAGTATCACTAGTTAATCTTATGATTACGAATATTGGTCACATATTATATGGTAACCAAAAAGTATCAGAAAATTGGCTGTAAACTAAGTGGCAAATTAGCCAATGTATAAGATTATTCACATTATGCTAATGAGCATTAGTTCATAATGATGAAAATGGTAAGTACTGTAGTAGCAGTATAAATAAACACAGGAATTACACAATTACTGTATATTATATTGCTATAACGGACCCCCAGTCACCTCCTTTTTCCTCCACTTTCACCCTCAGTACGGCCACGCCCCTGCTCTGCCCAGCCCAACCCCCTCTCAGCTGCTGCTCTTAACAGCAAAATGCTTGTCTACTTAATTTGGGTCTCAATGTATTACTTGTGAGCCCTCACCCAGCATGCTCCAATTCTGGACTCTCCCTTCTGTACACCACAGCATTTGTGTCAGGTAACTCATTGTCCTGTGTATGCAAAGGATTACAAGGATAAATACTATATGCTGAAGCATCCTTTACGTTAAGTATCTCATATTAAAGTTTTCTTAATTCAGTCATTTAAGTGTAAGCTTGAATATCATTTCTGTGTCTGCAGCAAACCATGTACATGAAGGAAAACAGGCCCTGCTCACCTTTGATAAAGCTGCCTGGTGCAGCGAAAACACGTCAGGTGACCTGAATTGGTGGGCTATACTTGGTGGGCATTGCCTGGATCCAAAGGACAACACGCAAAAAAATTGCAATTCCAGCACAGATAATCCAGGTTGGGACTCCAATACAACTGCAACGGACGCCCAGCAAGCTCTGGACCATTGCTATAAGAATTGAACCCACAGCACAATACCGGTTATACACTTAGTTGGACTATGGTGGGATAAGAGCAAGTTCAAGGAAGCATATTGCCACCAATGCCTCCAAGTAAATGCCTCCAAGTAAATACATATATATATATATTTTTTATTGCCCTACAATTAACTGAACTCTGAATATCTTAAAACCCATCAGCAGACATAATTTATTGATCTTTTTATTGTACATGTTTAAATTAAGTGATGACAAATTATTTTGAACCATACATATTTAATTCATTTATTAGCGCTTTGTACCATATTTTTTGTAGTACCTTAATCTCTGCTACCTATTACAATGTCTCTGATTGATAGTCACAGAACTGCTGCAAGTTACAGCATAGGGCTAGCATTGTCAGTTAAACTTGCTGTATAATGTATGGTGTTCGGCTAAGAGAAGATGGATCTCCTGTAAACTAAATAAAATATATTTAAACCCAAATGGTTGTAGTTTAAAGATCTGTGGACTTGAGTGCAACAAGAATTAAAACCTACAAAATAAGGTTTCTGTTTTCTATTTCACTGAAGACATTTGGCAAAAAACAAGTTAAAGTACGGAATACAATGCATGCAGAATTATAGGTTGTGTTCCTCTATATTGCATCTCTTATTTGCTGAAATTTTGGACAAGGTCCTTAGGAAGTTGGCCTGTTCATGCCCCTTTCTTTGGCTCATTAATGCCCATTAAGATGCCGCCTCTTTGGCGTCAGCGGCTCTGTGCCCTGCACACAAACACACACACACGTTTATTTTATCTGGGGTTCTGCCAGGGCGTCCAGAGGCATCAAAAGCAGCTATGTACCAGCAGAATTTGAAAAGGGTCCAGCTGTGGAGGTGCTGTGCCAGGGTGCTAGGTAGAGGTAGGAGGGTTACATTACAGTTTAAGGCTCTGCAGAGGTTAACTCATGAACCGATACATGCTGTCAATGTGTTTGTCCTAATTCCGCTCATTGGCACTGCCCCTGCAATACAGGAATAAGGGACGCCAATTCCAGCAATGATTTCATTACACAACTATGAAAATCTAAGAGACTTGTTGGGTAACCAGGAATACAAACAGTATTTAAATGACAACAGAAAAAAATAACAAGGAACTCCTTTCCAACACCAGAGTTTTATTAATGAGGATACTGTGTTGCAGGAAGTCAAGATCCAGCGGAACAGTCTGGACATTAGCATGGAACAATGTGTTATCAGCGTGTGGCCATCATTTAGAGACATTATGACAAGCTAACAAACATTGCATTGCAATATGTAGAAGACAGGCAGCTGCCATAAACTTCCTGTTCTATTGAGCATACTTTCTATTGCCACCAGACATCTGCAATATATATACTTCCTCCTAAACCTGTCCACTGCTCTCTGTCCAGCCGCAGCAAGGCAGAGCCGGCCTGAAATTTCATCTATAATGGCAGAGAGGCCAACTGTGGAAGTTGTAAGAAAGAAAACAATAGCAGGAGGTTAAGTTGTTCAATATGGGTGTCTGGTGATCGTTCCAGCTCAGCCTTGCTGTTATCACTTCAGTTCCTTGAAACATTTGGAACTATTTATGTCCTTACACTAATTTACATGTGCTGAGAGATGTGTGTGCTGTGGAGAATTTATTTCAAGTGGATACAAAACGTTTAAGCTGCTAGACTTGTAAATCACAGATGGGTGACTTCCAAAACCTATATATACTCATATACTGTATACTTACATATACACACATAGTGAAAATGACGGCACTACTGTACCTGCTTAGAGAAAGTGCACGCATTATTAGGTAGTTGCACTAGTCACATTTTTGGGGGATATATTTGCCTTATTTTCTGACTTCTGATAGGGCTTCAGAAAGTCAGGGATTTCTCTGGATGTTGCCAAGTTTTATAGTAGCCGTAGAAGGAGCATAATTGTGCTGTTACAGGGCGTTCTCACAAAGGCAAGGCTCAGTGAGAATGCTTCAAAGGAGCCGCGTGCAAAAGTATGCAGCGTTTGATGTACGCAGTACTCAAGAGTTTGAATCAAATTTGCACCAAGGATATGGCAGGTGCAAGTGTACATTAATGTTGATGACAGGTAACAAATCTGATATTGTCAATATAAAGCCTCTGACGGCCACATTTGCAGACTTGTCTAATTAAATGATCCTTATCTTACTGCACTATCAAAGTTATATTGCTCATTTAACCCAGAGTTTAAATCATGAAAGTTAGAGGGGGTAGTGTACGTACGCTATTAAATTGTTAAAGCATGCATGTATCTAATGCTTGCTCTGTGTGTATCAGCAAGCATTTTCCCTTAGAATCACTGGATTACAAACCACTTGTGTAGCGTGCAGGACTTATAAGCACACAGCATAGAACGCTCTTTCAGTATTCAGGATCATCTACAGTACATTTTTAGCAATGTCTTATTCTTTATTGCAAGTGGGTTAGATAGGTAGAAAAAGGGTCTTATTCAGAGATGGATGCAGTTTCTGCGTTCACATGTAGCGGCTGTGTCCATACGGTCTGCGCACATGCACCAGCCGTAGTGCGGGTGCGAGACCCTTCACCATGCGATTGCATCCTAGAAGAATGCGATTGCATGGTGATTGACAGGTGACGGGCATCCGGTGGCGGCAAAGCGACATTGGAGGGAGGAGAATAGGAAATGCAGGCATGTCGTGGCTATTTGTGGTGGCCGGCCGATAACGTTACCTGCAATAAGAAACATGGCGGCGGGACCCCAGCCTACGCAGTCAGGCTGCGTAGACAGGGGTCAACCTCTATTCAATGCGAACACAATTGATTAGCGATCGCGCAGGGGCGTAACACATGCTGGGCGGCCTTTCCCTGTGTTGGGTGGCCGCCAACATGAGAGTATATGGTAGCAGATTTTGCTGTGAAAGCAAAATCTGCGACCAACTTCGAATAGCCCACAATGTACATATACACAACAAATTCTCTTGTCTTCTGCCCACAAATGTCACAATAATACACATGATTTATATACTGACGAGAAACTTTTGATGCCAAAGACTCCCTGTAAACATGAAAATCCATATACTATACCCAAAACAGGCATATTATGCATAGAAAGCATGAGAGAAGTATTTGGGTCTCACAAAGTAACGTCCCTCCCCAAGCTGTACACAAGACATAAGGGGACATGTACTAAGCAGTGATCAAATTGGAGAAGTGAGCCAGTGGAGACGATGCCCATGGCAACCAATCAGCTGCTCTGTATACATTTATAGTATGCAAATTATGAATATTACGTCAATGATGATTGGTTGCCATGGGCAACTTTTCCACTGTCTCACTTCTCTACTTTTATTACTACTTAGTACATCTCCCCCATAGACCTATAAAGTGGCAACTAATATACTAAAGGTAATTTTTGAATTAAATAATTTTTTATACAGTTCTTTGTGCTCTGTGTATGTATAAATAATTGCATTGTAGGGAGCATAGAAATATGATGCTCAGTATAGTATGTGTGGACTCACAGGCAGGGCCCTCTTTCATTGTGTTCCTCCCTTAGCACTATGTTTTCTTTTTTTGCTTCTTGTTTTTTTTAGCTCAGTCTGTTCATGACTGATACTGCATGCACACCTTGTGTACAGGCACATTGAGGGTCGAACTGCCTCCTCAGTGCCGTAACTAGGCATTTTGGTGCTGTGTGCAAGAAACAGCATTGGCACCCCCCCCCCCCCCCCCCCCCCCCGCCTATGCAAGTTAGGAGCAGTGCGCATAAAAAATATATATATGGGCGTGGCTTCACGGGGAAGGGGCGTGGCCACAAAATAATACCAATTCATACTACGGTGCACAATAGTCTCCATTATTCAAATTACGCTACACAGTGGCGCCACTACACCAGGTAGAGCCCCTTTTACACATTACAGCAGACAGTCTACTTTTTACACATTACGGAAGACAGCGTCCCCTTTTAACACATTGCGGCAGACAGCATCCCCTTTTTACACATTATGGCAGACAGCGTCCCCTTTTTTACACATTACGGCAGACAGCTTCCCCTTTTTACACATTGCGGCAGACAGCGTCCCCTTTTTTACACATTACGGCAGACAGCGTCCCCCTTTTTACACATTACGGCAGACAGAGTCCCTCTTTTTACACATTACGATAGACAGAGTCCCCCTCTTTACACATTACGGCAGACAGCGTCCCCTTTTTACACATTACAGCAGACAGCGTCCCTTTTTTACACATTACGGCAGACCGTTTTATGTTTAAAAACTTCCAGAGGACAGTCTCCACTCGTGAATAGTCAGTATCCTATGTATCCGTCTGCAGTACAGAATACAATAATTGAAAAATATCACAGATGTGGACGAACCTACGTTCAGGAATAAAGACAGTCACATTTTTCCACTTATTAATAGGTGGGAGGCAAGTAGGTCCAAGCCAAAGATAGGGATTTTTATGAATGTGTGGAATAATGCCTCATTAGTCTTATGGTAAGCGGTACTGTACTGTAATAAACTGAGCTAGTTTTTTGAAAGGTTATAAGATATAAAATCACCTGGTGGCTGGCCAGCCTAAATTGAAGAGACCCATTGTAGACCCTCCAGAGTAGAGCGCTGGGAGGGAGGTGATGGCGGGGAAGTGCCTATCTCACTGCTTTCAGGACATCATGGTCCCCAGGCAGTGGCAGCGCAGATTGCGCTGTACCGGCTGCCGAGTTGCGGGTAGCAGGAATGAGTTAGTGCGGGGCTGCGGCATGGATGAGGTGCGCAGGTGCCCGGCACTGTGGAGGGGAAGGAAGGGGGACTCGGTCTAGCTCCAGATTGTGCATGTGCCACTGTAAGCCCGGAGCCCGACAACAGGGAGTGGGATGGGGTGGTGAGATGCCTTGGTGAAGCGCCGGATTAAAGGTCATGGTTCACTGCAGAGCTGCACCGTGTCCTTGTGCCTGCCGGCTGCAGCCATAAAGTGTCAGACACGGCAGAGCGCACATCTGACAGGAGTCGGATCACCAGCGGAGGCAGGCGGGCAAGCAGCGGGTGAATTAGCTGACCCTACTGGCGGGAGGTACTGGTGTAACTTGCGCCCCCAGGGCAACTGCGCTGTGTGCCATGCACACCTGGCACACATGTAGTTACGGCCCTGTGCCTCCTCTCTCTAGGGTGAGTTATCACAACATGCCCTACAAGTTAGTGAAATGCCTCATCCTCACCCTGTATCCTCATCCAAATTCTACATACTGTAGTCTGTCATTTTATTGTTGTACTGTATGTTGTTTCCAGGGGCGCCTACAGCTGTGCCAGGCCCTGGTAATGGAAGAGGGTGTGGCCAATGCAGGAAGGTGTGGCCACTACCCTTCTTAGTAAATGTTAAAAAATATTAGGGCGGGCGGGTGTGCTGGGCTGGGTAGAGAGGCTGATGCTGCAGCAGTTACTCCTCTCTCTCCCTTGTGCGATCGCACTTTGTCAGCCGCGCATGCGCTGTGTGAACACAGCGCATGCACAGAAGTCCAAAAATCACTCGTTTGCGATTGTACTACTGTATAATTATCATTATTTTCCACCAATTGCACTTTTAAACACTATGTGGAGCCATTTTGTTAACTGTCTTAGAGGAAATTTCTACCTGAGTGTTCTGGATGATGTAAATAATCACACAAGATCCATTGATACCAGTGCCGTAACTAGAAATTTTAGCGCTGTGTGCAAGAAATGGCATTGGCGCCCCCCCTTTATGCAAAATAGGGGCAGTGCGCACCATAGGCGCGCATTAAAAATATAGAGGCATGGCTTCATGGGGAAGGGGTGTGGCCACAAAATAATACCAATTCATATTACGGTGCACAGTAGTATCCATTATTCAAATTTCGCCGCACAGTAGCGCCACTACACCAGGTAGAGCCCCTTTTACACATTATGGCGGACAGATTCCCCTTTTTACACATTACGGCAGACAGAGTCCCCTTTTTTACACATTAAGGCAAACAGAGTCCCCTTTTTACACATTAGGGCAGACAGCGTCCCCTTTTTACACATTACGACAGACAGACAGAATAGATAGATAGATAGATAGATAGATAGACAGACAGAATAGATGGTAGATACTTACTGTCTCTCCGCTGGCTCAGGCAGTCATGCTCCTCGGTGCAGGCAGTTAGGCAGATCCCAGATAGGGGAGAAGGAGGAAGAGGAAGGGGGACTCGGGAGCCGCAGCAGCACTCTGTAATTGGTGGTGGCGCCGCTGCAGCTGTCCCTCTCCTTCCACATTGGCTGGCTGCCGCCGCTATGAATGCTGGGATGGAAGCGCATCCCAGCATTCACAACGGCGGCAGCCAGCCTATGTGGAAGAAGAGAGGGACAGCTGCAGCGGCGCCGCCACCAATTACAGTGTGCTGCTGCAGCTCCCTAGTCCCCCTCCCGCCTCCTCCTTCTCCCCTGCCCCCGGAGCTGCTCCTCTCCTCACTCAGGCGGTTTGTAATGAGTCAGTTGTACTCATTACAATGCCGCTGATTAAAGTCATGGGGGTGCGGCCAGTTGAGCCCTCAGGGCGACTGCGCTGTGTGCCAGGCACACCTGGCACACATGTAGTTACGGCCCTGATTGATACCTTTCAAGGCTTTATTCCACCTGGTTAATGTGAGCTGAGGTACAGATAAGCCCTCCATATAATTTGATATATCAATATCTGATTGTGGCTACCAATTTACACATTATCTTTTGGAGACAAGAAAAGTCCAATGCCTGAGTCTCCCCCATAGAGTATTTTATGGCATTTGATGAGAATTGGTTTGGTAATCCTTGGGATGATCTTTGTTGCTGGATTTTAAAATCGCAGGGTATATATCCAATTTTTTGTGCAATATTGGTAGCCGATGGCTAGTAACCATTGATGTTCCCTATCCGATGGAAGTACTGGTTGTCAGTCATCGGATGCAACTGTCTGATGCCTATTTGATGGCTGTCTGTTCTTCACCTGCAGACACAGAGAATTGATGTTCACAGCTCAGCTAATATGCACATGCACAAAGCACTTTGGTACAGTATAACCCTAGATGGTTATACCATGAAATGGTTTAGATGCAATGGCTAATAGCCATCACATTTCTTGATTTGATGTCGGTAATCAGTACCAAACCTCCCCCCAACATCGGCGCCCCTGAATCCAGCCATTCCACTCCCCATTGCTCCTTAATATGTGCATTTTTGTTGCATAAACTAGGGCAAGTATCTTTTGTTTGCTGTGCATTTGAGAATTTGCATACTATAAACATATACAGAGCAGCTGATTGGTTACCATGGGCAGCTTCTCCACTGGCTCACTTCTCCACTTTTTATCACTGCTTAGTACATGTCCCCCTTGGTATCAGGGACCTCCCCCCTTCCCTCTCCTCCCGGCTCCTCCCCGCTGCACGTGTCACGCTAGATAACAGACAGGCAGCAGCGTCACTCCCACCCCCTTCTCTACACCTGTCAGTATAGACACAGCAGTCTCAGCAGTGCCCGCCCCTCCCTTATCCCCCATTAGTGTAATTTTTGGGGCCCAGGTACTTTTATTTTTTAATTTGCAGCCACATGCTGTACTCAGGTTTGCCAAGAGAAATCCTGGGCCCCGGTACAACAACTTCCTGGGCCCCCGTGGCCTATTGGAGGAGGTGTGTCCACACCTCTTTGGGGGCGTGTCTAGCACATGAGAAGCACTCACTCACAGGAGCATGGCATGCTCCCCAGCCAGGGCAGTAGAGAGCCTGGCTGGGCCCAGGTACTTTTCATTGGGTGTAGCCACAGGAGGCGTGGTCATGCACCCTTAGAGAAAAAAATACTGTTTTTTTTTTTCATTTGAAGCACTTCCCTGGCCAAACTGCAGCCCAGCACACAGCAGTGAAAAGCTGCAGCTGATGCTTCCAGGTAAGGGGGGGCGGGACCTGGGCCCCCACTGGCCCTCTCCATCAGCCCTGGGCCCAGGTAATTTGTATCCTCTCTCCCTCTCGGCGCCACTGGCTGTACTGGCTGACATTAGACAGGAACAGGAAGTCATGTGGTGCACATATGACTGCTCGACTGGAGGAACCTTCAGACATGAGAGGAGCAGCCCAGCCCCAGCCCGTCTAGCAGCTAGCCATGCTATACAGAGAAGCAGAGACTCAGGTACTTTCTGCAGCTGACACACGGTGTGTGTGTGTGTGTGTGTGTGTGTGTGTGTGTGTGTGTGTGTGTGTGTGTGCGTGTGCTGGGGAGGGTGGTGGTATATTAGTGTGTGTTGGGGAGGGGGGGTGGTATATTAGTGTGTGCTGGGGAGGGGGGTGGCATATTAGTGTGTGCTGGGGAGGGGGGTGGCATATTAGTGGGCTAATGTGGGACATGTGCGCTGGGGGAGGTGGGGGGAGTGGTATATGACTGTGTGCTAGGGATGGGGGTGGTATATTAGTGAGTGCTGGGGAGGGGGATGGTATATTAGTGTGTGCTGGGGAGGGGGGGTGGCATATTAGAGTGTGCTGGGGGGGGGGGGGGGTGGCATATTAGTGTGTGCTGGGGAAGGGGGTGGCACATTAGTGTGTGCTGGGGAGGGGGGTATATTAGTGTGTGCTGGGGAGGGGGGTGGTATATTAGTGTGTGCTGGGGAAGGGGGGTGGCATATTAGAGTGTGCTGGGGAGGGGTGTGTGGCATATTAGTGTGTGCTGGGGAGGGGTGGTGGTATATTAGTGTGTGCTGGGGAGGGGGTAGTATATTAGTGTGTGCTGGGGGGTATATTACTGTGTGCTGGGGAGGTGGGGGGTAAATTACTGTGTGCTAGGGAGGTGGGGGAGTGGTATATTACTGTGTGCTAGGGAGTGGGGAGTGGAATAAGACTGTGTGATGGGGAGGTGGGGGGAGTGGTATATGACTGTGTGCTGGGGAGGGGGGATGGTATATTAGCATACCCTCCAACTTTTTAATAGGTACAGTACCTTTTTTTATGGTCTGTACCTGTTTTTGGCTCTCCAAACTTACATTGAAAGAATAGGAAAAGGGGCATGGCCACACCCCCTTTACCCGTGTCCACGCCCCCTTTTCTCATTTGTATCGATTTTTATGTGTAAAATGTTGGAGGGTATGTATTAGTGTGTGCTGGGGAGGGGGAGTGGCATATAAGAGTGTGCTGCTGAGGGGGGTGGCATATTAGTGTGCGCTGGGGGGGTGGCATATTAGTGTGTGCTGGGGGGTGGTATTATAGTGTGTGCTGGGGAGGTGGGTGGTATATTAGTGTGTGCTGGGGGGTATATTACTGAGTGCTGGGGAGGGGGTTATATTACTGTGTGCTGGGGAGGTGGGAGGAGTGGTATATTAGTGTGTGCTGGGGAGGGGGTGGTTTATTAGTGTGTACTGGGGGGTATATTACTGTGTGCTGGGGAAGGGTATATTACTGTGTGCTGGGGAGGTGGGGGGAATGGTATATTACTGTGTGCTGGGGAGGGGGGAGTGGTATATGACTGTGTGCTGGGGAGGTGTGGGGAGTGGTATATGACTGTGTGCTGGGGAGGGGGGGGAGTAGTATATTTACAATGTGTGAGTAAAAGGAATCAGCGCTTCTACCGGTATGCAAACATACACAACACAGACAAAAAATTTAATTTCTAATGATATATATTCATATATATTAATTTTATTGTTCCCTGTGCAATCACCACAGGACTGCCTGCCTGCTACAATCGGGGGTGGGGCGTGTGTGTGGGGTGGGATGGGGGGGGGGGGGGCACAGTACTGCTGGCCTTCCCCAAAAAATTAGCATTATTGCTCCATATAGGGGCTGGCGAGCTGAAATGCGCAAAAAGTGACCCGTTTGGGCACCCAAACGCACTTTTTTTTTGCGAAAAACAGAAATAATTGAACATCGTCCCTGCGATCTCTCGTCACTTTAGAGTGAGATCGGGCAAGATAATCAATTGAATATCGCCCATAGTGTTATTGATTGTTTGAGGAAAGGGGGCCTCGAATCGGTGTCTTGCTTAGGGCCCCATAAGGTCTAAATCTGCCTCTGTATCTATGTACTGTCTATACTTCCATCCACAGCCTTGTAGTTACAGAGGGATGGATGTGGTGGGTGATGCGAGCATGGCATGCTGGAAGAAACAATTACAAATGTTCTTATTAAGTATAGGGGGAATTTCCTGAGTCTTAAGGCCCATAAACACTTTTGGTGTGTTGAGCTGCTTTCAGTTCAAAGACGCCCAGTGTGTATGAGCAAGCGATGAGCGGTGAGCGCTGATGCGCACACCCGCTTCATCGCCAGCGGCCGCCGTTCATCTACTGGTATTACCGTCCTGCTATGGAAAGCTGCTCACCCCTGCTGACATCGCTGGACAGGGGGGAAAAGCACTCAGTGTGTATGCACCTTTAGGTAGATGTAAAGCTTTTTAGTACATTACTTTTACTTAATGGAATGTTTGCAGGGGTTTCGCTTCTTGAGCTACCCCTAAGCTACACTCTGTCAGAGGATAGTATCTGCAAATCACTTACTCCAGCCTATAATCCAGCATTGATGGGGACATTGACCCATCTACCTCTATCAAGATCTCCACTCGCAGGTCCCCAATGGATGCAAGGGCCCAATATCCTTGTACTCACACCACTTCCCTCTTGGCACCCCTGGAAATCAACAATCACTTCCATTGTCATTAGAAGTGCACATAGTATATGGTTCTAAGTAAAAGAGGGTCCTTTCAGTAAGGTTTATGGTCACGTCAACCAGAGACCTCCATAATCTCAGCCAGTGCATTTAATACAAATATATATTTAATTCCAGTGAAAATGCAAAAATCAGGCTGTAATTATCCTGAGGTACATAAACAATAATAAGGGATAATACAAGATAATAAAAGGAACTGAGTTTATAATTTCCTAAATCTTGTAATCAGACCACATAACAGCTGAGATTATCTCTGTTATTACTTACAAACCAGCTAATCTTACTGTGCATGGACACGTCACTGATACTCAAATCTCAGAGCCTATAGTGTAACAGAAACAGCATGGCACAGATGCTGTTGTTATACAGTTGGCTGATGGAATTAGAAGCAAAATTACTCTGGAATCGTATTAACGGGGTAATTCTGAGTTGATCGCAGCAGCAAGTTTGTTAGCAATTGGGCAAAACCATGTGCACTGCAGGGGGGGCAGTTATAACATTTGCAGAGAGAGTTAGATTTGGGCGGGTTATTTTGTTTCTGTGCAGGGTAAATACTGGCTGCTTTATTTTTACACTGCAATTTAGATTTCAGTTTGAATACACCCCACCCACATCTAACTCTCTCTGCACATGTTATATCTGCCCCCCCTGCAGTGCACATTGTTTTGCCCAATTGCTAACAAACTTGCTGCTGCGTTCAACTCAGAATTACCCGCTAAGTACATTATATTTCTCAGCAAACATAAATCTGGAGATACATTTTCACATATATATGGTTTCTCCCATTAGAAATAACCTTAAATTAAATAATTAACTACAGTAGATTAACACTTCTGTTTAGTATTATCTACTGTATATAAGAACTGGTTCACTTTCCTGGACATGGCAGGGGCAAATGCAGGATTTCTGGAGGTTTTTTTCTCTCCAAATCATTGATTTTAGAGAGATTGTTGTCACCCCACAAAGAGTGCATAACTAGTACAGTATGTAACAAGCTATAGTCTGCCCCCAAACAAAGTGCAGTTTCTGTAATACAGTATTTCAGACATACTGTATGCAGATCCAATGATCACGGTAAGCCACTTAACAAATTCTCTCTCTGGTGCAATGCTTGAGAAGTCAACATGTGCAGCAGTTCCATTCCACCCTTTATACTGGATGGCTGATGGACAGGCTGTGAGGAAGGGAGGTTTCTGGGCAACTGGAACCCCCCTCTCTCCACGTTTGCTTATGAATGGGGTGATTCAGTTATGGTTATCGAGACTGGGTTTTGGCATTGTATTTTACCAAGAGTTTGTCTTGTAGTGTATATTAGGCATTCTCATACAGTATACTGTAGCATTTGGAAGCAATGCTTTTTATTTTGCTATTGGATCAAGACATGCATTTATGTTAATACATGTTAAAGAAGTAAAATTCAGCATTTGCCACTATAATAGCTGAATTTCATATAGAATGTGTATCTAACACCTGAACTCTTTACGAATATGCGATCCATACTCAAAGGTTCATCATATGCAGTGTCACACTGACACAATACATTCATATGTTCCTTGTTACAGTATTTGTGCAGTGTTTTGTTGTACTTCTAGCAGTAATTGTGAATAGTCTTGTTCACATTAACATACATTTAATTACTTGAGTATTAAAACCCCATTGATCTCTGGAAACTCATAATTGAAATGACGAGAGCTGAATAATTTGAATGATTCCTTTATAGAAAATAAATGTAACCTCGATGTAAACCTAAATAAAACAATATTTAAAAATAAAATATTATTAGCTATTAAAAAACATGCAATACATTTTCAGCTTTTTTCCCCACTGGATATGTCTTGAATGGGATGTAGTTGTGTAACACAACCCTCTTGAATGGTTGAGTTACACTACAGTAATGTTATTAAATAGGTCTCTAATACCCCTTTCAGACATGCAGCTAAATACGTGAATGCACATCAACCCGGGATTACTGCATTTGTGAAAGGACACAACCCGGGAATAAGACCCCGACCCTGCTCCCGATCAGGGCAACAGAGCTGAGACTCGGGAATTTGTTGGCTGCTAGACCCTGCAAATTCCCGGGTCACATGTTTGAAAGGGTATCATGTACTTTAGACTTGAAATCATTGGGGGTCATTCCGAGTTGTTCGCTCGCAAGCTGCTTTTAGCAGCTTTGCACACGCTAAGCCGCCGCCTACTGGGAGTGAATCTTAGCTTATCAAAATTGCGAACGAAAGATTAGCAGAATTGCGAATAGACACTTCTTAGCAGTTTCTGAGTAGCTTCAAACTTACTCGGCATCTGCGATCAGTTCAGTGCTTGTCGTTCCTGGTTTGACGTCACAAACACACCCAGCGTTCGCCCAGACACTCCCCCGTTTCTCCAGCCACTCCCGCGTTTTTCCCGGAAACGGTAGCGTTTTTTCGCACACTCCCATAAAACGGCCTGTTTCCGCCCAGAAACACCCACTTCCTGTCAATCACACTCCGATCACCAGAACGAAGAAAAAACCTCGTAATGCCGTGAGTAAAATACCTAACTGCATAGCAAATTTACTTGGCGCAGTCGCACTGCGGACATTGCGCATGCGCATTAGCGACTAATCGCTCCGTTGCAATAAAAAAATACAGAGCGAACAACTCGGAATGACCCCCATTGTTAGGAAAAGGTCTCTTTATGTTTCATGTTTTTTTGAGGTAAGGCTTATATAAGTATAGATTTAATGTTATTGTAGACAATGTTTGTTACTGTACAGCATTATGCTATGTGGTGTATTCTGTTTTAAAATAAATATTTAGAAATGACGGACTGGTGACTGGCCCATTCAGAGTCTCATTATAGTAATGAGTGGCAATGGAGGATCTCTCTCTCTAGCTGATCTACACTCAGTACACACAAACTGCTGATTGCTCCGTGCTTGGCTAGCACTCTGCCCTGAAGGGTCTGTTGCTCTTTCAGCAGGAAGCTAACTATTTAATTGTGTGTGTATGTGGGATACATAATGAATTAGACTGAATTACACAAAGCAGGATGTCAGCCAGGAAGATGCCGCTACCACCTGGGATTGTGTGGTGAGCCATGATCATGGGTATTCCCTCCCAGAATTGTTTTCTTGGGTTGGGGAAAACGAAGCTGCACAAATCCTCTCTGTCATCCTACACTCATACATTATGCTGTTACATGGATACATGTGTAAATACATTTCGAGAAGACAATACTGTGTAGCTGAAAAAAATGACATGATATCAGGACCACAAATGTCCTGCGTAATGAATGATTATATAGGAAATGTATTCATATGTAGAAGGATGATCATATAAATTTCAACACTTAAGGGTCTCTTTCTCAAAGACAAAGACGCCCTAGATCCTGTAAATGTGTTTTACGGTTTCTGCATGTCTTTCAAAGCCCTTTCTGGTGATACCTAGCCCCAGTGTAGCCTTCACTGGGGAGCCTCCTGCAAAGCCGGTTTACTGTTGACTGTAGTAGTACAAGTGCTGTGGCTGGTCTCTGGTTGTGAATGCCATCTCAGGATGTCGTTAGCCAGGGTATAAAGTGCTTTCATCTCATTTTTGCAAAAAGCTTTCTCAATCTTTTGTACTTTTTTAACAAACCCTTTCTGTTAAATCTGGAAGTGCAGTGCTGAAAGCCAGCTTGCACATGCATTGATAAACAACTGACTGACCTGGCAAGCAGTAAAACTACTCATGCCATTGCTGGCCAGTGTCACCAGGGAGCAGTGGCGGAACTAACGAGTGGTGGAACCAGGTGAAAAAATATGACTTTGGCCCCCCTTCCCCACAATAACGAAAAATGAGGCAGTAAGTACGTTGACAAAATGAGTGCCTGTGCCATAACATTTTATTCCAAACATGCCCCAGGTGTCTCCCTGACATACTACCTCCACAGCAACATGTTCCCCATATACCCACTACATCTCTACACTGCATCCACCCCAGACCTGCACCTACACTACACTACATTGCTGTACTACATTCCTCTATATGCCGTACTGTATTGCTGCACTATATCCCCCCTATACATCACCCCTTATGTGCTGCACTACATCATTACACTACATCCCTCCCTATATGCTGCACTACATCCCCCTATGCACTGCACTACATTACTGTTAGACAGTGGATCACTCTGTGGTCTGTCTCCGTTCCCAGCACTAGTGGCTGCTTCCCTGCTCTAGTGTTTTCCCTTTGTTTTTTAACAATTAAACTGGTGTTAAAACTTTATTACACTATTTTGGCTACCTTCTTTCTTTTCATTGGTGATCATTGAGCATTAGAAGTATCATGAGGTTCTGGAGCTGAAGGGAGAAATCTATCCAGTTTGGGAATTCCCATTTTGAGAGCGTGCGATTTAATGAAGTGGTTAACTCCACTCATGATGGTACTTGCGTTTTTCTAAGGGTGTTATTGAACTGGTGGAGGTTTTCATTTGAAGGATCCTAATATACTGCACTAGTAGGCGCTGTTTTCACCTTCTTTCTAGATCCATCAAAACAGACCGACTGAACACCGGTCACCTGGATTACGGCTGCCACCCTGTCAGAGGGAGTGTGGATTGGAGACAGAGAAATTGGACATTACCACTGTCTCTGGACTAAGACTCTCTTTATTTTCACTCATTTGGTGTAGCGCTAAGTACCACCTTTTCACCGATATATATATATATATATATATATAGAGACAGTGCAATGAGGCGGCACTCAGGAGACTTTTTAAGCTGTTTATTGCTGTGTCTACGTTTCGGGGACACAGCAATAAACAGCTTAAAAAGTCTCCTGAGTGCCGCCTCATTGCACTGTCTATATCTCAGAGGATTGCCTCTACGAGGAGGGCACCGGGAGCAGTTATCTGTTTGCGGAGGGGACCGCTGGAGTGCCGGGTCATTTTGGAGGTTATATATATATATATATATATATATATATATATATATATATATAAAATAACGATTGCTGTCGGCGGCACTCCCAGCATAATAGAAACTCACGGCACGTTGGTTTGCTCTGTCAACATTTCAATATTTACTAGAATATTTTCTTTGAACCGTGATTTAAAGGTTATGTTGTGGCTTC
This sequence comes from Pseudophryne corroboree, assembly GCF_028390025.1. NCBI lineage: Eukaryota > Metazoa > Chordata > Amphibia > Anura > Myobatrachidae > Pseudophryne > Pseudophryne corroboree. The sequence goes on along the minus strand of NC_086446.1, from coordinate 531,437,692 downwards.
CTGTCTTCTGGAATGACACTTATAGGCAACATTGTTGCATATTACATTCATTAAAAATGGTGTGTCGCTATTGCAACATGAACTTGGGGAATTTGGACATGATGCTGCTAAGAGTATCGCTTTTTTATAGCTGGCCTATGTACTACATAATTTAGTATAAGGACGAGTGACGGCTCTATTTGCACTCTAATATATTTAGCTATATGATTATAAATATATAAGTGATCATGTCCAATAATTCCGTGGTTTGCAAGTTGCTACATACATTTATGTGATGCTTTTTTTGTATATACATTGTTGTTCTTGTGACTGTGCATATTACTGATTGGTGTTGTATTTTTGTGTATTGTTAATTAGATGTGTTTGTGTGCTCCAGTCTGGTTACCATGCCGGCACCCGGAGATTACGTCATTTTTGGCTGAGCGGGATGTGGCAGGCAAACGGCGCCATGGACGGACGGAAGAGTCTATTTAGGTAAGCATCGTAGTATTTGTCCTGACGAAAATGTTCTAGTAAACACTGAAATGTTGACAGAGCAAACCAACGTGCTGTGAGTTTCTATTATGCTGGGAGTGCTGCTGACTGCGATCGTTTGCACATTGAGACAGGAACAAAACCTGTCATACCTGGAGGGCACCGGCTGTTGTACCATGTAACATTGGTGTGGAGTGCCGCTGACTGTATGAGGAGAGTATATATATTTTTTATTGTTATTTAAAAAAAAAAATATATATATATATATAAATATATATATTTATTTATTGAATTTATTGTTTTGAAGGTTTTTTTTTTTTTTTTTTTACCACCTTGCTCCGGGTGCCGAAAATCCTAGTTTCGGCCCTGGTGTATGCAGCCACACCCTGTGTGTACTGAGATGCTGTGTTACCACTGTACTGCTTCACATGTATACTGTGAGTTCCTGCTGCTGCAGTACATCTTCTATATACTACAAGCTGTAATCTCTGTTATCTGAATAAACCAATCATCCTGGTTAAGTGCCGTTGTGTGGACTAACTTCCCTATCCGACACCGCAACACTCTGCCAACAGGTTATGGGCCCAGGACCCCAAGTCGGAAAGGCATTCTAAAACAGAGGTACATAAAAAATACATAAAAAATAAAAGTGCAGCTGATTAAAGGAATACTTTTATTAAATACAGAGAAGAATGTACAGTACAGGAAACAGCATGAACTTTACAAAGCTAAAAGGCTCAGAGAATTACACAACGTGGAAACTCACCATGGAGATGCAGCTTAAGTGGGAAAAGTTGTGGAAAGTCACCATTGAGCCAGGAGCAGACCCAAACCCAGTTGAAGTGGATAGAGCCATTGAGACGATAGGCTTGGCCATGGAACAACACGTCTACTCCATTATCAGTGGGAAAGTGTCAGCCAAAGACATGTGGGCAACTCTACAAATGGCGTATGAGGACAAAGGTCTGATGAGAAGAATAAACTTGAGGTGTATGCTGTACGGTACAAAGTTAAGTACCTGTAAAGCCATGAATGATTATATTGATAAAATACTGTCAATAGCTCAGCGGTTGGCATCTGTGGGGGCACAGGTGGATGACGAGGAAGTGGCGGTGGTGATGTTACAAAATCTGACACCAGAATTAGATTTCCTTGTAGTAGCTTTGGAGTCTAACGATACCAAGCTGACAACAGAAATTGTAAGAGCCAAACTGCTTCAGTTTCAAGAACGTATTCATGTCGAGACACATGCTGAGGGTTCTGCCTTATTCACAAAAGGTTATACTAGTAAAGTGGAAATACCACTAGCCCTAGTGCATGCTGGCATATGTAGTCTGATGGAGATGGAATCAATGAGTGGCTACAGGTATTTTATAACATTTATTGATGATGCCACAAGGATGACACGTGTATTTCATGAAAGCTAAGTGAAGTCAATAAAATTGTGGAATACAAGAACTTGGTGGAGACTCTGACGGGTCTGAAATTAAAAGTCTTGAGATCCGACAATGGTGGAGAGTATGACAACAGAATTTTAGCACAGTTCCTGAAAAAGTATATGGCATACAGCTAACAATTGCTTACATGCCAGAACTAAACGGTGTGAGTGAGCATGCAAATCATACAATTGTTGAGAGAGCATGGACTATGGGGCTAATTCAAACACAGCCGTTGCGACCTGGGCAGCGACGAGTAGCTCCCTGCCAGCGCGCAGGAGCTGCGCTGGCTGGGAGCTACTCCTAAAGTAAAAAAGCATTGCAGCTGTGCGATGCTTTTGTACTTGTATGATGGGGTAGGGCGAGACATGCGAGGTGGACTATCCCTGTGCTGGGCATCCCCCGCATGTCAGGGAAGCTGATCGTAGATGTGCTAAATTTAGCACATCTTTGATCAGGTCTGAATCACCTCCTATGTTGAGTGACGCAGTCCTGGAGAAAAGCTTTTGGGTGGAAGCAGTGTTTACTGCAGTTTATCTTAAAAACCGTGCACCCACAGTAGCCGTAAAAGGTAAAATGTCACTGGAGGCATGGTCCAAGAAAAAGCCAGCGTCAATCATCTCTGTGTCTTCAGCTGTAATGCTTATGCACATATACCTAAGGAGAAAAGATGGAAATTAGATCCAAAGTCAGTGGAATGTATTATGCTAGGATACTGTGAAGAAAGCAAAGAATACAGGCTTTGGGACATTACAAACAAACATCTTTTAAAATCTAGAGATGTGGTGTTCCATGAGACAGCACCAATCACTAGAACAATGGAACTAGAATCACAGCAACAATATGTATCGCTGGATTTACAGGCAGCAGAAAGCGTGTCTGAACCTGAAAGTGTTAATGCGGATCCCCAATCAAGAAACATGATGAGCAATAAAGGTGTTCCATCCAAAAGATACAGTAAGGAATATGCAAATATAGCTTACTGTGAACCCCAAAATATACAGGAAGCAAAATCAAGTATGAACTGAAAAGAATGGAAGTCAGCAATAGATACAGAGCTGTCAGCTCTGGATGATAACAATACATGGACTGCAGTTGACAGGCCGAATAACCGTAAGACAATCAAGTCCAAGTGGGTCTTTGCAGAAAGCTGAACGCAGATGGGACAATTGCTCGTTATAAAGCCCGCCTTGTTGCTAAAGGATATACACAAAAATCAAGGATTGACTACGGAGATTTCTTTTCACCTGTCACAAGGTACAGCACCTTGAGGTTAGTTATTGCCATTGCTACACTTCATGATTTATTGTTATACCAGCTAGACTCTGATTCTGCATTCCTAAATGGAGGGTTAATTGAGGAGATTTATATGGAACCACCTGAACATTATGATGAGAATTTGTTCCAAGAGGGAAATGTTGCCTCTTAAAGAAATCTTTGTACGGCCTAAAGCAAAGTGGTCATTGTTGGTATGTAAAGCTGGATACTGTGCTGCTAGAGATGAACATTGTTAGGTCAGAGACTGATCACTGCTTATATCACAAAACTATAGAAGAAAAGCGGTTCATCATAGTTTTGTATGTGGATGATCTATTGCTAGCAGGTCAAAAAGAGCACATTACTGATGTAAAACAGCAGCTGAAACAAAGATTCAAGCTAAAGAATTTAGGCCCTGCAAATCATTTGTTAGCATGAGAATTGTACAAAACCTGAAAGATGGGACTGTTACAATTAATCAACAGACATATATTGAAGTAATACTTCACAAGTTTGGAATGTCTGATGAAAAACCAGTGAGCACTCCTATTGACAAATGTATAAAGATGGTAAAGGCCATGGTCACCAACCAGCCAAGAGGAGATAGAGGAAATTAAAGAGGTTCCTTATCAAAGGCTGTTGGTATCTTAATGTATGCAAGTATTGGGACTCGCCCCAACATCACACATGCAGTGAGCTGGGCAAGTCAGTTTGCAATTAACCCTGGGAGGCAACATTGGATTGCAGTCAAAAGATTCTTAAGGTACTTAAAAGGTACAAGTTCATTAAAGTTGGTGTTTACAAAGTCAAAAGGTACGACTTTGGAAGTTTTCTGTAATGCCGATTGAGGATCAGATGAGGATGGATACTTCTTCGTTATGGCAGGTGCAGCCATCAGCTGGGCGAGCAGAAAGCAACCCACTGTTGCCCTATCCACCACTGAGGCGGAGTACATGGCACTTACAGAAACTACAAAAGAAGCTTTATGGATAAAGAAGACTTTGTGAGAGTTTAGCCTTCTTTACACAGTGTGACTATCAACATTGCATGTAATAACAAGGGAGCAATTGATTTGTCTTCCAGCACCAAGCATTATGGACGGTCCAAACACATTGCCATTAGATATCACTTTATCCGTGAGTTAGTGGAGAACAAGTCTATCAATGTGGATTACATAGCAAGCGAGAGCAATGCTGCTGATATGTTGACAAAAGGACTGTCATCACACTTTGTGAATATGTTCATGACAAAATGTGGACTGGAATACTTTTAAGAAATGTTGATTTGTTTTATTGTTTGCTTACCATGCTTTATTAATGTGTTTTTTCGGTTACAGGAAAACTTTATTGAGAAATGTTTTGATAAAGTGTTATGCAAATGTATGTAACCGGAGACAGCATTGAGCGAGGGGGGGGGGGGGGGGGGTGTTAGACAGTGGATCACTCTGTGGTCTCCGTTCCCAGCACTAGAGGCTGCTTCCCTGCTCTAGTGTTTTCCCTCCTAGTGTCAGCTCAGTGCAGAAGGAGGTGCTGAGTGTACAGTCTGAGAGAGTTCTTCCTGGGAGAGACAACTGCACTGACATGCAGCTTCTGCTCTCCTGAGTGTGTGACCTTGTCTACCCCACAGCCGCACCCTATGTGTATGCAGCTGCAACCTGTGTGTACTGAGACACTGTGTTACCACTGTACTGCTTCACATGTATACTGTCAGTTCCTCCTGCTGCTGCAGAACATCCTCTATATACGACAAGCTGTTATCTCTCTTATCTGAATAAACCAATCATCCTGGTTAAGTGCTGTTGTGTGGACGAACATTCCTATCCGACACCGCTACATCCCCCTATATGCTGCACTACATCACTACACTACCTCCACCATATGCACTGCACTACATCCATACACTACACCCCCTTATATGCTGCACTACATCACTACACTAATTCCACCCAATGCACTGCACTATATCCCACCTATATTCTGCATTACATCATTATACTATACCCCCCTTATGCGCAGCGCTACATTACTACACTACATCTCTTTTATATGCTACACTATATCACTATACTACACCCCCTTATGCGATACGCTACATCACTATACTTCATTCCCCCTACACACTGCACTACATTACTACATCCCCCCTATGCTCTGCACTACATCACTACACTACATCCTCCCTGTAGGGTGATAATGTCGATATTACCTTAAAACACAAAGCTATACCTTTACCATGGAGCCACTGCGGCCGCAGACTTAATACTCACACTACGTACTTGGTACGCTATTTGCGTACAGAGTCCCGCACAGTGTACGTACTTTGCGTACAAACGCCGCGCTGGGGGTACAAAGTACACACAGCGCGTACACACTCAATTGATATACTTTAAACCTTATTAGTAATACAATGCAATGATATGATTACACTTTAAACCTTATGCAGCAAAGCACTGCAATGATGTTACACCTTAAACCTTATGCAGCGCTGACGGTACAAAGTACCCGCAGCGCGTACACACCTTATCAATATACTTTTAAACCTTATACAGTTAGGTAATGTAATACGCTTTAAACCTTAGCAGGAAAATGAGGACACAACACCGTTTGTAGTTAACCGCTGGGTTCTAACACCACAGTGGATTAATTGAAAGGGGATAACAGTACAAGTTATACACTACAAGGCTAACAATATAAATCTACAACAGAATAACGGCTACAGTCAATGTACATATGTGAGAATATTCGCTTGCGCAACCTGGACCAGTCCTCCGCTCATCAGGTAGATAGCGTTCAGAGTCTTGTGTGTCCAAGCCTGCTGCAGGCTCTCTTTATTCACTTCATCCAAAACATAACACAATGGATACTGTAATCTCTTTGTTCATTGGACACAGGGATGGTCATTTACAGTACAGGAGAGGTCATAGGTCTGTTTGAATAGGTGGGCGATGTCTTTCTTAACTGCTCTTGTGGGTGGTCTCCTCTGGATTCCCCCCGCATACATAATATACAGTAAATACAGTTTAAACCTATATTCTGCTTCTGCATCTAACTATCCTCAGGAATATGCGATCTTCCTCAAACCAACACCAGAATGTTTCCCTTAAAATACCCTACAGCTGGATACCAAACACCACCTTGTAACCTTGTTCTGTAACCATTTTAAATAGCTATTTCTTTCTGATGTGGTGCAGGGGGCTATGTGTACAATGTGCACTATTTGGGTTAAATATGTAATGTTCCGATAACCCTCTATGCGCTCATAAACTCCGCCGTAAATACCCATACCACGCGCAGGTCCGTGGGAGCGATCATACGCAAATGTGCACGCACGGCGGAACAAGTGCACGCGCAGCGGGCGTGTGTGTGTGGTTAGTACGTGGTGTGTGTGCTACAATATTTTTCGACTTTGACAAGGGCTACATTCCCCCATATGTTTTGCACTACATTACTGCACTGCACTACACTCCCCATAATAACATTAGAACATTCCCAGTGTCTCACTCCACATGTACTTACCTGCTCCTAGAAGGTGGCTGGGTAGAGGGAAAGAAGAGGGCACGCCGGGTCTCTGAATGTGGAGGAGCTGAATAGAAGGTGGATGGATAGAAGGAACAAAAGGCGGCGAGCCGGGTTCTCTGGATGGGAAGTCACAGATTTGAATAGAGGGCAGAAGGGTGCAGAAGAAGAAGGGGGTGGTCCTAGTACTGCAGAAGCTGTTCCCTGAAGGTTCGGGAGGGGCTTCCCTCATCCTCTACTCTGGCCGCACCATCTCCTCTTTCATTAGGTGTGCACAGTGACTGACTGGAAAGCGTAATATAATGAGTCATTCGGACTCACTAGTAGTACTATTAACATCAACAGCTGTGGGCCCTTAATTTACTATGAGCCCCGGTGCAATGCACTGGCTGCAACGCGAGTAGTTTCACTGCTTTCAGGGAGCTGAACATTGCTTAGCTGCCCAAGACAATTTTATTTTCTAAACTGGATGGACTAATATTTTCTATTGCTGTGATGAGCAGCACAGAAAACCCTTCATTCAAGAGGGATCTGGATAAATAGACCCCTTAGTTTACTTTCTGCACCATATTAGTATCCTTGTTCACATTATTCCACACAGTACTCCCATTTCATATTATGCCAAATTGGAGTTCCCAGCCTTCACATGCCACACTGTGCCCTCAGTTTATGTTATGCCACACTGTAGTGTACCCTGTTCACATTATGCCACATGGTATTATCAATTTCATATTATGCCACATTCTAGTGACCTCAATTCACAGTATGCTTGAGTGCCCCTAGTTCACATTATGTCACAAAGTGCCTCCAGGTAATATTATGCTACACAGTGCTCCTAGTTCATATTGGCGGCAATTCATATCTGAATTAGGCCCACAGTTCATATTCTGCCATGCAGTGCCCTCACTTCACATTATGCCATGCTATATTGTCCCTATTGTAGTTTAGATTATGCAGCTTAGTCCTCCCAGGTAATATTATGCACACTGCAGTGCTCCCAGTTCACATACCACACAATGCCCCCAAATCATGTTATGCTACATTGTTGTGCCGGGATCTGGTCAGAATTCCAATGGTTGGGATCCTGGCAATCAAAATACCGACGCTACAATCCCAACACTGCTCGGAATGCCGGCACCAGCATCCCAAATGAGATCAGATTCTCGTGCCGGCATCCCAACAGTTGGGATCCTGAACGAGTGACTGCCGAACCACCGGAGAGGTAAGCTGCGAATGTGCGGGGACAGGGGATAGGGGTTAGGTTCAGGCTGTGGGGGTAAGGTTAGCCTGGGGGAAGGGGGGCGAAGGAGTAGGCTGCAGGAGGGGAGTTAGGTTTAGGCACCCATGGGGAGGGTCAGGGTTAGGCTGCAGGAAGGGTGGGTTATGTTAGGCACCACCAGGGAGTGTTAGGCTGCGAGGGGTTTGGGGAGGGTTAGGTATAGGCTGCGGTAAGGTAGGGTTAGGGTAGGGGGGATAGTTAGCATGCTTACCTGACCTTTTTCAGTATTCTAACCATTTGGATGCAGTGGTTGGTATTATGACCTCCGGCATACCAACCGCTGGCATTTGAGCCCAAATCTGTTGTGCCCTCAGTTAACATTATGCCGCACTGTTGTGGCCCCAATTCACATTATGCCATATTGTAATGACCATACTTACATTACTCTACAGTGTCCCCAGTTCACATTATGCTACATAGGGTCTTCAGGTTGCATTATGCCAGACAGTGTTCCCGGTTTGTATTATGGAACATAAATTAACTCAGCAGAGAGGTTGTTCCAAATATCTTTTAGAACTAACCACAGATCATGTGGATGTAGGCTTGCTCAACTTCTTCTTTCTCTTCATGTAATCCCAGACAGACTTGATTATGTTGAGATAAGGGCTCTGTGGGTGCCATATTATCACTTCAAGGACTCCTTGTTCTTCTGTATGCTGAAGATAGTAGTTCTTAATGACATTGGCTGTATGTTTGGGGTCGTTGTCCTGTTGCAGAATAAATTTGGAGCCAATCAGACACCTACATGATGGTATTGCATGATAAATAAGTACCTGCCTTTATTTCCCAGGTATGTTTCCCTCTTTAAGTAACAATCCTGCTCGGATCACTCCCAAAATTAGCAAATCTCCCTTCACCCTGCAGAGGGGGAACAGATAATTCATGCCACCAATCTATGGTTGGATCTAAAACATTATTAAAAGTTGCTCAGACATTGCACTGGAGTAGTAGGGAATTACACAACAAACGCAGGAGCTCTTTTCAACACATCATGAAAAAAGGGTGGGGAGACAGAAACAGCCAAAATAAGGAAATCTAATCAGATTGACAGATAGCTGTTTCTCACTCATAACCTCCAATACTTGCTGTAAGGTGACCTACTGAGAGGCTTGCAGACAAAAAGCTTGTAAGAATGTAGAGTCTGAGGAAGATGAGGAGCCCTGAGTGTCTCTCCCTAGAGGGGTATGTGGGGTAGCTGCAGCATGGTCTGTAAGTCGCCCATAATTTTATGATTCCAATCACCTTAGTTTCCAACCAATACTCTAATATGAATAACAGCTTGGACAACAGAAATTGTGATTAAAGAGATCAAAGTAAAATTGGTATATTAAAGGTGGCGAGAAAAAAGCATGCATACCATCGGCATCATCCCTGAATTGATATTGCATTTATTAAATAGGACGAAAAACAACCATCCCTGTGCAATGAGTTGAGAGGTACCACTCCACTTTAATTGGCTCAGCATTAGCCCGTCCTTTAGATGGTGATCAGGTCCCCCTTGTAAGACAATCTCACCATTTTCCCAGAAGAAATGCTGGGCAAACATTATTGTGCCACTAGAGGTCACCGAGGTGCACTGCTCCAACACCAGCCTGCGCCCCATATGCTGGAAGAAATTAAATTAACATCCTATAAAACAGCATTCCAACAAAACTAAAACATATATATCACATGAATTCAAATCTTAAAATTAAACTTAATCAAGTGTGTGGGTGGGCAGGGTCAGACTGGCCAACAGGGGTACCAGGGAAACCACCGGTAGGCCCCACTGCCTGAGTGCCCACTCCTTCCTCTAGGAATCTGGTTGCAGACTGTGCACTTGTATTATACATGGTAGATATGTTGCATTACACTGCACTAGACTATTGTGTATTTCAAGCCTCTGTGGAGGCTGGCCACACCCTTAAGTATGGGCCCCTATCACTGCATTCCTTCGGTGGGCCCTTCATGCCCCAGTCCGACACTGTGGGTGACTATACACTGGATTATTGGAACAAAACAGGAAGTCTGCTCGTTCCCTCCCCCCCTTTTGTATCCCCGAAGGATATGCTACTTCCCCTATCCCTATAGGATGGCTGCTCTGCTGGTAACTGAAAACCTTCCCTGCCCTCTAAATCATTCCATCCTCCTCACAACCTAACTAAACATACTAGCCAGGTTTCTTTCCATAGCCTCAGCTGGCTACTTTGACACCGCTGGAGGACAGCTGAGGCAGCAAACTACATCTAACAGACAGCGCTGTGGCAATTAAGGGATTCTGGCAGGGACATGCATGGCTGGATGATCATCAGGCCACAAGTCAGAAGAAGCACCGTTGGACCCTGCACAACCCAAGATCTATGAACTGGACCCATCACCGTTGGCACTGTAGATCAGATGACCAGCACTGCCCACAGATTGTTGGGCTAGAGGCTTCAGGATGAGGTAAGTGCAGATTTGGCTACACCCCTTCAGAATTTGCTCTATTCTTTTGGGTTCTTTTAATGCATGAATCTGCAAAGACTAGACTGCAATAAAAAAATATATCAGATATTGCTGCTATCAGTGTTCTATTGATAATTAGATCCCATAATCTTATCATAACTAAAAAAAAACAAAAAAAAAAAACATCCTGAAGTGAAGTGTGCCAGGATTTAAAGACTGCTACTTTGAGATTTAGGGACTATGTATATTCACAAATTACTTAAGGATTACAGTTTCCGAGTAAGTAGTATTTATAACTAATACTACAACTGGTGATAATTATCTGAAGCATATTTTATAGGAGCAAATAAATTACTTTCACTTTAGTTAGCATTTGTCAAGGTACAAAATGCTACTCCATATGAGACCCTTATGGCTCTGAATAAACTGTTGCTCTGCTAAACCTAGACTCAAAGTTGGCGATGTTGCAAGAGAGGCCATAACAATGACCTTTTTGTAAGCAACATAACATTATCCTTCAAGGTTTTCTGAATTTTCTTTATCTCTAATGTTTCAACGGTAATCAACCTACTGTTGATCTCCTTCCAATGACAATTCTTGGGCATCGTTCAAATTACTGGCCTTAATTACCACATTTATTATTGGAAAGAACCCTAAAGCAGAATGCAAAGCAAGGAACCAGAAAGATGTTGAATACACAGTTTAAATGCACTGCAGACAGGCAACAAGGAATATATCGTACAAGCACATTGATCCGATTATCATCCAAATTACAGAAGCAGCGGCAGCTGAATGACTCAAGATTTCAACGTTCTCCAAGTCAGCTTGTCTGATGGAACACCGAAGCATGAGGGGGTGTTTGGCTTCGGTGTAGTTGGATCTCACACCGGGAAAAGAACTGGCATTGGAAACAATATTACAGAGCTGTAACCTGGCCAGTATCTAAGAGGCTTAACGTATGTTTTAATGAAGACCTCCAGACAAGGGATTAAGGCTGCCAGGTCTGTCTTGGATGCAGTTTATACCACGTGAACTTGCCCAGGTTCATTCTAAAAGCACGATAACGGATGAGAGAGAAATTAAGTTGTTTAAGGACAAGTCTAAGTGCATTAAAAAATAACAGTATATATATATATATATATATATATATATATATATATATATATATATATATATATCTATCAAGATAGGTGAAGTGGCACTCACTATAAGAACAATGTCGACTGCTGGGGTGTCCAAATTCCAGGGAAAGTCCTGTTTTCACAAGGTCCCATAACACATCCAATTAGTAAAGAAGGCACTCACCAGACTTGTATTTAAATGCAGATAAAGCCGTTTATCAAAATTCACAACGGTGATTAAATCATGGTTGGTCGACGTTTCGGTCCTAGCCGGACCTTCTTCCAGACCAGTATGTGCAACCGTCACAATCACAGATCAAATGACCAATATTGTGGAGCCCTAAATACCCAAATAGAGCCCGCCCTCCAATCAACTAATAGCAATGCCGTAAACCTAAATAAACCACTAGATCTATGGTGAACTAGAAGTGTATAAAGTAGATACCATATGTTTACCACATACTGAAATACATACAGTGGTTACGACATTAAATCTTAGAGCGCTCACCAAGTACCCTGTAGATGTTGATATCGTCAGTGGAACGCACGCCAGCCGTGACACGCACGGCACTTCCGCAATAAGAAAAACCATTACTTCCAGAATGACGATACTACATTGAGTAATCCGGTGGAACGCAGCGCGTCAGTGACACGCATGGCGCTTCCGCCTTTGATAGTGTGATATTCCCTATAGAAGTTGGTGGAACGCAAGCCAACCGTGACCCGCATGGCACTTCCGCTATATGAAAAACCATTGCTTCCGGAATAACGATACTACAATGAATAATCAGGTGGAACGCAGCGCGTCATTGACACGCAAAGCGCTTCCGCCTTAGATCGTATGCTACAAATACAAAAAAAGAAGGAATAACTCTATGTAAAAATAACTCTATGTAAAAATAGATAATCGGGCATAACATATGGATGGATCAAATAAGTGAAGTGTTTCAAAATAACAACACTGATAATACTTGGTAGGGCGGATTCAAGGAATATCCAGAGCTCCACAATAGACAGCATGAATACTACATATAACATATATAACTAACATGACAATACATTTAAAAACATATATATTAACTTAAGCCAAATTAAACTAAATTAGACTAAGCTAAACTCAACTAAACTAAAGTGGACTGAAAAGCTAAGTGGCCATGGTGGTTACCCATAAACACAAAAATAATCTCAAAAAATCACGATTGATTCACATCACAGGAACACACTGAGATGGTTTTGTTCGTTCAAACCCCTTGGGGATACAGTGCCCAGATGATGTATCCAATATGCCTCTCTTTTCAATAATGATACCCCTCTGTCACCTCCTCGTGGTGGTGGTGGGATCCAATCAATTATCATATGTCGTAACGTAGCTACTTGATGTTTAAACTGCAGAAAGTGAAGTGCTACAGGTTTATCGCTCTTGCCACTGGTGAGTGCCAATTGTATCGAGGATCTATGTTGGTTGATCCGTTCGCGGTATGTTCTAATAGTTTTCCCCACATACATTTTCCCACAGGGGCATGTAAGATAATAAATCACATGGTCCATTAGGCATGTTAGATGGTGTCTTAATTCAATTTTGGTACCGTGCAGTGGGTGATTAAAGAAACGTCCAGTTATCATGGCTCTGCAAGTCATACATTTCAAGCACTTGAAACAACCTGGGTTCACATTTAACCAAGTAGTGCCAGGAGATGCTGACGGTCGCATTGTAGGTCTCATCAACATGTCCTTCAGATTGGCACCTCTTTGTACGCTTAGTAGAGGTGGTCGAGCGCCAACTTTTTTGAACTTCGGGTCAGTGCTGATCATAGACCAATTTTTCTTGATCGATCTCTCCACATTGTGTAAGCCAGTATTGCAACTGGTTTTAAAGATGATCCGATCAAGGGTCTTCTTTTTGTTGTTGGTCTTGTGTATGTGTAGATTGCGAGCTTTGGTCATGCATCTGTCAACCACTGCGGCTGTGTAACCACGTTCGATAAATCGCTGTCTGCATTCAAATAATTGGGTCTCGGCATTTATCGCATTAGAATTATTTCTTAGTACTCTAAGAAATTGAGAGACGGGTAGATTAGACTTTAAACTGTCTGGGTGATGGCTGGATGCCCATAGCAACGTGTTCCGGTCGGTGGGCTTGCGGTACAGGGTATACTCCAGAATTGAAGGTAAATCAGGATTCTTGTATATTGAAATGTCCAAAAAATTAATATTGGACTCACTTACTGTAACAGTGAATTTAATAGGACTAGTAAGAGCATTTAGGGTATCCACCATGGTAAAAAGTAGTTCAGCAGAGCCCCGCCAAACTATAAAAAGATCGTCAATATATCTCTTGTAACACACAATGTGCTCTGCATAGTTACACAAGATATTTTCGTGTTCATACTTAGCCATGTACAAATTGGCGAACCCCGGGGCTAAATTCGAGCCCATAGCGGTGCCCGCCAATTGCACATAGTATTCATCCTGGTATTGAAAATAGTTACATTTAAGAACCAATCTAATCAAGCTTAGAATAAACTCAATAGGCGGACCCTCATAAGGACCCTTAACAAGTGCCTCCCTTACGGCAACAATTCCCTCCTCATGAGGGATAACCGTATACAAGGATGTTACATCTAAGGTGGCTAATGTGCAAGATGATAAATCATCAGTAATGAGGGCTAACGTGCTTAGGAGGTCACTAGTATCACGGATATAACTATCCATGGCCCTCACACAAGGTTGAAGGAAATGGTCAACAAATTTGGCCAGCGGCTGTAGCAGTGATCCTTGTGCCGATATAATCGGCCTACCTGGTGGTGTGGTTAAGGATTTATGTACCTTGGGTAGGGTATAAATAATGGGGCAGATAGGATAAGCCA